>NC_134872.1:54531204-54872037 GCF_049852395.1 Peromyscus maniculatus bairdii | reverse complement strand
TATAGGGCAAGACTGTAAAATCTTCTGGTGAATGAAATAAAATCTCAGAAATAAATACTTCAAATTTAACTAGACTAAAAAATAAAATAAAATGTAAATTTAAAAAATAGCATATGGTGTTAAGATACCTGGTAAATTTAATTACTATTTAAATTTAACTAAAGGATATAACCAGTCCCTTGGAACCCCCACCCATCACTGCTCTGATGCTAGCCAGAAGGAATAATCCTGTAAGCAGGCTCCCCTATTAAAACTCCCAATTGGACCCTGCAACCTACAAGACTCATGCCCTACTCCAAACATGCCCATCCTCCTGTGACCTTAGTGGCTTCCTAAGATACAGAATCTGCCAGCTCTCATTGGACTAAGAAGTGGGTGACTCGTCTCCCACCCACAGTCATGCCTCTAGGACCTAGCCTCTGGGATACAACCAGTCCCCGAGAACCCCCACCCATCGCTGGCCCAATTGCTCACCAACAAGGAAGATTCAAGCAGGCTGGCTCCCCCACCAAAACTCCCCATCAGACCCTGCAATCTAAAAAACCCATGCCATATTCCAAATATACCCATCCCTCTGTGACACCAGTGGCTTCCTGAGACACAGAATCTGCCAGCTCTCATTGAACCAAGAGTGGCTTCCTAAGACACAGAATCTGCCAGCTCTTATTGGACGAAGAGCTTCTCTATGGACCAAAGAGGCTTCCTGAGACACAGAATCTGCCAGCTTGGATTGGACCAAAAGAGGCTTCCTAAGACACAGAATCCCCCAGCTACAATTAGACCAAGAGCTACGATTGAACTCATTGTAGCCTCTGAGATACAGACACAGCAAACACAGATTGGACAAAGAGCAGCTCACTCAGAAACATGCACTTCTTGCACATATTGGAGAAAGAGATGGGTAGATGCCAGTGCAAAAATATATACAACATAAAGAGCAATATAACAAAGCAGTTGTACAACAGCAAGACCTAAACATCACAATGTAAAAGAAGCAGAAGAAAGCAACCTTAAAAATAACTTTATGAAGATGATAGAAGCTTTTAAAGAGGAAATGAAAAATCCCCTTAAAGAAACTGAGGAAAGACAAGACATTCCAAGACAAAACCAGATTTAAACAATACCTATCCACGAATCCAGCCTACAGAAAGCAATAGAAGGAAATTTCCAACCTAAAGAAATCAGATGCACACACAAAAGCACAGGCAATATATAACTACATAGCAATAAATCCAAAGAAGGGAAACACACACACACACTACCACCAAAAGATAAAAGGAATTAACAATCATTGGTCATTATTATCCCTTAATATAAATGACTCAGTTTGCCTATTAAAAGATACACACTAACTAATGAATCCAAAATCAGGATCCATCTGTCTGGGGCAAAGAAACACACCTCTACTTCAAAGATAGACACTACCTCAGAGTAAAACGGTATGAAAAGACTTTCCAACAAAATGGACTTAAGAAGCAAACAGGTGTAGCTATTCTAATTTCTAAAAAAAAAAAAAAATTCAAACTAAAGTCAGTCAAAAGAGATTGGGAAGGATATTACTTATTCATCACAGGAAAGATCAACTGAGTTGAAGTCTCAGGTCTGAATATTCATGCTCCTAAATTCCTAAATACAAGGGTACAACATATGTAAAAGAAATATTACTAAAGCTTAAATCATACATTAAATTGCACACAAAAATAGTGGAAGACTTCGGGGAGATTCAAGATGGCGGAGACAAGCAGACGCAGGTAGGCCTGTGGCAGCGGCCTGCGGAGGTAGATGGGTCCGGCAGCGGCGGCCGACAGGGACATTCAGGCCCAGCGGCGGCCCACAGAGGTGGTCAGGCCCTGCGGTTGAGATAAGCAGACGGAGGTGGATGGGCCCGGCGGCGGCCGACAGAGACATTCAGGCCCAGTGGCGGTCCACAAAAGTAGACAGGCCATGTGGCGGAGACAGGCAGACGCAGGTCGGCGACTTGCGGAGGTGGACGGGTCCGGTGGCAGCGGCCGACAGGGACATATAGGCCCGGCGGCAACCGGCAGAGACATATAGGCCCGGTGGCAGTTCGCAGAGGTGGATGGGCCCGGCATCAGTGGCAGGCAGAGGTAGGTAGGCCCGCGGTGGCAGCTGGCAGAGACATACAGGCCCGTTGGCCGCCCGCAGAGGCAGACAGACCCAGCGGTAGCTGACAGGGACATACAGGCCTGGCGGTGGAGACAAGTGGACGCAGGTGGGCCTGTGGCAGCGGGCCACAGGGGTGGACAGGCCCGGGGACAGAGAGAGGCGGACGCAGCTTGGAATGGGGATGCCCCTAGCCCCAACACCTGGGGAAGAGGCTATCTCCGTGGGTCGGAACCAGGGCGAGTCTGGGCACTCCGTCTGGGGACAACCCAGGGCCCAACTGCTGATCCTGTGAAACCCAACAACTTGGAGGTGTTGGTGAGACTACCCTGCTCAGCTGAAACCCATCTGGGAGAGGATTCAGATGCCTACAGTTTGAAGTCTGAAGAAACAAGATCAGCTGAGGAGTTGACAAATGAACAAAATGTGACCTGGGAACACAGAAGAAGGCGCTACCCAGCCACTAAACCAGATCACCAGAATCATAAGTATATAATTCACCGACTGAAATCAGCTGTCCCTGAAGAAACAGCCCAATAGCACCAATTTAACCAAGAACCCTACTAAACCAAGACTAAAAATTAGAACAAGAGAAGCACTCTCAGACACAGACACCACCTGCACCACACAGAGGAAAAGATGAGTAGACGCCAGTGCAAAAATACAGGCAACAACATAAAGACCTATATGGCAACATCAGAACCTAGTGATTCTACACCTGCAAGACCTAAACATACCATGACAGAAGAAACAGAAGAAATCAACCCTAAAAATGACTTTAAGAAGATGATAGAGGCCCTTAAAGAAGAAATAAAACATTCCCTCAATGAGGAAATAAAAACTTTCCTTAAAGAGGAAATGAAAAACTACCTTAAAGAGGAAATAAAAACTTTCCTTAAAGAGGAAATGAAAAACTCTCTTAAAGAGGAAATAAAAACTTCCCTTAAAGAGGAAATGAAAAACTCCATTAGAGAGGAAATAAAAAACTCCCTTAAAGAAATGGAAGAAAAAACAAACAAAAAATGGGAAGAAATCAAATCAAGCCAAGAAAAAGCAATTAAACAGATGAAAGAAACATTCCAAGATCTGAAAAATGAATTTGAGACAATAAAGAAAACACATGCTGAGGGAATGCTGGAAATAGAAATCCTGACAAAACGAACAGGAACTACAGAAACAAGCATAACCAACCGATTGCAAGAGATGGAACAGAGAATCTCTGACACTGAAGACACGTAGAGAAAATAGATTTGTCAAAGAAAACACTAAAGACAAAAAAGTCGTAACACAAAACGTCCAGGAAATTTGGGACACCATGAAAAGACCAAACCTAAGAATAATAGGGATAGAAGAAGGAGAAGAATACCAACTCAAAGGCACAGAAAATATATTCAACAAAATCATAGAAGAAAACTTTCCTAACCTAAAGAAAGAAATACCTATGAAGATACAAGAAGCTTACAGAACACCGAATAGGCTGGATCCAAAAAAAAAGTCCCCTCACCACATAATAATTAAAACACTAAACACCCAGAACAAAGAAAAAATATTAAGAGCCACAAAGGAAAAAGACCAGGTAACATATAAAGGTAAACCCATCAGAATAACACCAGACTACTCAATAGAGACTATGAAAGCTAGAAGATCATGGACAAATCTCATGCAGACACTAAGAGACCACGGATGCCAACCCAGACTATTATACCCAACAAAACTCTTAATCACCATAGGCGGAGTAAACAAAATATTCCAGGATAAAACCAGATTTAATCAATACCTGTCTACAAACCCAGCCCTACAGAAAGCACTAGAAGGGAAAATTCAACCCAAAGAAGCTAAACACATCCATGAAAAATCAAGCAATAGATAATCCCACACCAACATACACCACAGAAGAAACAAGCTGGTGTAGCTATCCTAATATCTAGAGAAAAAGGATGTTTCAAAAGAGAAGAAGTCTTGTGGCAATGCCTCAGTGGTCCACGTAATTACCAGAACTCGGAAAAGTTGGTTGAACTTGGGATTGACTGGGAGGCCAAAGATTTAAAAAGCAGAAGATTCTCTCAAGACACAAGTTGTGTGATAATAGTGTGTTTTGTGTGTGTGAATGAGAATTTGTAAATGTTGAATTCTAGGCTTCGACAATCATTGTCAGTGCAGATCAAGCTGCAAGTATTTATGTTTTAAAACTTAAATTATAAAGCTAGTTACTTCTTTCTAACAACTAGTTTTAATGTTTATGAGCATATTTTACCTACATTACCTTTTCAGGATGTTGAGAAAGATGCATCACAAGCACAGGCTGGAGGCTGGGGGCTAGATGGTTTTGAGGAAGAAGTCTTGGTGGACTCTTTCATAGAGCAAAGGGAAGCAATGCCTTCTGGGAAATGAGCTAAGTTTTAATCTAGTCTTTAAGATTAGAAGTCAAAAACAAAAATATTAAGGAAAGGAAAACCTAATTGATCTTTGAAGTATTGTTATGTGGAATTGAGTGGGACTTTTGAGGCCTTTCTTCCAGAAAACAAGGACTTGGTTGTCAGGCCTATATTAGGCCTAAACCTTGGTGCCATGTAGTTGTACTTAAATCATTTCAATGGAAAGTGCCTTAGTGATTGGAACTTCTAGTGCAGTTTGGAGTTCTTCCATCTGAAAAATGTGATATTTGCATGGGATTGTTTGAATCTTGTTTTCTAGTCCCTCCCCATCACCACCCTCATAGTCTGAAGGTAGATTTTTCTCTTGATAAAGGAACAAAAAAGGTGAATATCTTGTTTGTAAATAGGTATCTAGTAACTAGTGGTAAACTTGAAATGGTAGAATTCTTTAAAGCCTAATTCTAGGTAGCCTTAAGAAAATGTATCTTAATTATTTTTGAACTTGTATTCACCTTGTTTTTTTCAAATATCTTAAGTTATATTTTCTTTTTCAGAGCTGCTTCTTATTTGGGGCTACTTTTTTTTTTTTAATTGAGGCGTAATTCATAAAAGGGTATATTGTTTTGATGAGACTTTTTACAACTGTGGCTGGATGTCTTTCTTTAGTCTTCCAAGAAGGGCCATTTTAGTTTTTTAGAGTTACTTTTTAAAGTCATGAGGTCAACAACTTGGACTACTATGCATGTAAGTGCTAATGCAAATTAAAGCCCAAGTTGACCTCCAGCAGCAGTTCATTCTATGTTGACAGTGAGAAAACACTTTGCCTGTTAGGATACTGTTACTCGTGGACTGAAATGCTGAAGAAACCCCTCCCCCTATTTTGTTTTTTGCAAAAATAAAGGTATATTCTAGGGTTTCCTGGTTGACCTCAACAGATAAACTGAGATGATAGTCTTAGTTCAGAAATGATCTGAATGTAGATTTACAGTCTACGTGTACAGCTGGCTAAGTGAGATTGTTTTCACAGTTCTGCATGTATCCCATCGGCTCCCCATTAGTCACTGAACTCTTAAAACTGGTATTGTAGCCGGGCGGTGGTGGCGCACGCCTTTAATCCCAGCACTCGGGAGGCAGAGCCAGGTGGATCTCTGTGAGTTCGAGGCCAGCCTGGGCTACCAAGTGAGTTCCAGGAAAGGCGCAAAGCTACACAGAGAAACCCTGTCTCGAAAAACCAAAAAAAAAAAAAAAAAAAAAAACTGGTATTGTAACATTATCACAATGTTTTGCGCCAATTTTATAAACTTTACAGTGCAATATGTGTTCCTTTTCTGAGGCAAACCAAAGGTATATTTCTCAAGGTTCTGCTGCTATCAGCAGCGTTGATGGAGGATTTTTTATACATTTGTAATAGATAGAAATAAACCAGAAAAAAAAGAAGAAAAAAAAGTGGTGGAGGAAAAGGTGAACACTGCAAGAATACTCAAAAGGGCTGAGAGTTGCAAACGCCAAGAATGGCTTTGCACAGTAAATGGAATAGAACAGCTCTGAACTATAGCTTACTTTTCCTGGTTTGGTCTGACAGAATGATTGAATGCTTTTGTACAAAAATCAGAGCCTTAAAAACAAGGATTTGGTGAGATTGTAAAATGGTGCGCCACTTTGGCAAAACAGTTTGGTGGTTGGTAAAATGCAAAACATTGTTACTCTGTTACTCAACAATTCTACCCTTAGGAATATATCCTCAAACTACTGAAAATGTGCACCTATGAAACATGTACATGAAGGTTTACAGCAGTGTGTTGCTAATAGTAAAAAAGTTAAAACAACTCAAATAGCTATCAAATACTGGAGAGAAATAAAATGTGGCTTATTCATACAATAGAATATTATTAAGACATAAAAATGAATGAGAAACTGACAGATTAAATGAGTTTGGTGAACCTTCATAATTTCATTTGTAGATCTTTCCATTTCTAATTTATAAATACATTTGGGGTTATAAATTATAAGTGTACTGCCTCCTGTCAACATTGTATACTTCTATTTGATGATTTCTGTGTCAAACATTATATGGAAATGTTTCCAAGTATTTTCTGTATTAACTGTGAATGAATAGAACAAAATAAATTGCCTGTGATGGAAAAAAAAAAGAGTTGTTATGGTCATGGTGTCTCTTCACAGCAATAGAGACCCCTACTAAGACAGTTGCTTTTAACATTTATGGTGGATGTTCATTTATAAAATTGTTTTCGACCTATATTTGCTAATTGCAGTGAAGGATTATCATAACACACAGAAACACACATGCATTACTCAGGAGAATGGAAGAGTACATAACTTAAGATTACAGCTATGCTTTAGCTTAGCTTGTAAAAGGTGATTACATGGGAAATCTCAGGCAAGTAAGGTTGGTTGTTACCTTGCTTGCTTAAAGGCAGGTTAAACAGACTGACTACATGGTAGGATAGCAGTCTTAAGTGTTAGGTGATTCAAGTGTATTATTAACTCTGGCTATGAGGTCCATCGAAAGTTCCAGGCTCTTAGAATGTAAGAGATATTTTTTACCATAATGCATTGCCATACCGTAAGAGTCAGCTCTCTGCTTCCACTCTGTGGGGTGGGTCCCAGGGATTGAACACGGGTTATGAGCCTTGGTGGCATGCAAGAGCCAGCTGAGTCATCTTGCTGTTCTGGATACTTTATTATAATGGCCTATGCAGACTAACTCCCCAGATCCCATGAAGACCCCCATAAATGGTTAACCTCATGTTGATTTATCTCTATTCATATGAGCTTAGTTTTGATTTCCTGAGTAGATCCTGGCTGATCCAGACACTCTGAGAGAAACAGGAAGAGATGGTACCTACCAGTCAAGCTGGCCTCTTTGGAAAATGGAAGCCCAGGTGGCAGCAGGAAGGCTCCACCAAGATGCTCCAGTCCTCGCCAGGGACAGGAGCACAGAGAAAAGATTGCTACTGAGGCATCAGAAATGGACCACCACACTCAGATGGTCAAAGCTGGTGGCTGGATGTAAGACTTTCAAGACATCAATCCCACAGATGGGGCTATGTTCCTTCTGCTTCTTTTATATGGACCATTCAGGCATTTCTCCACAAACTTAACTGGCTCACATCCTATTCCTCCATATATGTAGTACTAATGCTTGTGCTCTTATTACCCCTTGTCTTGTGTGGTTCAGAACAGGGCACAGACCTCTTGATGAATTATGCCTTCTCTGCCCAGGGTCTCTCAGTAATAAATCTTTGATGGTTAAAAAAAAAATAGTGGAAGACTTCAACAACCCACTCTCACCAATGGATAGACCTACCAGACTGAAACTTAACAGAGAAATAAAGGAACTAACAAATGTTATGACTCAAATGGACTTAATAGATATGTACAGAACATTCCACCCTAACAAAAAAAAGATACACCTTCTTCTTAGCAGGCCATGGAACCTTCTCTAAAATTGACCATATACTCAGTCACAAAGCTTATCTCAACCGATATAAAAATTTGTAATAACTTCCTGTACTTTATCAGACCATAGTGACTTAAATTTAAATTTCAACAATAAAAATTACAGAAAGCCTACACTCTCATGGAAACTGAATAATGCTCAACTGAATGGCCAATGGATCAAGGAAGAAATAAAAAATAAAGGCTTCCTAGAATTTAAAGAAAATAAATATAGTACATAACCAAACTTCTGGGAGACTATGAAAGCAGTGTTAAGAGGAAAATGCCCATATAAAGAAGTTAGAGAAATCTCACACTAGTGAGATTAACAGCATACCTGAAAGCTCTACAACAAAAAGAAGCAAATTTACCCAGAAGGAATAGATGCCAAGAAATAATCAAATTGGGAGATGAAATCAATAAAATAGAAATAAAGTGATCGACACAAAGAATCAATGAAACAAAGAATTGGTTCTCTAAGAAAAATCAACATTATAGCCAAGCCCTTATCCAAACTAACCAAAAGGCAAAGAGAATTTCCAAATTAACAAAATCAGAAATTAAAAGGGAGACATAGCAACATACAATGAGGAAATACACAGAATCATCAGGTCATATTTCAAAAACCTATAATCCACAAAATTGGATAATCTAAAAGAAATGGACAATAGGTACCACATACTACAGTTAAATCAAGACCAGATAAACAATTAAATAGACCAATAACCCCTAGGGAATTAGAAACAGTTATTAAAAGCATCCCAACCAAAAAAAGCCCAGGACCAGATGGTTTCAGCACAGAATTCTATCAGATTCTCAGAGAAGATACTCTTTGAAAATACCAATACTCTTCAAATAGTTCCACATAATAGAAACAGATGGAATATTACCAAACTCCTTTTATGAGGCTACAGTTACTATGATAATCACACAACACAAAGGTGCAACAAAGAAAGAGAATTACAGAGCAATCTGTCTTGTGAAAATTGATGCAAAAATACTCAAGAAAATATTTGCAAACCATATACAACACCATATCAAAAAATTTATCCACAATGACCAAGGAGGCTTCATCTCAGAGAGGCAAGGATGGTTCAACATATGAAAATCTGTCAATGTAATACACCATATAAACAAACAGAAAAAAAATGATTATCTCATTAGATGCTGTAAATGCCATTGACAAAATCCAACACCCCTTCATGATAAAGGTCTTGGAGAAAACAGGAATACAAGAGCATACTTAAACATAATGAAGGCAAATTACAGCAAACCAACAGCCAATTTCAAATTAAAAAGAGAGAAACTCAAAGTGATTCCAATAAAATCAGGAACAAGACAAGACTGTCCACTCTCCCCATGTTTATTCAGTATAGTACTTGAAGTCCTAGCTAGAGCTATAAGACAACAAAAGGAGAACAAGGGATACAAACTGGAAAGAAAGAAGTCAAACTTTCACTATTTGCAGATGATATGATTGATAGTATACATTAGTGACCCAAAAATTCTACCAGGGAACTCCTACAACTGATAAATACCTTCAATAATGGGGCAGGATACAAGATTAATTTAAAAATAAGTATCCCTCTTGTATAAAAATGATATATGGCCGGGCGGTGGTGGCGCACGCCTTTAATCCCAGCACTCGGGAGGCAGAGCCAGGTGGATCTCTGTGAGTTTGAGGCCAGCCTGGGCTACCAAGTGAGCTCCAGGAAAGGCTCAAAGCTACGCAGAGAAACCCTGTCTCAAAAAAAAAAAATGATATATGGGCTGAGAAAGAAATCAGACAAACATCACCTTTTACAATACTCACAAATAGTACAAAATATCTTATAGTAACTCTCACTGAGGAAGCGAAAGACATGTATGACAAGTACTTTAAATCCATGAAGAAAGAAATTGGAGAAGATAACAGAAAATGGAAAGATCTCCCATGCTTATGGATAGGTAGGATTAACATAGTAAAAATGGCAATCTTACCAAAAGCAATCTACAGATTCAGTGCAATCCCTATCAAAACCCCAACACAATTCTTCACAGAGATGGAAAGAACAATACTCAACTTCATATGGAAAAACAAAAACCCAGGATAGCTAAAACAATCCTGCACAATAAAGCCACTTCTGGAGGGATCACCGTTCCTGACCTCAAGCTCTACTATAGAGGTATAGTAATAAAAACAGCTTGGTATTGGCAGAAGAACCGACATGTGGATCAATGGAATCGAATTGAAGACCCTGACATTAACCCACACACCAATAAACAACTAATTTTTGACAAAGAAGCCAAAAGTGTACAATGGAAAAAAGAAAACATCTTCAACAAATGGTGCTGGCATAACTGGATGTCAACATGTAGAAGATTATAAATAGACCAATATCTGTCACCATGCACAAAATTCAAGTGCCAATGGATCAAAGACCTCAATATAAAACCAGTTTCACTAAACCTGATAGAAGAGAAAGCAGGAAGTAGTCTTGAATGCATTGGCACAGGAGACTACTTCCTAAATGTAACACCAGTAGCACAGACACTGAGAGCAACAATTAATACAAGGGACCTCCTGAAACTGAGAAGCTTCTGTAAGGCAAAGGACACAATAAATAGGAAAAACCGACAGCATGCAGGATGGGAAAAGATCTTCACCAACCCCACATCTGACAGAGGGAAGATCTCCAAAAATATATAAAGAATATAAGAAACTAAACATCAAAATTCTGAACAATCCAGTTAAAAAATGGGCTACAGAGCTAAACAGAGAATTCTCAACAGAAGAATCTCAAATGGCCGAAAGACATTTAAGGAAATGCTCAACATTCTTAGTCATCAGGCAAATGAAAATCAAAACAACTCAGATACCATCTTACACCTAGATGTCAAAAACACTAATAACAGCTTGTGTTGGAGAGGATGTGGAGCAAGGGGAACACTCCTACACTGTTGGTGGGAATGCAAACTTGTACAGCCACTTTGGAAATCGGTGTGGCGGTTTCTCAGAAAACTGGGAAACAATCTTCCTCAAGACCCAGCTATACCACTCTTGGCCATATACCTAAGGAATGCTCAATCATACCACAAGGACACATGCTCAAATATGTTCATAGCTGCATTATTCATAATATCCAGAACCTGGAAACAACTTAGATGCCCCTCAACCAAAGAATGGATAAAGAAAATGTAGTACATATATACAATGGAGTACTACTCAGAACTGAAAAAACAATGACATCATGAAATTTGCAGGCAAATGGATAGAACTAGGAAATATCATCCTGAGTGAGGTAATCTAGACTCTTCTTCATAATCTGTGTGTGTGTGTGTGTGTGTGTGTGTGTGTGTGTGTGTATGTATGTGTGTGTGTGTGCATGTGCCTTTGTGTTTGCATGTGTGTTCAAGCATGTGTATTTGTGGATATGTATATGTTATTAAAGCCAGAAGAGTTGGGCAAAAAAATAAGGAAACAGTTTCTGAATATTTATTTAAATGTATGTGAAATGGTATATATGCTTCTTATAAGGGCCACACCCATTTGCTATGATTAAGTCACATAAAAATATCATCACAGAAATGGTGGAGCATGTATCTGTGTCAGCCACTTTGCCATTCACTTTGGCTTCATTTTCCTCTTATCAAAACCTAGTTGGAGATAGAGACCATTAAAGATGTTGCTCTGGTCACCTTTTGTGCCATCACATAACTAATACAGAACAACCATGCCCATATACAAACACTAGTTCTCCTGCTCTCAGCACTCCTCAGGTGCCTGCAGATCTTTATGTAGGGTTGAGGTCATGCGGGCCTCATCCTGTCCCCATCCACTGTGGATGCCTGTTGGTGTAGTCCATGTTCATCTTGTGTTCAGGCAATCATGGTGAGACTTTATGGGAGTTGTATCTGACAATTCTGGGAGACACAATCTCTCAGTAAACTCCCTGATCCATTGTTTCTTACAGTCTTTCTGCCCTTTCTTCCACAATGTTCTCTTAAAGATGCTGGAGTGCTTTGTAGATGTATCCTTTGGGACTGGGCTCCTAATTGCAATTTGATATTAAGTAACAAGGGAGCCAATTTCATATGTCTCTGGCAATACCTGCTGCTCTACCAGAGCTTTCTCCTTCGCACTTGACTACAGGAGAGGAACTATGAAAATATTATGGAAATAAAATCTTCCATCCTGTGGTTTACAGCACTTGTACTCTTGTTGACATTGGGTAGTTCTGTGGTTTTCTGAAATTATCCAGATTTATTTCTGTGTACGCACTATAAAACATTCATGTGAATTTACTGTCTATGAAACATTTACAGAATAAGTTAAATTAAATATTCATGTAAATGAAAATGCTGTTTGAATAATATAGCTGCTTAACTAACACCTTCTTAGGTTTAAAAATATGCTGAAGTAACTACTTACTTTCAGTAGATGTTTTCAATTGACTTTTCAAAATTATACTTAAATGTGTTACATTGATGCATTATAAATGTACTGAAATGCTAAGATGTTTACCTTAGTGAGCATCTTCTCTTGGTCCTAAAAACTGGACTTTTACTTTCTGCTAGATGAAGATAGTAAAGGACAAAGAAGGTCAGAGCTCTATATAAAAATTACTTGTTTCCTGATGTATTAAAACCTAGTGATTCAAATATATATTCAAAGTAGACTGAAAACATTTGTCTTACAAATAATCTCAAATTTTATCCTTGGTTTTATTGCTAAGACTTTGACATTATTTGTGATTTTCCATACAAATAAGATTAAACTTTTCTTCATTTTCTTTTTATAGTTAGTTTTATTAATGTATAATGGCAACATGTAATGGAACATTGCCAATCAACATACATACATTAAATGACAGTTAACATAAATAAACCTTTGGATATGACTCCAGAGTTTTTTTCAAGTGGAAATAGACATCCTAGGGGATTTTACATAAAAACAGATGATATGTTATTGCCACACCAACCGCTATTCCAAGTATGGATGAAGTCGGAGCTCTCAACAAGCAGAATAAAATCACAAAGACTTTGTAATATTCTATAGTATAGATATTTAGAGTCTAGAAATTGATTTCTGTACCTGTGTGCATCAGGTAGCTATTTGACATTGACTGAAATGAAAGAGAACCAGAAAAGAAACAAAATTTACACTTCTCATAGAGTTAAGCTGTCTACAATGAGAATGTGGAATGTGTCTTAGTTTCTAGAGTGAGTGAGGAATTATGGGCCAGGAAGGATTAAGAGTTACCACAATGTATATGAGTTCAGAAAAGATACCTAGTAATGTGAGATTTAGAAACAAAAGTGTCTAGAAAATGTCATTTGGGAAGATTAAAGTAAACTTGTCACTTCAAATTGACATTTTGTGACCAAAGTAGAATGTCTTATATTTAATTAAATTAATAATAAAGGTGATAATGTCTGAGAAATAATTATTGAATTTTAATAATAAAATTTACTGATCATAAAGTTCAAATGACAAAACTGTTAGTGTGGATTGCAATGCAGTTTATTTTCCATATTCACCCTTACTCACTTCTCATTGGAACTATAGAACAACCTCCAGGAAGTTCAACTACTTCACATGAAACTAGAGTGCAGTCTCATAAGCCCAAGTGTTGCAGACTGACCATCCAGAAGATGAAGAAAAGAAGCACAAGGAATATGAAAGTACTGACATGTTGCATGAATCCTAAATGGTCTTCTAATAAAAACCTGGAGCCAGATATTGGGGTAAATGCTGAAAGATCAGAGAAACAAAGGAACAAGCCACAGTCACTTCTCACCTTACCAACTCCACCAATCCTCTGGCTGAATGCTTCCGAGTCCTTAGCTGAAAGGTCTCTAGTTCCTGTCTCCTTATGCCTAATATGCCTTTTTCTGCTTAGCCATTTCACTTCCTATCTCAATCTTCCTAGTGCTGGGATTAATGGTATGTGTGCTTCACAAATACTGGGGTTAAGGTGTGTGTTGACACTGCCTGGCTCTGTCTCTCTCCTAGACTGGATTGATCTCATGTAGCCCAGTGCGGCTTTGAACTCACAGAGATCCAGATGGATCACTACTTGCTGACTGTTGACTGCTAGGATTAAAGGTATGTGCTACCACTGCCTGGCCATTATGTTTAATCTAGTGGCTGTCTGTTCTCTGATCTTAAGGCAAATATTACTTATTAACGAGTAAAACAAAATTTCACCACACTGACACCTGAGAAATTCTTAATACATCAGATCCATTCCTTCTCCCCTCCTCCATTTCCCTTTGTAAAAGACCAGGCCTCCCAGGGATATCAACCAAATATGGCATATTATGTTGCAATAAGACCAGGCACATCCCCTTGTGCTAAGGCTGGGTAAGGCAACACCATAGAAGGAAAAGGGTCCTCAGGCAGGCAAAATAATCAGAGAAAGCCTCTGCTACCACTGTTAGGATTCCCACAAAAAGACTAAACTACACAATTGTAACATATTTACAGAATGTCTAGGTCAGTCCCATGTGAGTTCTCTGGTTGTCAGTTCAGTCTCTGTGAAACTTGAGTAGCCAAGTTAGTTGATTCTTTGGGTTTTCTTGTGGTGTCCTTGACCCCACTGGCTCCTGGAATCCTTTCTCCCTGTCTTCTGAAGGATTTCTTGAGCTTCGACTAATATTTTACTGTGGGTCTT
Organism: Peromyscus maniculatus bairdii; assembly: GCF_049852395.1. NCBI lineage: Eukaryota > Metazoa > Chordata > Mammalia > Rodentia > Cricetidae > Peromyscus > Peromyscus maniculatus. The sequence continues at coordinate 54,857,423 of NC_134872.1, read as the reverse complement.
TGTATCTACTCCCATTAGTTGCTGGATGAATCCTCTTGTTGATGATTTTGCTCATCTCCAATCTGCAGGAATAGCAGAGTATCAATAGGAATCATTCCATGGACTCCTCTCCTCCCACCTCCCACATGTTTGGTATTATCATAAGTCCTTTGGACTATAGAGCCTCTAGTTCCTGGTCCTCCAGGCAATGTTAGGCATGGGCTCCCTCTGGTGGCAAAAGTCTCAAGTAGGCCCAGTCATTGGTTGGCCACTCCCACATGCTCTGTGCTGCCAACCTTCACCCAGCACAACTGGCAAGCATGAAAAATTGTAGGTTGAAGGTTTTGTGAATGGATTGGAGTCCCACTCCCTCCACTGGAAAGCCTTGCATGGTTACAGAAGATTTCCAGTTGAGCTATGTATTCCTCATCACTATACTTTGATAGAGTCACCCTTGCAGATTCCTGGGAGTTCCAACGGTACTAGGTTTCTACCCAGAAAATGCCCTCCAGTTCCAGCCATCTCTCCAAGTAAGCTCTCTTTCCATCCCCCAATCTGGTCCCTCCTGTTCCTATCTCCACGTGCCCCAAGTTCACTTGTGAAGTCTATTCTATTTCCCCTTCCCAGAGAGATCCATGTATCCTGCCTTGAGTCTTTCTGGGTCTGTAGATTGTAGCATGCTTATCCATTATTTCACAGCTCATATCCACTTATAAGTGAGTACTTACCATTTTTGTATTTCTGGGTCTGCATTACCTCCCTCAGACATCTGGTAATTTTAAATATAGAATCAGTTAGTAATGACGGGGAGGGACTTCTTGGCCAGGCAGATCCCACTGTCCCAATGGTTAATGATAATGTTGATGGAGGGCAAGTGTGGGCTTAAAGTAGTCACATCGACAGTACCCAAAGCTCAGAGTCCCTGATCCCAGAATGTACTCTCTGTGTAATATGTACATAACTTCTGATTTACTATGCACTGAGAAATTATTTTATGTGTAGGGGTGTTATGCCTGCATTTATGTCTGTGTAACATGCCCTGATCATTGTCCATGAAGGGCAGATAGGGTGTCAGATCCCCTGGGACCAGAGTTACAGGTGATTGTGAGCTGCCATGTGGGTTTGGGAAATGAACCTAGGACCTCTACAAGAGCAGCCAGTGCTCCTGACTACGGAGCTAACTCTCTGTCCTCAAGCATGTGCATTGTATGCTACTGGAATCAGAAGAGTGATATTTAGAGATGCTAAAAAAAATACTAACCCTCTCTTCTCTTAAGTGTGAGGGTCAATGCTGCATTTATTGACTAAGTAACTTAGTGTTGCTAGTCTGAGTTTTCATGCACCTTTCAATATCTTTAACAAACAGGGAAAAGTGGAATATTTAATATGGGAAGGATCAAACAAATCTAATGGGTGGTTTAGCAGTAAATTCCCCTATGGCAAGTAACAAGTATTGACTGTTATGAGTATGTGCAAACTGGTAAATTTAGATGATGAACAAATAATTATTTTAAATATGTGTTTATGAAAAAGAATTGTCTAAAAGGGATCAATGCAGTATCTTAACATGAAAAAAATTTCAGGTTCATTTTTTTAAATAAAAAACAGCCCAAAATGAAGATGACATTTTATTCATGTTCCGGATAAGAACATCAATGAAAACAAGTTCCAGGAAGGGGATTAAAGTCAGGTATGGCTGGAGAATGACTATGTATTTTCTATTACTGAGAGGGGCAATAGGAAAATTATATTCTTCTGTCTTTTGTAACTTGATGCCAGCTAGAGGACATTAGAGATGTCTCACTGCATCCACCAAATCTCGTTTGTTGACATAACAAATATGATTTAATTTATAATCGATACACCGTTCTTTCCTATTTCTGCTTAATTTGGTGTTAGGCATTGTCATATATTGTTGCTTTGTGTGGGAATCATGTATTTTTCTTAGTATAGGGTTCTTAAATTATTTATTTATTTTTAGACTTGGTGAAAGAAGGCTTGCTGCCTCCTGTAGGAGACTAGCACAGGATACTAGCAAAGAGAACATCACATATCTTTCAGAATTCAGGAGTTGTGATAAAAGTTGTCCCTTTTCCTTTTTCATTCTTTCTTTGACTTACTTCTTTTTTTTTCCCATTGATCCTGGATGGATCCTGTTTTATTCTTTTTTATTATTATTTTATTTTATTTTACAATACTATTCAGCTCTACATAACAGGCACAGATTCCCTTGTTCTCCCCCTTCCTGCCCCCCTCTCCTTCCCCCCAGCACACCCCCCATTCCCATCTCCTCAAGAGCAGGGCCTCCCCTGAGGACTGAGATTGACCTGATAGACTCAGTCCAGGCCGGTCCAATGGAATCGAATTGAAGACCCTGACTTACTTCTTGTATAATTCAGAAATCAAGTACTTCTTGAGTTGGAATTTTCTACCAAAAATGAAAATGAGTAAAAAAAAATTTCAAAAGCAAATTTTTAAGGTTGGTTCACTCGTGAATCTAGTATGATATCTCTCCAAGTTGCTCTTTTTGTTTAGGATTTTTGGGGCTGTCTGGGGACTTTGGAGTTTCCACATGCATTTTTGGAGGTTCATATTTCTGTTTCTATGACCACTCTCAGGTAGGATTGTGTGAATCAGTAAATCACTTTAAGTAGGTTGACCAGTTTCACAATATTAATTCTACAAATCAGTGAATGTGATTGGGGGTTGGATCTTTCTATATGCCAGTGTCTTCCCCCATCGCTTTTAGAGATGTAAAGCTTTCATTGTCAAAGTCTTTCACTTTCTTAGTTTTCTCCCACAATTTTCTTTGCTTTTTGAGGCTATTGTGAATGAGAGTGTTCCCTCTTCCCATGATCTCTTTCTCAATATGATTTTTATAGCTGTAAAAAAGGCTGCTAATATTTGTAAGGTAACTTTGTGTCTTTTCTATAATGTTCATAGTTTTTCTGCTGGAATTTATCACATCTTATCTATAATATAATATTATAAAAATATTAATAATTTGATCTCTTTTCCTATCTGTATTCTTTTAATTGCTTTCATTTGTCGTTTTTTTTTTTCTAGCTGCCGCTTCAAGCACTATGTTGCAAAAGTGTGAGGATAGTGGAGAACCCTGTCTTATTCCCAATGTAACCAAATAACTGAGTTTTTCTCCATTTAGGAAAACGTTGGTTGTGGGTTTGTCATATACAATCTTTATTATGTTGAGGTATGTTCCCTCCCATTGAACTTTGTCTAGGACTTTTATCATGAAGTCACGTTGTGTAGGCAGACTTTTCTGTTGCACCAGCCAAAACCCAAATAACCATGGAGGAAAATTATTAATAAGAAAAGAAATGCTCAGCCAATAGCTTAGGCTCATTTTGAGCTAGCTCTTATAACCTAAATTAACCTATTTTTATCAATCTATGTGCTGCTCTGAGGCTCGTTTACCTTATGTACGTACTTCCCATCCAGCCTGCTCTGTGTCTCATGGCATCTCCTCAAGACTCCTCAGACTCTGCTCTTCTTCTCCCCAGCATTCTCTCTGCCCCAAAAATACTGTCTTGCCATCGGCCAGTCAGCTTTTTATTAACAATGAGAGCAACACATTTTCACAGTCTACAGAAAGATTATTCCATGGCACTTCAACCGTTTTGTCTAATTAAAATTGAAGGTTTTTAATTTAACAGAGCAAAATTATATACAACAAAAAGTTTTCAATTAATAATTATAGTTACAATATCCAATCCTTTTGTATTTCACAAAATAGAGAAAATACTCCATCAGCTGTCTTCTCCTGAAGAGTCCAGCATTTCATACCTAATTTACTTTCTATGATGATTAGGGAAGAACTGTAACTATAAGTATCTAGTCTTCAACCCCATCAACGACCTGAGAAGGATATAATATTATTCCTGAGTAAACAGGAAGTGCAGAGCAAACAACTTCCAAAATGAAGAGATGACAGAAATAGTTTGCTTGCTTGTTCAGGCACTCTAGTGCGGCGCGCTCCTCGGTCAGCGAGGAAGAACGACCACCATGCGAGGATCCGTCTCAGAACACACTTTATTGGAGCGCCTCTTGATTAAAGGAGAGCAGGAGGTGAGGGGCCCCGAGAACTAAACTGCAGCTGCTTATAAAGGGAATCAGGCAAACGTGCCGTACTGTGATTGGGTCCCGCCAGAATGCTAGCATGGGGAGCCACGGGATAGGCTGAGGACATAAGGCCAATTACCATACTCGTGCATCATAGCAAAATATGGAGTTGTTTACAGCTAGGCTCCCAGGAAGCCAGCGCCATCTTTGAATAGCGGCTCCCTACACTCTAGGTTCTTCTGTAACACTGGGTCATTCAACTTTGGCCTACAGGTCTAGTAATCAGACAGACATTTATTTTTTTACTTTTTTTATTCCTTTTCCTTATTTTATTTTACAATACAATTCAGTTCTACATATCAGCCACGGATTCCCTTGTTCTCCCCCCTCCCGCCCCTCTTCCCTTCCCCCCAGCCCACCCCGCATTCCCACCTCCAGGGCAAAGCCTCCCCCCAGGACTGAGATCAACCTCTTAGACTCAGTCCAAGCAGGTCCAGTCTCCTCCTCCCAGGCCGAGCCAAGTGTCCCTGCATCAGCCCCAGGTTTCAAACAGTCAACTCATGCACTGAGCACAGGACTCGGTCCCACTGCCTGGATGCCTCCTAAACAGATCAAGCCAATCAGCTGTCTCACCCATTCAGAGGGCCTGATCCAGTTGGTGGCCCCTCAGCCATTGGTTCATAGTTCATGTGTTTCCATGAACTATGTTTCAGACAGACATTTTTGAGATGCAGGGATTTGAAGGACTTTCCTACCATGTCTTGGCAAAGCTTGGCAGCCACACTTTTGTACATCCTGCTGGTCCAGCTGGAATGTTCACTGTCAGCAATTGAAGCAAGGGCAATTTCTTTGCCCAAATGGCTAGTTTTTGCCATAAAGAAAGCAAAATCCATATGGAGGTCCTTTGATGCCCATGATTCTCTTTTGAAGTAAATTGGTGCTGTCTGAAGAGGATATGTCTCACTGTCATGAGTAACCTTAGGTTATTAAACATGCTGAATGCCACATTCTGTAGATCTTTGAAGTGTTGGAAGACCATCTATCTAAATATATCTGTTTGATCTTGAAAACATTCTAATATGAATACAAGTTTGATTATTATAGATGACTAACTACTCACCTGTATTTTTAATTTTAGCAAATTATAGTATAGCAAAAATAATTTATATGTCTATCAATAAAGGAAAATCCATACCAATGTAAAATATTTTGAGGTTAATATTTGGTTTTTGGATTAAAGTATATTCAATGATTTACCATTTTTCCTATCATTCCTATATCATATCCATGTTTTTTCCTTTAGAAAGAGAACTTTGAATTTAACTCTTTTGTTTAGCATTTTCTCTGACTACAACCAAGAATAACTTGTAACCAACCTCCATAAACAGTGACAAACATCCATAATCCATTGAATTACCACATTCCACTCATACCCCATCCCTTGAGAATGTGGGCATTATTTTTTAGACTACTTTCTGTTATGTGTGGGTTATGATACCTTTGGGGAAAGCTTGAGAAAATCAGGATAATTTTTAAGTCTTGACTAGAGTAATTTGTGAGGTTGGACCATTTAGCAAGTAGCCTCAAAAGCTGAATTCTGAATAGACGAACAGAGGCATTTTGAGATGCCAGATCACTTGGGCCATCTGTTTCCATTAGTGACTGGTTCCCTTGTTCTGAAAATACACAAACTTAAAGGTAACATACATGCCTGTATTAATGCAGTATAGACTGTATGTTGTACACAAGTTAGCCAAAGATGGTTTTTTTTTTTTGTTTGTTTGTTTTATATTTGAGCAGGTCAAATATATGTTACCTGTTTTGTAGTTGTTCTAGGTTTGTTTCTTTATGTATGTATTGAGGATTTCCAGGGGATCTGCCCCTATCAAACCTGATCCATATCAACCTAGAATGAATACACAGCCTCTCATTTCCTGAAGAAATAAAAGCATAACCACTTTCCCAATGCAACATATCTTTGACTTCCATTTTAAAGTAAAGATATTTTTTAAATATATAGGTTGGTTTAATCTGGAAGCTTTCATAATCAAACGTCTCATAGTAGCTATTGCTTCTTTATCATTAGTCAAAAACTTTAAAGACAACACAATAGCATATAAGATCCAGACTCCATGTGTGTTTTCTATCTTTGCATGGTTTTTTCCATGGTATTACTTTCTTCTTTCTTTAAAGACATTACTTTATTATCTTTGAATTATTTTTGTCACTGTATATACCATTTCTCTTTTCTCTTCCAAGTCTATGTACATTTTTAAACACACTGTAAACCACTTAGAGATTTTTTTCTGTCTGCATATATCCTTACTGCATATCTATAATCTTTTCTGTCTGCATGAGCAAAACTTAAATTCACCAGGCATTTTAGTTCATAGTGTTCTGATGGAGTTCTCTCTGGCAGCACTCACACTGGCAGCTCAAGGCAGAAGGCAGCAGCTGGGAGATGTATCTCTGTATTGCAGTTAGCATGAACGATATGACACAAGGAAGCCATGTTTGGCTCTATTTTTTGTGTGTTTAGGACCTATTTTTTTTTCTCTTAAAATGATGCAGTCACAACAGATTCTTTATTTACAATAGCATTATTTAACATCAAATAAGCAAATAGCATCAGCAAAGCAATAGTAACTTGCATAAATGTATTTAAAATTTCTCTGAATATATCTACCTTTGCATAAACTGCTCACACTAGAAATACACACATCAATGCAGATGAACAAAGTGATGTTCAGAGTCAACTCTGCTTTGAAAAGAAATCACAACCTGAAACACTGTAAGCTTTCTCCTGAAGAACCATGCTGCCTAAGAGCAAAGCATTCTCTGCACAAAAGAAAATTACTCTAGTGGCTTCGACTTTAATTAGAATTTTCTCCCTGGTCTTTCTTTATAGACTAAAAATCTTTTAAGTTTCTTACTACAGGTAAAAGCTATGTGCAAGAACCTCAAAATGCTAAAACCTAGGACCTATTTTTAAAGCTTTTTTCAGGTCTTATGTGGATGTAGGTGCCTCACTTTGGGGGCCATATGTAGGCAGACTTTTCTGTTTCACCAGCCAGTTGCCAAATAACCACATAGAGACTTATTATTGATTATAAGTGCTTGGTTGATAGCTTAGGCTGATTTTTACCTAGTACTTATAACTTAAATTAACCGAATTTTATTAATCTATGTGCTGCCCTGAAGATTATTTACCTCACATACATACATCCCATCCTTCTCTCTCTGCATCTCATAGCAACTTGTCTTGACTCCTCAAACCCCACCCTTCTAATCCCCAGTATACTCTCTGCCCCATAAATTCTGCCTAGCCATTGGCCAATTAGCTTTTTACTAGCAATGAGAGCAATACATCTTCCCAGTGTACAAAAGGTTTATCCCGCAACAATGTTGGATATTGTCAAAGGTCTTTTCTGCATCTATTGAGAAGATCATATGTTTTTTGTCATATATATGATTTATATGTCATATATATTGACTTATGTATGATGAACCTCCTGTAAATCTCCTAAACGAATCCTACTTTTTGGGTTCCATTTGGATTACTTTTTTTATATATGCCCATATTCAGTTTACAAGTACTTATTGGGGTTATTTGCCCCTATGTGCATTAGGAATATTAGCCAGAATTATCATAATCATCAATATCATTAATATTATTCTCCTTTTCTTTCACTTTCTCCCTCCCGCAACTTCTGTTTCTCTTTCTCCTCTTCATCCTCCTCCTCTTGCTGTTGTTACTTTGCCTGGTTTCTGTTTTAGGTAATACCAGCTTTGTAGGTTAAGTTTGTTGGTGAAGTTTCTGTTGCTAATTTTTTATTATTAATTTTTACATCCTGACCAAAGTTGCTCCTTCTTCATCTCCTCCCAATCCTTTCCCACCTCTCTTCTGCTCCAATATCTACTACTCCTCTATTTATCTCTAGAACAGGGCAGATTTCTCATGGATGTCAACCAAACATGGCATATCAAGTTGCAGTAAGTCTAGACACCTCCCTTTGTATTAAGGCAGGATGAGGTGACCTGATAGGAGGAAAATGGTCAGAAAAGCAGGCAAAAGAGTCAGAGGTAGCCCTTGCTCCCACTGTTAGGAGTCCACAAGAAAACCAAACTACACAACTGTAACATACATGCAGAGGGTATATAAGAGCTGGCAGTTCAGTCTCTGTGAGCACCTATTAGCCCAGCTTAATGGTTTCTATGGGTTTTCTCATGGTTTCCTTGACCCCTTTGGCTACTACAATCTTTCCTCTCCCTCTTCCACAGGAGTCCCTGATCTCACCATAATGTTGGCTTTGGGTCTGCATCTGTTTCCATCAGTTGCTGGGTGAAGTCTCTCTGATAATCATTGGAATATGAATCAGTCTATGAGTGTAGCAGAATATTATTAGTAATAAGACAATATTGTGTTATTTAATATCCATTAGTTTATATAATTAATAGCATGCTTGCTGTTGAATTTAAATTTCTAATGCATGTGTAATATATAATTCATTAAGTTATTTCAGTTAGTCTGAATCTGTTAAAATTTGTTTTGTGTCCCACGGTGTTGTCACTTGTAGAGAAGCTAAATAAAATATGTACATATTTTTGTGTTTGGTGAAATATTCCTCAGAAATCCATTAGGTCTACTTGATATTTCATGCTATTTAATTCTGATGTTTCTACATGACTTCTGTTGGAAAAAGTGGGCTATTGAAATCACCTCTTTATTATTAGGTTAGTGTTAATCTGTGCCTTCAATTCTAGTAATACATTTTTAAAAGAATTTATATAACTTTTTTATCATTATTATTAACCAATTGTTATTGTTGATGCTTTAATAAAAAACATATTTAAAATATAGACACGATGGGGGTTTGAGCATTTTTCTAGTAGGAAGTATTTTCAAAACAGTGACTCAAGTTTCAGAAAAACATGGGATTTTGATCTTCATCAGAGTGGCCTAAACATACATGCAGTATAAAGTTTCCTATGTCTTAAGTATAAGGTCATCTATAAAAAAAAGAGCCTGTTCTGAAGGGATTTTACTTATTTAATTTTTGAGAGAAAACAAGTGGACAGCACATAGGAGGGACTTGGCTTGGCCTGAGGGAAGAAAAAATCATTGTAGTTCAATAACATAGAACATATTTCCAAAAAGATCATAGAAAAGTTCTCCAAATTGAGAACAGAAATATTCAAACAGACAGAAGAAACACACAGAATTCCAAATAGACAAGACTAGAAAAGAGACACTCATAAAATGTTATATTTAAAACATCAAATAAACAGAACAAAGTGAGGATCCTGAGAGCTGCAAAATAAATCCACAGGTCAATATAGAAGAAAGCAAACCAGATTTACAGCTGATTTCTCAATGTAAAATGTAAAAAAAGAAGAGCATGGAGCAATGTATTTCACATTCTGAAAGACCATGAATGCTAACCTAGACTATTGTTCCCAGCAAAACTATCTGAATAGCTGAAGGAGAATAAAATATTCTCATTCTTCTATGCCTAGAAGTTCAAGATTTGATGTTTCCATGGCACACCACACTTTTGCATGTTGCTTTCCTATATGTGCCTGTTTATTATTTTAAATTCTTTACTAGAATGGACCAGTTCTTTGGACTTTTCTTTAAGTCTTGATATTCTATCATCTACTCCATCCATCTACTTGATCTCCTTCCCCTGAGCTTTGGTGACTTTTTCAACTCCACCATTCTTTCAGCTGGAGTTACCTTTAATATTTCTGTCTCTTCCTGAATATAGCTTTCAAATTCTGAATTGTCTTCACCATATATATATATATATATATATATATATATATATATATATATATCACACACACACACACACACACACACACACACACACACACACACTAGACATCACTCAGGCACTATCTCTATGTTATTTGAGATATTTGTTAATGTCTTGCTGTGGGATAACGCTTTTTTATACTGGTTTAATAAAATGCTCATTGGCCAGTAGCCAGGCAGGAAGTATAGGCAGGATAAGCAGACAATGATAATTCTGGACAGGGGAAGGCTGAGTGAGGAAACACCAGCCCACCAGCCAGAGAACAGCATGTAATGGCACAAAGGTAAAGCCATGGAATGCATGGCAAAACATAGATTAACAAAAATGGGCTGAGTTTAAGTGTAAGAGCTAGTCAGTGCTAGGGTTGTGTGAATGGCTGAGCAGTTTTAATTAATATAAGGTTCTGTGTGCTTACTTGGGGGATATGAGTGGGAAAGACTTGTCCCAACTGCCCTCAGGGCAGGACATAGGAAAAGCTTCAGGCTACAATGTCTTCCTTAAATCTTCAAATTCTTCGATAAAATTTTGTGATGTTTTAAAGATTTTGTGCCCTGAGGTTCATTCTCATTGTAAAATATTTCTGTAAAAGTAGAGGATTTGGTGGAATGGGGTCACACTGTTGGGGCCGTAAATATTGTGTTTTAGCAATTTGACCAGAAAATGTGGATTTCTTTCATTGGTTGTATGTCTGACGTTAGATTCTATGGTGCATCAGAGTTATCACAGTGCACAGGATGTCTTAAGGTTGGGATGAATTCAGGTGTTCTAGGGTCCATTGGACTCACAGTCTGTGGGGGCACAGCGGATATAAGATCTGGGTTAGGCCTGAAAGTTGGATATGCCAGGGGTAGGATCAGGAATATTTATCAGACACAGCTCCACTATTGCATATTAATTGAAGTGTGTACTGATTAGTGTAAACTCTTGTGAAGACTAAGAACCTTAATGTAAATAAAAACTAAGTAACTGTATCATAAATATTATAATACTCTCCTGAACAAACAAACTCCAAATCAGAAATTCAAACAAATACTAGGAGAGGATTAATATGCAAATAGTAAGATTTATTTAAATTTTTTCAAACAATCAAGGTCGACACAGTCACCTGGACATGCAAATTCTGTTCATTACATTTCATTTTTTTTTTTTTTTGGTTTTTTTGAGACAGGGTTTCTCTATGTAGCTTTGCGCCTTTCCTGGAACTCACTTGGTAGCCCAGGCTGGCCTCGAACTCACAGAGTTCCTCCTGCCTCTGCCTCCCGAGTGCTGGGATTAAAGGCGTGCGCCACCACCGCCCGGCGACATTTCATTTTTATAAGGTGCTTGAAAAACTCAAAAACTAAAATGTAAATTTAAGTTTAGAATTTGAACCACTGATTCAAGCGCATGTGAAGAAGAGCAAATGGTGGGAAGAAATAAAAGAAAGCTAATGGGGATTTGTGTTCAGATATAATAGCTAGGTAGAGCTAGGAAAGATGACTGACAGTAACAGTTCAAGTATAGGCTGTTCCTTCACTCTGTTGTGCTCTGGGAACCTGATTCTTATTTTCAGGAAGGAGTTTCAGAAACCTTAGTCATACAGACAAACAGTATAACCTTGGGCTTGACTCAAATCCATAAATGTGTCACAGAATTCAGAGGTCAAGGTACAAAGGTATTATTGATTATGTTATTTCAAAATCTTTGGATGTAAAATATTTCTACTAAATAGAACAATAGAGAAGAAAGGAATATTTACTGTTTGGAATCATTTCAATGTATCTATACCTCAAATTTGCTAGTGGAATGTGACTAGCCTAAGTAGAGGAGATGCTCTTTCTTCACATGGCCCTGTTCATTTGTACTGGAAATTTAATGAATTTTGCCTTCACAGTTGCATGTAGCTTTGCACTCTTGTTTAACCATTGGATAGTCACAGGTTAGTGAAGCCTTCAATTCTGCACAGTTAGAAAACTTATCTTCATATTCACAACTATTTGCTGAAAAAAAAAAACAAAGGAATTCATTATTTTGTTTTTATTTTCCTCTATTAACAGAGCCAAAATAAAACATATGAATTGGGAGAAGAAGATTGAGCAAATGAATGAATGTCCTTTAAAATTAGAGCTTTATGACATGTCTTTGATATGAATTAATGTATTTCTTCACTCACAAAATGCTGGAGAAATTTAACTTCAGTGGTTCTTTGAGGAACTAAGCTATCTAGAGGTTAGAAAGATGGCTCAGTGATTAGGAGTCCTTGCTCTTCTTGCAGAGAACCCGGTTTTGATTTTCAGAATCCACATCATGGCTTAAGACCACCTGTAACTACAGTTCCATGGGACCCAATGCACTCTCCTGTCCTCCAAGGTCACTGGGTTCAAATGTATGTGCATAAATACATACGTGCACACAAACATTTATAAACATAAGATAAATACTAAAAAAGAACCCCACTATTTAAAATGTCAGTCATTATGCAAGTAATTTCTAAACTTGTGAATGGTTAATATTTAAACTCTATATTCTTAGCAAAACAGTTTCATAAACATGTTCTATATCTACTGTTTCTAGAAGCCAGTCTCTTTATGTAAAATACTGACCATTAAATCATTCCAGAATGTTCTGTTTTCCATGATTGCCGTAGACTTTGATGCTGTTTTTCATACAAGAGGAGCTAATTTTGTGAAAACATTGGCTTGGAAAAGTAAGTAGTGGAGAATTTTCTTCTGATTATTAAATATTTATATTCAAATGTACAGCAGTGACCAGAAACCCAACAAACTCATTTGAAATTCACCCTACAGTCTTTGTCATGTCTTTGATGTATTTCAACAGTGCATGAACCTCCATTCAGCTCACCCAGTCTCAGAGAACTGGAAACTCATAATTACCAAATAATTCAAAGTATCTTGTTTATACCCTGTATTTTGGTACTGTTTATTGAGCTAGGGACTTATTTGTTGCCTAGGCTAGAATCTAGCCCATACAATCATATACCTCTGCTAATTCCACCTCCAGAGAAGCACCACAACAGCCACATGGCTAGTCCTCTTTCACTTTGTGTGGTGGTTCTCTGCAGGCTTTACAGCCAGCGGGAGGAAAAAAAAAAAAACATGTTCCATGAAGAGATAAAAATGAAAGTCAGCCTGACTTTATTGTAACAGTGCTGGTCCAGGACTTCTAGAGTCTGGCTGAGATCATTTTATATTAGCCATGTTTAAGTCCAGCACAATTTTGGAAAAAAAAGTTATCTGATAACAATTAACTCAGTCCCAAATACACAGTAATTGAAGACATGTTTTCATTGAGATTCTTTACAAAGTACATCTGGCTTCTTTCATAAGAATGGGTACTGTTGACTCAGAGATAGTGTCCAAGATTTAGGGTCTAGGAAGATGCTGAAGTAAACATAACCCCTGCGGGTGTCAGGATTGGCCAGGCCCTAAGATGACATAGAAGTCACTTAGGCTGTTGAAAAGCACAAGTGACATCACTCATAAGAATGGGTTTTATGACCTAACATCACTGCTGAAGATTTACAGGAAAAGGGTTCAGGATAAGTGAGACAAATTCTGGGAGATACGGTGGAGCCTGTCTCATCAGACAGCAAAGGATCACCAGGATGTAAAACCTTGTAATTCCTGACATTCCAGAAAGAGCAATTATGCATCTCATTCCACTGAAGAGATAAACTGTATGTTGAACTTTCCTGACTCCCCTGGTGCTTATCTGTGTGCACAGGGCCTTTTTGCCCTTTACACCTCTCCATATGCATGTAAATATTCATCATCACTGAACCAGCACAGTTAACATCAAAGTATTAGTATTCTACCTCCTCTCTCTGCAACCCATTTTCATAACTTTTGTATTAATAACACAAAATGACTAGTTCTGAATCGATATCTCCTACTTGGCTCTTTCATTATGCTTTGTCTAAGAGCTCTTTAAAGGATACACTATGCATAACACCTGGGAGACTGATATAGGAAGATCAAGAAGATTGGAATCAGACTAGACTATATAGTGAGTTCTAGGTGAGCTTTTTTTTACATAGTGAGACCCTATTTCAAAACTGAAAACAGCCTCAACCACAAATAAGTAAATTTAAACTTCAAAAATAAAAATAAAGGTCGCCGGGTGGTGGCGGCGCATGCCTTTAATCCCAGCACTTGGAAGGCAGAGCCAGGTGGATCTCTGTGAGTTCGAGGCCAGCCTGGTCTCCAAAGCGAGTTCCAGGAAAGGCGCAAAGCTACACAGAGAAACCCTGTCTCGAAAAACCAAAAAAATAAATAAATAAAAATAAAAAAATAAAAATAAATAAAGGTCATTTTCTTTATCTTTCTGTTTGTTAATTTTTCAATTTTCTATTTGTTAGTGCTAGGATAGTCTACTTTAAAAGCACATTCAGCAGAGCTGTGGATATTTGGCTCTTCCTTTTTTAGTTTATAATCTTAATATCATTAGTACTGTGAACATTATTTAAACAAATGCACAATAAAGAATTCTGTAATTCACTGGAGAATGCACAAAAATCCCAGTGAATTGTTACCAGAATTTTCTATATTAACTTTGATGTTATTTTCCTTTTTTATAAATACCTTATTGCTATTACAGTTCCTTTATGTAGCCTGGGCTAAGCTGTAGTTTGATCAATATTCCAACCTAGGTTTGAACTCCTGATTCTCCTTCCTCTACCCACAGAATGTTGGGGTTACATTAATTCTTTGTATTTATATTCATAGTAATACTAAAAATGAGATGCTAGACATTCATTTCACTTCTTTCTTGTAATGAAATCTCTCACACCTTTATTATGGAAGGAGAGAACTAATTCACACAAGTTGTCCTCTAATCTCAACACACAATCACACACAGAAGCCATTTCACACATGCATGTGTCTGTACATATACAGAGTGACACAAATACCCATTCACAAATAAATAAAAATGTAACACAAAATTCAAATGATGCTCTGGAGGAGCTTGAGAATTTATTGTATTAAGCTTCTTGGTGGGCAAAGAATTGTAGTATATTTCTTCCTTCTCTGGGCTGAACTGTGTACTATTATCTCAAACACTTAGATTTATATTGCTTTGTCTTCTTAAAATGCCAACATTAAGATCCTACTGTTATTGAGGATAAGAAAATTCACTTGAAATTTATGGAATTATAGCCACAGGAATATTTCTGTAGACTCCAATAGCAATAATACCAATATAGTTGCAAGTATGCACTGATTTAGATGTTTCCTTCAACAACATAGAGTATCCTGTTTTTTCAATGTCAAAAGTACATACATCCTAAACAAAGGAAAATTTGTAATTCTAAATCCTCTTTGAAAATAAGGCCATGCAATTAAATCTTAAAACAGATTTGATAATATTATATTAGTGTGTTAAAAAAAAACTTACTGCAGAGTCCATCTTCACAGTGATCAGGACAAAGAGCACATGGTTGTCCTATTGTGTAGGGGATGTATTGCCTTCTTAAAAAATTACCACTGAAATTGAAATAGACAACATCAAATACTTTTAATTTTTCCTGTACACTCAAATACTTGCATATCACACACACACACACACACACACACACATATATACATATACATGTACATATACATATACATATATACATGGAATCCTATTAAAAGCTTTAGTTATGCCATACAAAAAAACTAACATTTCCTAAGAGTATTCAGATATGAATGTGAAATTATAGGATAATTAATCCATTCACTTTTTCCCTCAACCATCATGTCAGAACCTAAGCAACTGAAATATAATAAATAAAAATCTAAAGGTTTAGAAATGTTTTATTGTTGAAACACTCTCTTCTTTTCCTGATAAACCTGGAAAATACATAAGACAAGAATGCTGCAGGTTGAACTCAATCCTCGGGGGAGTCTTTGCCCTGGAGGAGATGGGAATGGGGGGTGTGCTGGGGGGAAGGCAGGGGTGGGGGTTGGGAGGGGGGAGAACAAGGGAATCCGTGGCTGATATGTAAAATTAAATTTAATAAATAAATTTTAAAAATGAAAAAAATAATGTTGCTTGAGTATAAAAGATATTTCCTATAGAGAAAGTTAGATACAAGAAAATGCTGTGATTCCTATAGTGTGGATGAGGTACCGATGATGTGCTGAGTTTCAGGTATTTAGTGTCTAATTGTGAAAGTCCTAATGCTTGGGAATGTTTGGGGTTTTCTAAAGGTAGCATGTGGGTTTGAGACTTCTAGGCTTATCAAAATGAGAATATTAATGAGGAAAACTCTTTATATAAACTATCTGAAAGTGCCCAGCTTATGCCTCAGTAGGAGTATCACTTAGCTGATCATCACAGGAAATTAGAAAAGTCAGTTCTCCATTGCACTAAGGGTGGCAGGGGTGTGTGTGCAATGCCCAAGGGCTTGCAGAAGAACCTCTCCTCTATATGCAGAACACAGCTGTAGGTGTATGAGCAATGTTAAGAATGAAAAAGTCAGAAAGCATTGTACAAGATCTGTCACTTGCTCCTCCTCATTACTCATCTGACACTTCTAGGTACCAGGCTCTAGATGCTTACTTGACCAGGCAGCGGGATGGTGTCCAGTAGCTTCCCTCTTTGTATTACTTAATACCAACAGAAACATGTTTGAAAATTTTTTGAGAATCCTACTATTCAATGCAGAAACAGATTAGAAATGAATCATTTAAAAGACTTGATTTGAAGACCCTCAGCCTCTTGTTGTATAAGTTTCTTGTATTAAAAGAATAATAGAGCTGGAGAGATGTCTCAGTACTTAAGAGCACATATTCCTCTATTAGAAGACTTGGGTTTGGTTCCCAGCTTCCACTTCAGGTGGCTTACAGATGTCTGTAACTCCAGTTCCACAGAATTTGATGACTTTGGTGTCCACAAGTGTTTAGGGTTGACAACCTGGGACTGGATAACATATCAGGAGTCTACTCCCTGAAGAAACTGATCCTTTCTCAACACCCATAGCTTACCCATAGCTCCTTATCCAGGTCAATATAACCTTTTGTTATCAACCTTGGTTGCCTCCCTGAACTCAAAGATAAGAGCCTATTGTTAAAAACATCACCAACTTCAGACACAGGAGTTGGAGAAATTGAGCTGGAATTGACCTGGAAGCTTCTTTCCTGCAGATTAGCTCTCATAGTATTAGAAGATGCTATGTAAGCTGCCAAGGGAGAAAATAACCAATAGTTTTATCTTTCTGCAAAACTGTAAGAATGACTACCCTGCTTGCTATTTTTCCAAGCTTAATTTCTGTTGCTTTATTTATGCATATGAACACCCCCACACACACAAAGGCCAGAACAGGTCCTTAGTCCTAAAGTTAAAAATAGGTATGACCTACTTGACATGGTTGTTGGTATCAAACCTTGATTCTCTGAAAGAACAGCAATAATTCTCCAGTACTGAGTCATCTCTATAGCCCTAATGTTGCTACTTTATACCTGTAAGAATTCACTAAGACTTAAACTTAAAAGGCTCTTTGAGAGGTCCTTAATATATTTCAGGTAGTTAAGAAAGCTAAAATATTAACACTTTTTCCTTAGAATTTACTAAAAAATTCTGAAAAAACTCATTTATTATATCTTGATTTTAAAACTAGGAATTTACTTCCCTTTTATGCTATGTTTGAGCTCTTAAAAAATTCCCATGAAAAAATGAATATATATTCATAATCTGAATGTTAACTGAATTTTTCTTTAAATTACTTTAATTACATCTGCATCTATGTTTATACGAGTACAATAACAAAGCTGAGATCATGAATTTGTGAGGAAGTGTGGGATAGGAAGATTTCAAGCAGAGGGAAGTATGGAAATGAAGGAAATACAGTACTCCTATATGAAATTCACAAAAAATAAAACAAACTTTTTTTGGAATTTTGAGAAACTATTCTCTGTGTTGCCCTGCCTGGCCTCAAACTCACAAAGATTGCCTGAATCTGCTTCCCAAGTCCTAGGACTAAAGGTGTGAAACACTACCACACCTCAACAATTAAATTTTAAAAATAGATACAACAACCTATATAATCAGGGGTAGGATCAATTAATTAGAAGCACCACAATCACTAACCTGTGTCATTCACTCATGTTCACTCCTGGTCTACTATTAAATGTTTCCTTTGTAGCCTACAAACATAGCATGAACTGACAATAGGAATTCACAATCCTTATACTTGTGTACTCATGAAGTCACCATTAGACCAGAAAACAGCAATTGAGGAGGGAAGAGAGATTTTTTTTTTTTTTTTTTTTTTTTTTTTTTTTTTTTTTTGGTTTTTCGAGACAGGGTTTCTCTGTGTAGCTTTGTGCCTTTCCTGGAACTCACTTGGTAGCCCAGGCTGGCCTCGAACTCACAGAGATACACCTGGCTCTGCCTCACGAGTGCTGGGATTAAAGGCGTGCGCCACCACCGCCCGGCTGAGAGATTATTTTTAAAGATAAGGAAAATGCTTCTGAGTTTGATTCATGGAACTGATGAGATGGACATTTCAAAGATTTAGTTAAATAAGTTTCAACTCTAGGAAATATTTAGAAGTTTTTATTTCCCTCTCCACGTATAAAATATATCTTTAGTTTGTTTTTATACTATGATAATTTAAAAATGTCAAATTGCATTTGACATTGCTGAAAATAAACTTTGAAGTGGATACTTACGGAGGACAATAGTGACAAACATATAAGAATTGCAATAATTGGTGAGAACACTTAGCAACTCCACATGCCACTTGGAAAGATGAATTCCAAACAACCTAAACACCCAGAGACAAAGACAAGGCACATGTCAGATAGGAAAATAATGCAGAAAAACAAACACAAAATTAAAAACACCACTGGTAACTTTGTTTCTATATGCCTTATAGACATAGTTAAGTGATTGAATCAAACTACAGATGTGAGAACCTCCCTAAGGGGCTGCTGTTGGTCAGCTAGTCCAGCAAATCTTTCAGGAAGCACTCAGTGGAGTTTATGAAGGCTGAGAGTGGCTTCAGCCCCATCTCAGAGAAGCTTTCTTCTTCTTTGTCATCTTTGACAGTTTCCAAGGTGAGGAGGATGCAGAAGGCTGGGCTGAGGCCAAAGAGCTTCATGTCAAAATGAAAGGCATCAAAGAATCTATGGACACTAGGAAGACACTGGTGTGATGTTTAACTCCTCTGACACTACTTTCAGCCCTACAGACATGTGACCATAAACAGCTAAAGGGTAATCTGGATATCAGGTCAACTCCTGGTCAGACACCAAACTGACCAAGATGTTGCTGGTGACTACTCTGAAGTGCCTTTGCAAAAACAAGTGTCCTGTGTCCATAGAAGCCTGGCCTTGAAAGATGAACCAGAACTTCCTCCCAGTATCATAGAAGAGATTGTTCAGTTTGATACTTTAAGCTGTGGTCATGAGTATCTTCTTTTCTGTGTGGACAGGGATCATGAGTGGCTTGCAAACCTTTCTGGTTCATCGTGATGGAAGGCCAGCATATTTCCTAGAAGTTGTATGTGGTAGATGCTTCTTTGTGGAGCTCTGGCCTTGGATATCCTAGTTTCCTCCTAAAACTCTGTTTCAGCTCAAGTCTCTCAGCCTACAGGATCTGATCAGGTCAGGGATTGGGAGTTGACCCATCCCTGCACCACAACTGGATTTTTGCTTTACCCAGGCAAGCAGGATCCCCACATCACCTACTTCCTAGTTATGGAAGGCCCTCTGACAATGGACAGGATGGAGCCACAATCTTATAATTCTTGCTAAAGGAGTCATTTTATTTGATAGGAAAGGGCCCAAGGCCCTGGCCTTTAGATCCAGCAGGAAGGTAGCTGTCAGGGTTTCTGGTAATAAAAGTCCAGGAGCTTTCCCCTTTTCACTCAGGAGCCATACACAACTGATATACGGTCCTGTTAAAGTCTGGGGAGGTGCCTTAGAATATAGGCCATTACCCCTGTTTGGGGACTTGAGTCAAGAAATTATGGTTAGGAAAATAATCAAGTATGTTCCCTTACAAAGATTAGATAAGCCATTGAAAGCTGGCAGCTCAAATAGCAAATGAATGTCAAGACCAATGAACAACCAACCACTCAAGATCTTTCCCAAGGTGTACAGATGGTGTGCACTCTCTCTATACTCCATGAAATTGGGAGAATGTGATAGGATGACAGGAAGTTCAAAGCCATTCTGGACTACAGAGTGAGACCGTGTCTCAAAAAGAAAATAAAAACTCTCTGCCCCGAAATTCTTTATTGAAATCAATCAAGTAATTAAAAATATTTCCTTGCCTAGCACTTACAGAGAGAGTATTTTTCTTACCTGAGTATAATGTCCAACTAATGCATCAGGTGGATTTGGGCCTGAACCAAACTTGAAATCTTTGGCTTCATCAAACCAGCTTTGGATTGCACGAGACCATGATGCTGGATAACTTGCCATGAAGAGATTCTCACCACATCTTATGTCTAAGGAAAAAGACAGACCACTCACAAAGAAAGCAATAAAGAAAAAAAAAAAGAGGAACACACACACACACACAGAGAGAGAGAGAGAGAGAGAGAGAGAGAGAGAGAGAGAGAGAGAGAGAGAGAGAGAGAGAATCCCTGCTTTAAACACATTGCTCATACTTCCTTTTGAATATTGCATAAGAAGCATGTTTCAGACCTGAGGAACCTTTAGCTGAACAGCAGCCATAGGTATTCAACATGTGTGTGCTAAACACCATGAGCACTAAGTAGATAGAGAAGTCTTGTCTTCAGTAGCTTCTGTCCTCAAACTTATTCATCCACACATTAAATTCTCCACACCTGTGTGCATATGTGTGTGTGTGCATGCCTGTGCCTCAAGTGTACCAACTGTGGATTTGCAGGCTTGAAGAAGACCAAGATTAACTCCTTTCATTTCTCTCCTGAATAGCTAGAGATTTTTTATAACAAAAACACATTTTATGTGTTTAGGATTATTGTTCTGTGTGAGCCTTCTTTACAGTCATTCTTTAAAAACTACAAGTACAAAGCAAACAAAACAGAAAGGATTATATTTTCAAAGTATATAGGTCATCTGTGGTGATATTTAATTTGTGCTCTAATAAACAAAGCTTGCATGGAGATCAAAGGAAAAAGCTAGAAACTATGTTAAGCATAGAGGCTGGGCAGTGGTAGCCCATGCCTTTAATCCTAGCATTTGGGAGACAGAGAGTCATCTAGATCTCTATGAGTTCAAGGTCACATTGGGAACAGAGTCTGGCATGGTGGCACACACCTTTAAACTCAGCACTAGTTGACCATAGAAGTCTGAAGGTCTATACTGACAGACAAGAAGTGATAGAACTGGAAGGGAAGAGGAAGTGATATAGCTGGGTGGAGAGAAAAGTAAGATGACAGAGCTCAGAAAGGTATATAGGCATGAGTGTACAGGAAGTAGTTGTCTCTTTGGCTGATGATTTCATAGAAGTAAGACATTCCTGGCTTGCTCTCTGATCTTTCAGCTTTCACCCCAATACATGGCTCCAGGTTTTTTTTATTAGTAAGACTGTTTAGCAATTCATGTTACAGTTATGTCTTACCTAGAATATTAAAACTTCTTGGGCCAGATTTTCTTCAAAGAATGGGGGAAAAAAGCGTCTTTTAACCCCCAAAAATAGCTTAGTATTTTTTATCAAGCTCTGTAAATAAAAAATTGTTTTAAACTTTAACTGAATATTGTAGCATTTAAATTAACTTTTAGTCATTATGTTATTAAATTAGAAATGTCTAAGAAGTAAAACCTTTAAAAGAGGTTATTAATTTATTAGGTTTAAATTGGGCCAAAAAGTGATCATTTTTAATGTTTTAAGAAATATATTATCTCATGGTCCATTTATTAATTTTGTTATCATTTTACACTTCCTTATGTAAATATTGTTTCATAGTTTATTTTTAATTTAACATAATATGTCCTTTTAGGCTTTCATAAGTTGAGCTCAAAAAAAATGAAGGAAGAGCCAGGTGCATACACATTGGTGGATTTCACACAAATTCCAGTACTTAGGAAGCAAATGTTGGAAGAACAGAAATTTGAATATATACAGGGATATACAGTGAGACCTGTCTCCTCCCCATCAAAAATAATGAAGGAAATAATAAATGTAAATACTAAGATATTTGATATTTCTTGAGAAAAATGAAGAATTAGTTGATCAAATTAAATATATTTTTTATGATTTAAAAGATAGCTTGGAAACACAAAAAGCCACATCATTAAATTTGGGTTAAAGACAGAAATTCTAATTTCAGAGTGCTGGAAAACTGGCTGAGCATGTAAGAGTATACTCTGCTATTTCAGCAGACTTGAATCCAACTCCTAACATCCATACAGTGTAGCATACCACTGCCTGTGACAACATCATTATGACAACCACCTGTAACCTGTAAGCTCCAGAGGGTCTGGTGCCTTCTTCGGCCCTCTAGAAGCATTCTTACATACATGCACACATGCATAAATATATATGACACACTTACACAAAAATAAAACCATAATAGGATAAAATTAAAAAAAGATTCTAATTTCACATTTCCTTTATAAGGCCATAATTAGTAATTATTTTCATCCAGACATCAGTTTCTAATCTTCAAAGCAGAGAAAAGGACGATCCATATCTTGCTTCAATTGTAAACTGGTTGCAAGGCACAAAACTGGCCTCAGGAAAGACTGTGTAAATTATAAAACATTCAATAAGCACAAACTGCAGACTTTCAGAGCCATCTCTGTCACAGAGATATTTAGCTTTTTAAAAAAGGCAGCAACAGAATGGGTGTTTATTTACAATTTTTTTTGTTAGCACAATATGAGAAAATGGGCTTTCCTATGTGACTCTCCATGAAAACATAAGTGATTTTTAGTTTACATACTGGTGGTCCTGGAATCTGCAGGACTGTGTTGGTAAGTGCACTGGCTTGCCCATCTCTGTGCATTCACTCGGGCATCATTGCTCCATTGCTAAAGAGGAAAAAAAAGAAGACAGCCATGGAGTAACTCAAACATCAGAGTCACATGATCTTTGCACATAGGCTGATATCGTTGCAAAATTTCTGTAGGAGCCTTCTGATTTTCATCATAATCAATATATAATATAGTATATGTCTAAATTTTTATGTTAGCATGTATTTTATCAGCTTTCATGGTGGAGTTTATAAATGAGTTTATTTTGCATCTTTTCCACCCCCATCTTCCTGATCCTGCCCATCCTCCCATGCATGCCCTCTCACCCACAGCCTCCATTTGATGTCACACAGGTTCTCTTTCCTTCCACTTACCATGCCTTCTATAGTCCTTCCCAACCCCCAACATTGATCTTCTTAGTAGTTTCATAACCTATGTCCAAAGATACTCCCTCTTATCTATGGACTGTTCTGTACCAAATAAATACAAGTAGTCTGTCTTCCCAAGGCCACAAAAAAGTACTAAAACCTTTAATGATCTAAAATTACTAAAATCACAACAGGAATCATTAAAGACGGAGTAATTGCTATAGAGTGAGTATCACTAACCATGATGAAGTACTAAGACTATTTTCACAGCTGTAAGAAGTTGCCTCATAAATCCTAGCTTTATTTTTTACCTCATTAAATAAATTTAAGAGACACATGGACTTTGGATCTGGATCCAGAGAGTAGACTATTTAGATGAAAGGTCATTGGACCTTAAAGGAGAAATCTTCTGACCTTAGGAGAAAAGAGTGAGCCAAAATAACATTGTGGCTTTTCACTGGAGATCAAACTCAAAAGATGTGATTTTAGTTCAGTAACTATAATTGATATACCTCCATAATACCAATGAGTCACTGTTATAAAAGAAATTTAATGAGTACTACTCTGATCGTTGCACAACTAAACACAGTAGAAAAGTAGAGCACCAACTCAGTCTCTACATGCATGCCACATAGCACATGGACACACACCCACACACATGCACACAAACAAAACAATGAATACTTTTTGTTTTTTTTTAATAGAATCTACAATAGAGGCAGAACCTCTTTAAGCACACAGGAGAAGCCAGATGCTATCTACAAGCTCCAAACATAGCTCTCCAAATTCACTGTCCTGTTGTGAGCCCTCACCATCTTTAGTAAGTCACTACCAGGTGGGGAAACCATTCTTCTCAGTTGGTTGTGCTTGTTTACAATCTCTTCTTGGACTGACACTCTAGTGGTTGTCAAATCCTCAAACTTCATATTCTGAATGGAAATAAAAGTCATGTTAGTGTATGTTAAGGTTGCATATAAAGTGAATAAGTTGTCTAAGATGAATGAAAGTCATTTTTAAAGTACTCGGGCCAATGTTAGTCATTAAGCCTTGATAATAAATTTAAGAAAATCTATGACTTTTCATGAGAAACACTTTACATATAAATTTTGAAAATAAAATGAATTTATGGCATATCAAATAAAAACTCTTCTGAGGCTACAAATGTCAATTTTGATTTAAGAGAGATCTATAATATTAGCCATGCAAAATAGAGAACCTTAAGTCATTCACACTCAGTTAGGCTGTAGCAAGGAAGTGCTAAGGATGAAGAAATATAATTTATTATAGATCTTAAGAGGCAATAGCCATCTGACCAGGAGTTTGAAAGCATGTGAGATAACGTGTAGGCCCTTAGCCAATACATGTGTGCATTAGAGAATTTTATATGTAACAGGGATTTGTGATCACTCCGAAGACAGCTTTATCTAATAGAACATCCAAGTCAATTTGGAGACAATGGGTTCTTGAAAATAGTTTGGCATTACTGACTTTACATTTCACTGGACAGCAATAAGCCTGCTAAGTTAACTCAGATGCTGATATTTAAATTTACCTTTTTCATTTGTGTGGCACAGGTGGATGGAGTGATATTATGTGAATTGGCAGAGATATAAGAGCCACTTGCTGATAAACACATACTCCAAAATGTGCTGTTTTATAGTGTAGAGCAAGATGTTACAGCATAACTATTCATGGACTGACTCTCACATTCATATCTTAGTGCTGGGATCAGTTGTTTCTACTTTCTACAGTCTTACTTCCCTCAAGATTTTACAGATCCTGCACCCGTAGATCAAATCACACTGCATTGCCAGGGGCTGCAACATGTCCATCTCTCCCTAATGTATTATGTTCTGAAGGCACTATGAAAGCCTTGTGCGAAGAAATCTCTCACAGCTAGTGGTTTCTAAGGCAGAAAGGATGTACATATTAAAGTCATTGCTTGAAAATCCTCACATTTTATTTTAATATAAAGTAGCAATATCCCCAGATGTTTATTTATTAAGGGAATGGCATCATTTTCTAAAACATTTATACTTAAGTGTATATGTTTGAGTAGAATATGGGTTTGTGTAATGAGTGCAGTGCCAGTGGAAGCCTTAAAAGAGTATCAGATTCCCTGGAGTGTGAGTTTCAAGTTGATGTAAGCCTCCTGAGGTGGACGCTAGAAACCAAAGGGTCCTCTTAAAGTGCAGTAAATACTCTTATTCCATCTCTCCAACCCCCAACCCCCAGACTTTTCATTTAAACCTGAAAAATCTACCTGAAGATGTTTTATTTCCAAAGACAATATATATGGCTTCTGAGAAAGCCATTATTATTTTCTGCTTGTTATGCTACCTTCCCTGGTAGCTAAAAATTCCATGAAACAATACACGTGCTTACATTTTCTTAGCAGAAAGTTGTACAGATTTAAAGAAACACATACCAGAAACATGGAAATGTGAGTTTAAAATGTTAAAAGGTTTGTTTTGGATAGAAATGAGACCTAATAATTACAACACCACAAAATAAAACCAAGAGAAAAAACAATAAGTGACTCAGAGAGATGAATCAGTTCTCCATGGTAACTCTCAAAGAAGCCCTCATTCATAAAACATGGCTTGAATCTCTCTGCTATTAGATCTTGAAAATTTATGAAGAACTATCAATGGACCAAAGAGAGACGGGAGAGGGAAAGGATGAAGGGAAAGAGAATAGATGGTTCAAAAGTTCTGTAAAATACAATCAATTTAGGAAGGAAACTGGGAATGGAAACAACTTGAAAGAACACCTAGATAATAGTCTCCAGTTACTAATTTGATTATGGTAACAAAAGGCATATAATTTATATTCCAAAACAGGTTCAACCAGTTATTGGCACTCGGTACTCTTGAGGAATTCTAGTAGTCTTCAATGTAAGGGCCAAGAGAAGAGAATGAAGGCTAGAGCAACCCCCAGAGCTTCTAATTTTTAGTAGCTTTCTAACTAAGAGGAGAGTTATTTTTCTGGTACTACACATTCCATCATTAAAAAGGTGACTGAGCCTCATCTGGAATTGTCTAAGCATAAGAACATATTATAAATAACAAATATTTGGCTCATGTACATACTTATTGTTTGCATAATAGATATACTTAATGACTCTGGTGTGTGTGTGTGTGTGTGTGTGTGTGTGTGTGTGTGTGTGTATTGCTAAGGATCAAAGTGACTTACTCCACACTCTGGCCTTCCAGAAATTTGAAGAGTGATCCTATAGCTTCCTAGCCTTCATGGTTGCCTAGATTTTTCTGATAAGATACTAAACCTTACCCATACCTCATAGTGTTCTCGAAGAATGGATGGGGGTAATACAGCAGCCAGGAACAACAACAATGGGAATAATGTCATGTCTAGAAAACAAAGAAGAGAAAAAAGATCTGCATTTAAATGTTTAGTACAAGGAGTTCTGAGTAACACAGAAGGTATGGGGGAAGTAATGAGATCCATTTCCAGGATTTACTAGCAATATAACAAGGGGGACATTCTATTTATATCATCACAATGGTAATAAAATCAACTCAAGAAGTCTGCTGCGAGCTGGTGCAATAAGGAATAAGTCAAAGTTCCTAAGTGCA
The DNA here is from genome assembly GCF_049852395.1 of Peromyscus maniculatus bairdii. Lineage (NCBI taxonomy): Eukaryota > Metazoa > Chordata > Mammalia > Rodentia > Cricetidae > Peromyscus > Peromyscus maniculatus. The sequence continues at coordinate 54,830,688 of NC_134872.1, read as the reverse complement.
GCTCCCCAAAGCATGCACCTACGAGTGCTCCGGGTTGTTAGCGTCTTCTCCAGAGTTAAACTAAAATCCATGGAGGTCCTCTCTTCAGATTCTAGAAATTTAGGAATTCTTCCTTTATCCTTTCAAGAGTAGCAAAAGCACCCAGCAATTACCATGGCAGGATGCTGCTATGATATGATTTACCCTTGTTTGATAAGTTATAGTTTGATATAGTAAGCTCTGCCTACTCTATTATAGGATGTTTGTTTGTTATTCGTTCATTAAAAGTTTTTCTTTTCTTGTAGAGACAAGATTCCACTATGTAGCCCAGTCTACCTTCAAACCTACAACTTGGCCTCAGAATCTCAAGTGCTGAGACATATCTGTACATTACCATACACAACTCTTGTCATATTTTTACATCAATGTCCTTAACTTGGTTCATGTTCCCAGTATATTAACACATTTATTCTCAAACACTGGTCCATAATACCAAGATTGAACCTTGAAAATCTTAGACCTTCATCATCATGTTTTACATATAATGGTAAATGTATGATAAATTAATGTCATGTCCAACAATAGGAAAATCATTTAAATAATTTGGAATATATTCTCTTATTAAGGGCATTAAGTAAAACACACTCTCATGAGCACAAACATACACATACACACACACACACTTTATTGTGTGCTGGTATGCATATATATATATATATATATATATATATATATATATTCATACGTGTGGAGACCTGAGGCAGACATTAGGTGTTCCCAATTGCTCCCTACCTTATTAGTTGAGACAGGATCTGTGAGGGAGCCCCAAACTCACCATTTCAGTGAGTCTGGCTACAAAGCTTTGGGTATTCTCTGTCTCTACCTTCTGCCTGCATTGAAGTTATTAGCATGCAGCCACACCCACCTGGCTTTTAAGTCAGTTCTGGTGATTTAAACTCTGGTGCCCATGCTTGCATAACAAGTGCATTCTCTACTGAGTCATACTGCCAGCATTTACAGCGGGCTTTTAATGATTTCTTCTAACCAGATAGAAGTTTTCCTTACTCTACAATTAATAAAGGCCTATATAAAAGGATGCAATGCATAAATAAGTAAAGTTCAAAAAACTTTCCAAAGCACCCTTTGCCCTAATTTAGACACACAAAATAGCATAGACAATGTTTGGTGTCACTTGTTATGTGACTCTCTTTGGGGTTCGTTTAAAACTCATAAAAACCTAGCAGTTAAAACTGTGATTCAATATCCCGCTTTACACATGAATAATATCAGTGTTAGAGATTTAATACTGACGCGTCATAAAAATTTTGGGAGCAAAATGAAATCTAAGTACCGGCTGTGTGGCGTCATAGCCTTCAGTTCTGAGAGCCAGAGGCTTCAGTGATTTAGAAGATTATGTAGACAAGGAAATATGTCGATCAAACCCCAGCAGAGGTGCCTGGAGTGAGTGCATTACTGGAAGAATCACATGATAGCTAGTCACATTCTCCTGAGTATCTACTGTAATATTTTCTAAATTCCAATGTCATATTAAATCATCACTCAGTTTGCTTTGTCATGTTTCTCTGAGCTATGAATCAGTCAGCACAGAACATAAATTCTACAGAACAGCTAGAAGTCATTATGACCACAATCTGGACAAGGATCCTGTAAGAAAAACAGCCTTGTCAATTCCTGAAAAGCAATCTATCTCTCTCTCTCTCTCTCTCTCTCTCTCTCTCTCTCTCTCTCTCTCTCTCTCTCTCTCTCTCTTTCATTTTCCAAGAGTGAATATGAATATGCCTGCTTCCTTGAATTTGCTAAGCAGTGGCACTGGAATTCTGAGCTGTACCTGATTTACAATACTTGAAATTTCTGACATTGACTTAAGCAAATGACCTCTGTCTTTTGTAAAATGAGCTGTCTCACCTCAAGGATTGAGATTTACCACATAACAGTCTATTACCAAATAGCTCTTGAGATTGACACTTATCATAACTTTGACTGCTTTTGAATCCAACATCACAAGTTTAGCTGGATTGGCAGACTCTGTAGGTTCAGAGGTTGACTAGTCGAGTATATCATTTAAACACATGAAGAAAAGTATGAATAAATATCCTTTGGAATTACAATCTTCCCCCAAAGTCATATAATTCCCTTTTAAATAATATTAAGTAGTATCATAATATCCTAACATTCTCCAGTCATTTCCTGTCTTCCCCAAGTATTTATGAGGAAAATTGCTTTGTCATATAAGGTATATACACCATTTATACATGTAAAGAACCTACAAGCTACCTGAATATATTCACCTATAATCAGAAAAATGAAATGTTTTATTTTCTGCTTGTCTTAAGTGTATTTTATGGACCAGTTATATATTCTGATGATCACCAATAACACATTTATTTCACATTCATAGCTATAAGGTTGATTTGGACAATTTAAAATCATTAACAAGGCTACCTTCTCATCCATAATCTAATAATATTTGCATTAGTGCACAGAAAAATGCCTGTACTCCTAAATCGTAGTTCTAATAAAAGTACCTCTAATATAACTACTCTAGAAAGTCACAGATATTTTAGAATATTTTAGAATAAAGAAATTCATTCTCACATTTCTGTAAAAAAGCATTTCCAGATTAAAAATAAACTTAAATTGTGTATACTTAGCTTTAGAGATTAAATTAAAAATGTATTCAATAAAATTATCAGCAGGGACTGTCAATAGTCCAGATGTGAAAAAACCAACTATAACACTTTACTACTGATAAGTTATAAATGCACTGGCATCAGGCAATTCATCTTAAAGTAAAATAGTACTACTTACTGCTGATGTCCAAGCAGAATGAAGTGTTTGTTCTGCTGGAATAAGAAAGGTGGTGACAGACAAGAGTCGGACTGTCTATATGTACTCTACCTATTTCCTGCTTTGACACAATCTGGTTGTGCAAGCACATCTTGGATAACAAGGTATGACATAAGATCTATCATGGCAGATTTTATAGCTGGTCATCTAACTGAAATTTTGACATCATATGGGGATTCTGTATATGGCTATCAGAAACAAATTATTAGAGAAGTTTACTAGCTCTTGAGTGCTCATCTAATGTTATAATGTATCTATATATTTGTCAGTAGATGCTCCTAACCAATTCATTTTCATCTTATCAGAGCTGTATTTCTCTTTTAAGGGGGCTGCAGAGGCGACTCAATGGTTAAGAGTAAATTATGCTCTTGCAAACAACATTGAGTTCACTTCCACCCATGTCATTTGTCTTACTACTGCTTGTAACTCCAGCTCCAGGGACCTGACATCTTCTAGTCTCCCTGAACACTTTATTCACATGCATATACCTCTACATAGAAGCAAATATATACATATATATGCATAATTTTAAAAAATAATTCCTTTGAGAATAAGTGTTAGCTTATACGTTTCATGATCTCTAGAGCATTCAAGATGTCTGCACAGAAATCTAAAACATCTCTGATTATTTGTTGGACCAATTTGATTTAGAAAATAATTGTGTCCTTTACCGTTGTAAATTCACTGTAAGGGTACATTACACAGTATATAGGTAAAGAATCCCAGACCTCCTGGTATTTTTAAGGTCCCAAGTATTAGCTTTTATTTTCTGGTCAAATGAAGGTGAACACAATATTGAGCAACATATAAAACTGTTATCATTTCAGCGTGAGAATCCACACAAAGTTTTGTGATTTCTAAGCGTGTTTTGACAACATAAAAATGAAGCAGGATAGACTAACAACAACAAGTTTCCTAGGCAATGATGTTAAGAAATCTTTTTTGATAAATAAGCAAGAATAAATTATGCAATCACAAATAGTACATACACAACACTGAGAGGCATTTATGGAGGCTCATATTGTCATATACATTGTAATACATCATGCATAATTCAATAATCTAGTCTCATTTTCTTATTTATCTTTAAGTTCACTGATTTATGTGAAAAAGACATACCAGAGAAGATAATCTACTCAACACATGTTTGAATTGTATTTAATAATAGGCTTACATATTAGCCACTGTTTAAGACAATCTTTAAAGGTCAGGGTGGACTTGGCCATAAGAAATTAAAGGCTCACAGGTTGCTTTCCTATCTTTCATCACCCCCTGATGTGTATTTTTTAAATATACAAGTGAGAGCTGGGTGGTGATGGCACACACCTATAATCCAAGCACTCATGAGGCAGAGGCAGGTAGATCTCTGTGAGTTTGAGGCCAGCCAGGTCTACAGAGTGAGTTCCATGACAGCCAAAGCTACACACAAAGAAATCCTTTCCAGTCAAAACAAATAAATAGATAGATAGATAGATAGATAGATAGATAGATAGATAGATAGATAGATAAGTGAAATATGAGCTCTAAGTAAGTAAGTAACATTCCTGAATCACATTACCTTTGGAAATGCTGTCTCTACCTCAGCTTTCTATGGAAGAATGTGGCAAGAGCATGATCAGAACAGTCTCCATCCTCACCCTGAAGGCTGCTTAATGGTGCACAAATTCTCATAAGCTTGAGATTTCAGTTCTCATGAACATTGGGGAAATTTTTATAATGATGTCCACTTTGATATATACGTGGGGAAATACTCTTTAGTTTACTTGTGATTAGATGATATAGTACGTATCATCCATTGCCATGTTCATGTAATTTCAAGGCCTTTCTTTGTGTATGCAATGCTTCTTTTCTTTTTTACCTGAATAAAAGTACTCTATACATCTGTGAATTACATGAGAATAAGTTGACTTTAGTAACCAATATAGAGTAACTGTTTCCATGAGAAATTCCCAAAAAAGTGAGTGAAAATGGCTTGAAAAGCAAACATCTTCTGGCTTATGATTCCTGCTTTACAAATTTTCATAAATTTATTACTTTATGATCATTAAATATGCTACAATATATAAGGTTGCTGTGGTTCATGAAATAACACACATGAATTCAAGCATCAAAGTGATATTAGTTTTTCAATTGGGTTGTTACTTGTCAGTTTTGTTTTCTAATTTCTCACTTATTTTTGTGACCTTTTCTTTGTTGAAATATATTATAGCAAATGATAATTTTTCATAGCACATGTTTCCTAAATGCAGACCCCAGAAAATCTATAACTTACAGCTTACTGTTTAGTTGGAAAGTTAAATAGGTAAACTGATTCTTTGTCTACACTATATGTATTTGGATTAGTGTCATAATAAAACTTGTAACTGAGTGCATGTGATTGTTGAGGAATCATAATTCAGCAAAAAGCTATAATGAAGGGAATGAATCTATACATGGAATGCCAAAAATCTAGAAAACAATATGCATTTAGGTGAAGTCTAGTTTACTCCAATCAAAATGATTAATGTTCTAGACAACCTCTTAAAAATGCCTTCTAGATTTACAGGTCTATGGGATAATGTATGATAACACAATTCATGTGTACAATGTAGATGATAAAATCAAAGCAGTCAACAATTTTGTCTTTATCATTATGACTTCATGCTATCAATGTGTAGATATTTTATTTCAACTCCTAGTTATTTTAATGTCTATAGCAAGTCGTCATTGTGATCCCGTTGTATGCCATAAGACATCAGAGCTTATTATTTTTGTCTGTGTTTTAGGACATGCTCTTTAAACTTCTTCCTACACTACACCATTGCCTTTGATAGTTGGCCCAAATTTAAATTGCTTTTTCCATTATTCAAAATATTACACATTTAATAAATATATTTAAACAGAGATTCTATGACATTACTATAAATATCTTGTAGCTAAGACAAAATTACAACAAAAGACAATCTCACTACTAAGTAAAATAGATAATTAAATGACAGGAATTATTTCACAATTCTGTTATTCAGCAGCTAAGAAGTGTCCAGCAAGACAATCTAGCATGTAGTGTCTGAGAACAATAGCATTTTTCTTAATACATAAATATTCAGTGGACTTTCTTCCACAGTTTCACCACATTTCTCATTTTGTGCATTAAGAATCATTGAGTTACAGTGAGTCAGAGAAATTTCAGGTATTGGGTTAAATATGTAATCTAAATAAAGAAAAAATAATTTTCATATTTACAGTTTTTAATTTATCAAATTATGCTCATTAACCAGACTGAGAAATAAGTCCTTTCTCTTGGTGGTTGATAACTGATTCAACGTACAAGTTTGGCTTAAGTGTCTATATCACTAAATCACCTTCTATAATTTCCTCAGTTTGCAAATCTGTAGAAAAAACCAGTGTACAAATGATATTTCTTTTTTCTGTATATTTTAGCACATAGATGATTGCTTTTAACTATTCAGAGAAGAAAAGGCCCATGGTTTCATGCATTTTGCAACTTGTTTGTTAATCTTTGACCTTAACTTTTATAGCTTTAAACTCTCTTTTGTGATAGTTTTAAAACTGTCAGGAAGAACATCAAGGTCACTGAAGAAAACAAATGCTGCTTTCTAGATAGATAAGCTCCAATCAGCTGGCTGTTTAATGAAACTATGTAAGCATAGCTCATATATTCATTTAGAAATACATACCAGAATGCCTAAATCATGCCATATTGATATTTTTCTCATCTATGATGAGAAAAGACACTTTTTTTTTTTTTTTGGTTTTTTTATTATTATTATTATTATTATTATTTTACAACACCATTCAGTTCAACATAATAGCCACAGAATCCCCTGTTCTCCCCCTCTCGCCCACCCCTCCCCCCAGCCCACCCCCCATTCCCACCTCCTCCAGATCAAGGTCTCCCCCGAGGACCGGGGTTGACCTGGTAGACTCAGTCCAGGCAGGTCCATTCCCCCCTCCCAGACCGAGCCAAGTGTCCCTGCATAAGTCCCAGGATTCAAACAGCCAACTCATGCAACGAGCCCAGGACCTGGCACCAATGCACAGCTGCCTCCCAAACAGATCAAGCCAACTGACTGTCTCACCCGTTCAGGTGGCCTGATCCAGTTGGGGGCCCCTCAGCCTTTGGTTCATAGATCCTGTGCTTCCATTCATTTGGTTATTTATCCCGGTGCTTTATCCAACCTTGGCTTCAACAATTCTCGCTCATATAAATCCTCTTCATACTCACTAATTAGACTCCCAGTGCTCCACCAGGGGCCCAGCCGTGGATGTCTGCCTTCAGATTCCTCAGTCCTTGGATGGGGTTTATGGCATCACTATTTGGGTGTCTGGCCATTCCATCACCAGAGTAGGTCAGTTCCTGCCGTCTCGCGACCATTGCCAGCAGTCTTTTGAGGGGATATCTTTGTGGATCTCCGTGGGCCTCCCTAGCTCTCTGCTTCCTCCCCTTCTCACCTTCCCATGTGGTCTTCATTTACCATGGTCTCCTATTCCTTGTTCTCCCTCTCTTTTCTTGATCCAGCTAGGATCTCCCACTCTTTCCCTCGACTGTCGCCCTTCATTGTTCCCACTCATGACCAGGCTATTCATGTAGATCTTGTCCATTTCTCCGTGTCTGAGAAAAGACACTTTTAAAACTATAATAAGTCACAATAAATATCAGTGTGTAGATATGTCTTCCACAGGATGATGAGACTTCCTGGGAAGGTGGCACTTGTTGACCCAAGGAAATTACTTGATCAGAGCCATAGATCAACACTGTTGGTCAACACATACAACAGTCGAGGACACAGTCTTCTCAGAGTCCTTCTTCCTGCTGTTCCGTGTAATCCCTTTCAGATATACAAATAGAATCTAATATACTATAACATTAGCAGTGTTACAAAAGAATATATCACAAAGGTAGTATTGAATTTTTAAGACATTTATCTTATACATGACTCACCCTTTATCATATCCAAAGTTGAGCACAAACATGTTTTCAATAATACATATTGAATTATTGAATATTTAAGTCAAGAGGAAATGAGGAAAAAGAGGAGGGAGAAGCAGGTCAGTTTAGAAGAACAGTGAGGGAGGATGGACATGTAACAGGAAGAATGTTTGAAAAAGAAAACTCTATAGAAACATGTTATTTTGTGTTTTTCTAAAATTACATTTAATACATATAAGCATATGTTTATATACATACATACACATACACACTCATATACACACACAAAACTTATATGTGCGTGTATATATACATATATATGTAAATAAAACTTAATTATGCCAGTGAGGCTAACAATACACCCTCTAAGAACTTTAGACTATTAACAAAAACTCTAGTACCTGACATTAGAAAGTTCTGTTGAATTTATGGTTAGGGGAGTCCAAGTGACTCTTAAAACAATATAGGCTTTTATTTGTTGTCCTTTGATACAGCCTAGAAGTTAAAGGAAAGTCCCTGTTTCTGAAGACACCACACACTTCAGATACAGGGCTCTGTCTCACTGGCTCTCATCTGAAAGCTTCCTTCTAGAAGTTGCTGTGCAAGGTGACAGTGGAGAATAGCAATCAGTAGTCCTAATCAGCTGTTATGTCTATAAACCACAATAATGACAAGCATGGTAAGTTATCCTCAAAGGTTCGTAGTAGCAGTCTTCTGTAGGCTGTAACCAACATCTAATTGAACTTAAAGACCCCTCTATAAGGGGTAAATTTTGCTTAGTACTAGAAACCTAGCCTAGTTCAAAACCCAGGACTAGTTAGGTCATGGGTCTTAGAGGAGAATTTAACATCACTTTACTAGACCAGTATAATTCCTGCTTTAAAAAAACACCAACTGTACGAATTGTTCAGAACTGCTGTGGTATGAGTAAGGCTTATCCATGCCCTGCTGGGGACCAGTTTCAGCAGAGATCAGACTGGAGAAGGGTGGATGCAGCAGGCAATATAAAGAAGTTGCACCAGACAACAGTTTGAATTTTTTTCTGAGGCTCTAGGAATATTTTATTTGATACTGTGCTCAGGAGGCAGTGTATAGAAGAGAATACTTGTTTATCTCTATCCAAGAACCAAAGAGAATATTTTTATATCCTACAACAATGATTACATCATTCTATACTGGCATTTCAAAAAACATCTAATACAGGTATATTTTCCCAACATGAACCAAAACATTCTTTAAAAGACATAATCATAAAATTCAGTGATTACAGTTCCTGGAGCAAGTAGACAGAGTTTAACTAGGCTGGGTTGGAGAGGCCCTTAATGTTTCCTCAAGGTCACTGTTGCCAGACCATTAGAATCTAAAAGGCTAATTCTTAACTTATAACAAGTCAAACAAAAATTCTTATCAAATTATACTATAATCTGTTTTAAACCTATGTGTATATATATATATATATGTGTGTGTGTATATTTATACATCTGTATAATTTCTACAACATTCCTATCTTTCTTATTTTTATAATCTTCTAATGATTAACTCATAATGTGAAATCATATCCTTTTTCTTGATTCTTACTTTTCAAATTTCATTTTACATCTATAAAAGTATTAATATCTTCACTACAAAATCAGCAAAAAATGTTCCCAAACTTATTTGTGGGTTTTTTGTACTTTCCCAATCTTGGTCTTCATCTCCATTTCCACAGTTTAGTTAGAACATACTGGTCAGTCGTCTCATCAATATTAATACTTTCAAATGCATAGGTTTTATATTACTTTTTTCAATAAAGTTTATTCATTTAATTTCCTTTCCCAGACCATCTCAGACCATCAATATTTTGAGGGCAAAAGGGAACAAGTCAGTGAATCCTAAAACCACTATATAAATGATTTTATTTTTTAAGTTAAAACTAAAGGAGGAAGTGGGGCTGTATCCACTCAACCAGAAACCGGACTTTGTCACACAGTTTCCTTAGCCAAACAACATTCCTACAGTCTTTTTAGCTAAGTGACGAGAACTGGAGCTTTGTCATGCAGTCTCCTTAGCCACACAACAGTCATACATTCTACTGAGCTAAATGGTGAGTGGAGCCACCATCTTCCCCTTTTATATTTTTCGGTCAATCATTTGAAATTTCACTGTCAGTGTTCTGATGCCTCATGCTAGTCATTGAAAGATGACCGGAAAAAGAAAAATAATAAGTAAGAAAATAAAAATTATCAATCCCAAATTAATTTTTTAAAAATGGCCAAACAGTAGTGGAACCTATATATTCCGTAATAGCCTTAAGGAAAGAAGTTGAGACTCTTTCCACTGTTGAAGAATCAATGTGAGGTTTACTTATAGCAGAAATTTTTTCAGGTAGATTACGAAAATCCAAAGAAAAACTTGAATAATCCCAAACTCCCTTAAGGTGAGCTTGAATCCTGTCCCAAGAATGTTCTGAAGCATTGTGTGATAAAGGAGTAACATAAATCCAGTGGAATTGTGAGTGACATTCTATTTTAATCTAACCTTTATATTTTGAATTAATATTTTGAATTTTGATTTCCTATATAAAGCATTGCTTCTTCCAAAGCATTAAGTATTTCCTGAACACCTCTATCCATGTGTTCCTGAATCATAAGGGCAATAGAAACATTTTTTGATAATTAATTCACATGTTGAGCTGAATGAATTTGTTTAACCAAAGCAGCAGTAGAAAAAACGAAACTAGCTGCAATAGCAATTAATGCAGTAACTCCTAACATTAAAGTTCCCACACAACGTTTACCTCTGCAAAAAGCATGTACAATATTATTCATAACCTGTAACCAGAATTATCATACCAATTGCCAATATTAATAACAGGAAGTAAAATATGACATGATTGGCCTAATGTAACAAATCCTCATCTGTTACATTAGAAGTAGTACAATTGGGTCCTGCCTTACTGAATGTACCAGGCTCTGCTGACTCCCCATGGGAGACCTTGACTTGGAGGAGATGGGATAGGGGGATGGTTAGGGAGGGACAGCTGGGTGGTGGGAAGAGGGAGGAGGGGGGATCTGTGCTTGGTATGAAAAGTTAATAAAATAATTTTAATAATCAAAAATAATAAAGAAGATATTCAATTAGAAAGAACACAGTGCTTACAAAGTATTTTAAATGAACCATTGTTAGTCTCAAAAATATATAAAGAATCAACGTTTTCACTATGTAAAATTGCACAAGGAGCTCCAACACAGGCATCTCTTGATCATTTGTATCAAACATTACTTGATAACACCTAACCAAAGGTCCCCTGCTCTGCCACCTTCTCTAACTGCAGCAGCGAAACCTACAGGCTCCTTATCCATTTTTGGTCTCTTTTTAGGTTTCTTTTGAAAAGGAAATACTGAGGTGGCCAATCCTCCTTAAAATTTTAATTTCTTCTTCCTCTCAGTCACTTTCTGTTTGAAAAGACTCCCCATTCTTCTTATCTCTTTTCTCCTCATTACTAACCTCCTTTCCAAAGGATCTTTAAAAAGAAGAGGAGCAATTGATTTATTTTGGGGAGAAGTTTCTGTAGATTTTTTTACATTCAGGTAATCCCTAACTTCCATTGGAGCCAAAGCCTGCTTGCTTAATGACCAATAAGCTAAAGCATTTACAGACATGCCTTGTGGCCCATTGGATTCATACAAATATCTAATATCTTCTCCAACTTTATCCCAATTATCAATATCTAGGGAGCCTTGATCAGGAAACCAAGGACTAAACTCATGCACAAACTGTAAAATCTCACAAACTTGATTGTCATCAACTTTTATTCCTTTCTTTTTCAATTATGTTTTGAAATATCAAAAAAACAAAAAAGCTTCCTTTCCTTAGACTCCACCTGTCACAATATATTTATTTTTTTCTTTTTTCTTATATACTCTCTTCAGCCCTACTCAATGACCAGGGGATCTTTATTAATTCTTTCTTATTAACTACTCTCACCCAGCCCAACTCTTTGACAGGGGGTCTGCATCACCCTTGTGGGATTCTTGCTACACCAGAAACACCTTATTAATACTTATCCTACTTCAGGTCTCCTGTTCAGGCACCACTTATGCTGGGCACCAGCTGCAGCAGAGATCAGGACAGGAGAAGGGTGGATGGAGCAGGCGATGTAAAGAACTTGTGCCGGACAGCTGTTTGAATCTTTTCTGAGCCTCTAAGAATATTTTATTTGATACTGTGCTCAGGAAGCAGTGTAGGGAAAAGAATATACGTCTCTCTCTCTCTTTCCAAGGAAAAAAGTTTATTTTTATATCCTACAACAATGATTACATCAGTCTATATTTGCACTTCAAAAAATATCAAATACGTGACTGTTTTCTCAACATGAACCAAAATGTCCTTAAAAAGTCATAATCATAAAAGTCAATGATCACAGCTCCTGGAGCAAGTGGACAAAGTTTAACTAGGCGGGGGAGGAGAGGCCTTGAATGCTTCCTCATGGTCACTGTTGCCAGACTATTAGGATCTAAAAGGCTAATTCTTAACTTATAATATGCAAAACCAACTTTCTTATCAAATTATATTATAATCTATTTTAAACCTTTGTATATATCCTAATTTATATATATACATAATTACTGCCACATTCTTGTCTTTTTTATATTTATAATTGTCTAATGATTAACCCATAATATGAAATTATATCCTTTTTCTTGATTCTTAGTTTTTTAATTTGCATTTTATATCTATAAAAGCACTAATATATTCACTACAAAATGAGCAGAAAATGTTCCCAAACTCATTTGTGGGTTTTTTTGTACTTTCCCAATCTTCATCATCTTCTCCATCTCCGTGGTCTAGTTAGAACATTCTGTTCAGCAATTTCATCAATATTAATACTTTCAAATGCGTAGGTTTTATATTACTTTTTCAATAAATTTATTTATCTTATTTCCTTTCCCAGACCATTGGAGACCATCAATATTTTGAGATCAGGAGGGAACAAGTCAGTGAATCTTAAAACCATTATACAAATGATTTTATTTTTTAAGTAATAAAACTAAAGGAGGAAGTAGGGCTGTATCCACTCAACTGTTAATCTCAAAATACTTTACGTTGATATGGATTGGTTTATTGATATAAATTTAAGGTCAAATTTGGTATACTGTATGTATATTTCTATTCTTGTTTAAGGCATTATGTTTATGCAATTTATTTAAAGTTGCAATGTATAATTAAGAAATACAGATTAATAATTAATCAGATATCACAATCAAACATATAATCTTGTTAGTTTTCTAGGTATACAAAGAAATATTTTAATTTGGTAGGCAATCTTCAAACACTTCAAAACTACAGAATATGGCATTTAAAATGTTTTAAGAAATTAGACTTTTCTGGACACTGAGACATGTCTGCTCCTGGCAGCACCAATTACTTTAGAAAGGATGAGGGGCATTGAAAAAACTCATTGTGAAGTTCACTTACATTGTGAAAAAAACTAGCTGTTTGGGTAAAGAACTGCTCTTGCCTGGACTGCTTGGTAAACTGGACATAGGAAGGTGACCACTGAACTTTGCCAAAACAAGGTGATATGGCCCTTCAGGTTTCTGTTTCATAAAAGAAATGGCCAGATATTCTGCAGGCCACAGAGAAAAACAACTGATCAACTTTGCCATTAGGCAGAACAGTCATTCAAATTTCCTGCTTCACTGAAAAGTCTGTCAGACTCTCTAGGACTATAGGCTTGAAGATGGATGCCCCAATGTTACAGAAGAACATTGGGTAAGTGTCCAGGCAGACAGCTGCCTGTGATTACTTGAATGTTTTAGAAGTTGCTTACAATGCACTTCCTGTTTACTTAGGTAATATTATATTACTGTGGGGTCTTTGATGGAGTTGAAGACTAGATAGTTATAATTACAGATTTACTTAATTATGATAAAAGGTAAATTAGAAATAAAACTTTAGACTCACAATAATAAAATGGATGATAGAATAGTTTTTTAATTTTTCCAAATACAAATAGACTTTAGATATTGTAACTGTAATTCCTTCTTGATAACTGTTTTGTTTTATGAAATTTTACTATATTAAAATGAAAAACTTCCTTTGTGATTAGACAGAGAAGGGGAAGTGTGGTGGGATGGTCTTTCTGTAGGCTGTGATTGTGTGTTGCTACCATTGGTTAATAAAGAAGCTGCTATGGCCTTGCTATGGCAAGGCAGAATAAAGCCATGCAGGGAATCCAAGCAAGAGACAATGCAAATCAAAGCAGAGAGAAACGCGAATCAAAACGACTCTGATTTACCATCTTACACATGTCAGAATGGCTAAGATCAAAAACACTGGTAACAGCTTATATTGGAGAGGATGTGGATCAAGGGGAACACTCCTACACTGTTGGTGCGAATGTAAGCTGGTACCGCCATTTTGGAAATCAGTATGGTGCTTTCTCAGAAAATTGGGAATCAATTTTCCTCAAGAATCAGCTATACCACTCTTGGACATATACCCAAGGAATGCTCAATCATACCACAAGGACACATGCTCAACTATGTTCAAAGCAGCATTATTTGTAATAGCCAGAAACTGAAAACAACCTATATGCCCTTCAACTGAAGAATGGATAAAGAAAATGTGGTACATATACACAATGAAGTACTACTCAGCAGAGAAAAACAATGACATCATACGGTTTGCAGGCAAATGGATGGACCTAGAAAATGTCATCCTGAGTGAGGTAACCTAGACTCAGAAAAACAAACATGGTATGTACTCACTCATAAGTGGATGCCTGATGTAAAGCAAAGGATAACCAGACTGCAACTCACAGCTCCAAGAAGGCTAACTAGTATAGAGAACCCTAGGAAAGACACAGGGATCACCCAGCAATGGAGAAATGGCTGAGATCTACATGAGCAAACTGGGGGTGAGGGGCGTAATGGAGGGCAAGGGTCGGGATAAAGAGAGCTTAGGGAAGCCTGATGAACTAGCTGGATCAGGAAGAGAGTGGGAGAACAAGGAAAGAGAGACCACAATAAATAAAGACACCATGGGAATAAGAAGAAGCAGAGTGCTAGAGAGGTCCCCAGGAATCCACAAAGATGACTCCACCATAGACTACTGGCAATGGTCAAGAGGGTGCCTGAGCTGACCTACTCTGGTGATCGGATGGTCAAACACCCTAACTGTCATGATAGAACTCTCATGTAGAGACTGATGGAAGCAGATGCAGAGATCCCTGGCCAAATCCCTGGCAGGGCTCCAGGAGTCCAGTCAACCAGAGAAAGGAGGGATCATATGAGCAAGAGGTATCAAGACCATGAATGGAAAAAGTACAGAGACAACTAGCCAAACTAATGGAAACACATGAACTGTGAACCAATAGCTGAGAAACCCCCATGGAACTGGACTAGGCCCTCTGGATAAGTGAGACAGTTGTTTAGCTTGAACTGTTTAGGGGGCCCCCAAGCAGTGAGACCATTACCTGTCCTTTCTGCATGAGCCAGCTTATTGGAACCTAGTGCCTGTGCTGAGACACTTTGCTCAGTCTTGGTACAGGGAGGAGGGGACTGGACCTGCCTCAGCTGAATGTACCAGGCTCTACTGACTCCCTAGGGGAGATTTTGCCATGGAGAAGGTGGGAATGGGGGTGATTTTGGAGGGATGACTGGGGGTGGAAACCATGTTTGATATGTAAAATGAATAGAAAAATTTCTAAATAAAAGAAAAAATGTTTTATTCATTTTACATACCAACCATAGATCACTCTCCCCCCTTCTTCCCCTCCAGTCCCCCACCCCCTGCTGCCAAGACCAACCATCCCATCCTTTCCTCCAAAAGGGTGAGGCCTCCCATGGGGAGTCACCAAGGCCTGGTACATTCAGTTGAAGCAGGACTAAGCCCCTCCCCACTGCATCAAGACTGAGCAAGGTGTCCCAACATAGGTAATGGGATGCAGAAAGCCAGCTCATTGCACCAGGAACAGATCCTGATCCCACCGCCAGGAGCCCCTCAAACAGACCAAGCTACATAACTGTCTCCCATATTCAGAGGGCCTAGTCCAGTCCCTGTCATTATAGAGCCTTCATCTAGTAACTGATGGAAGCAGATGCAGAGGGCCAGAGCCAAGCTCTAGGCTGAGCTTCAGGAGTCCAGTTGAAGAGAAAGAAGAGGATAATATGAGCGGGGGGCGGGGGGGGGGTCAAGTTCATGATGGGGAAATCCACAGAGATAAGTGAACTAAGCTCATAGGAACTCACAAAATTTAGACTGACAGCTGTTGAATCCTTCAGTTTTAATAAAACAATTACCGATCATGAAGTTCAGATGATAAAATCTGTAACTGTGAATTGCAGTACAGTTTGTTTTCTGAATTCACCAGTATTCACTTCTCATTAGAACTATAGAACAAGCTTTAGCAAGTTAAACTATTTCACATGAAACTAGAGTGTAGTCTCATAAGCCCAAGTGTTGTGGACTGATCATCCAGAAGGTAAAGAAAAGAACAAAGAATATGAAAGCACTGATGGCTGTAGGATATCTTGCTGTACACTATGAATATGTGTGGCTATGATTGGTTAATAAAGAAGTTATAGCCAGGCAGGAAATCTGACAGACACAGGAAGAAAAAAGGCAGAGGTGGAGGAGACGTGGCAAAACATAGATTAAGAATTAATTATGGGTTAATTTAAGTATAAGGTCTAGTCAGTAATAAGACTGAGCAAATGGCCCAGCAGTTATAATTAATATAAGCTTTTCAGTGATTATATTATAAGTGGCTATGGGACCATGCGGGGCTGGCTGGGACACAGGAAAACTTGTGGTTACAACTGACACCTGAAAAGTTCTTAATATATCAGATTTCACTCCTCCAATTTCTTTTCAGAAAAGCACAGGTCTCCCAGGAATATCAATCAAACATGTCCTATCATGTTGTAATAAGACTAAGTACATCTCCTTAAGTTAAGCCTGTGTGTGGCAACCCAGTAAGAGGAAAGGGGTCCCCAAAGCAGGCAAAAGAGTCAGAAAAAGGCCCTATTCCCACTATTAGGAGTCCCACAATAAGACTAAATGACACAACTATAACATGTGCGGAGAGCCTAGGTCAGTCCCATGCAAGCTCTCTGGTTGTCACAGTTCAATCTCTGTGAGTTCCAAGGATCCCAGGTTAACTGATTCTGTGGGTTTTCTTGTGGTGTCATTGACCCCTCTGCCTCCTGCAATCCTTTCTCCCTATCAAATTCTCCACAGGTGCCTGCCCTGAGGAGATTTCTACCAGGGTCCAGAACAGAAACTACAAGAGGCTAGGATATTGATCTGAGAGATATCAAATGAATCTAAGTACACTGAGTACTTTAGTCCACTCACATTATTATTCTCAGTCAATTCTATCTACACAGCTTCTTTTCTGTTTTCATACTTAGCTCCTCTCATTCCCTTCTGCTATTTTCTCATATTTATCTAGTTCTTTCCATTTCTTGTTCCTCTTTGTTCCTCCAAGCGCACGCGCGCGCGCACACACACACACATGTATATATATATTCATTAACACTTGTTAGTAAAAATTACAAGATAAACTCTCAGGGACAAGTATTCTGATATGAGTCACACTTGGTAAAGACTTGGTCAGCTTAATATGTGACTGACAATAGCTGTAAGTTGTAAAAAGTTCTGGCTATCTCTTAAAGGGATAGCTACAAGGGTTACAAGGGAAAGAATTAAACCAATGAGAGATTTAGAAAATGGGGAAAAGCTGCATGTACTCTTATGTGATTAATAATATCTAGACATGGTTAGTCAGATAACAGCCTTTTCTGTTAATCACTTGAATCTCAGGACCTATACATAAATAGTCTACTGAGCCTAAAATGTTGCATAAAAATGGTATAGAAATAAGTTCAAAGTGTATATTGTTTCTTGATCAGAGTGAGGAGGTGCCAGTGAAGGAAGCTTAGAGGAACACAAGTGCTATTGATCTCTTGAAGGACTAAGATATACCAAGGCCAACACCTGCACTATCACTTCTAGTTCGATATAATTCTTCTGAAGAGTTTTGTTCTAACAATGCCAGGCACCTGCAATTCTACTCTGTGAAAGTTCTATGAGGCCAGTGTTTACCTTGTCCGTGGCTAAGGATGGAGAACAAGACCTCTAAGTGTCTACAGTCCATATGGCAAAATAGACCCAGTTATGAAGCATATTTAATATGTTTCTAATCATAAAATTGTACAGTAAAACAAGAAACCATCTTCTAGACTATCCACAATTATGTGTGCCCATAAGATTAAGATGCAGTCATGAGATTACATGTACACATAACATGGAAATGCTCGATAAAAGAGGTAGTATCACAGCTGTTATTGCGCAAGAAATTTACAATAAGAAACAGCCAATTTATTAAAAGGCAGTATTTCCATAATGCCTTGTGTGATGGATTCTTCTAACAGACCCTTATTTTTGATAGGTTGACCTTCTGAACTCTAGTTGTCACCTGCTGTATACTCCCATGGCCTTTTGCTAGAAGCAGCTCTCAATACCTCCCTGTCTCCTGCAGGATTTCATGAGCTCTGACTAGTATTTCACTGTGGGTCTCTGCATCTGCTTCCATCAGTTGCTGGGTGAAAACTCTCTGATGACCATTGTGCTAGGCACCAGGCTGCAAGAAAAGCAGAGTATCATTACGAATCGTTTCATGGACTCTCCCACCCCCACATGTTTGTTTCTATCCTAGATCTCAGGGCTATCAAGCCTCTGGTTCCTGGTCCTCCAGACTGTGTCAGGCGTGGGCTCCCTCTGGTGGCAAGAGTCTCAAGTAGGGCCAGTTATTGGTTGGACACTCCTACAAGCTCTGTGGTAACTACCTTTCCCCCGCACAACTTGCAGGCATGACAAGTTGTAGGTAAAAGATATTGTAACTGGATTGGTGTCCCAGTCTCTCCACTGGAAAGCCTTGCATTGTTACAGAAGATTTCCAGTTCAGGTTATGTATCCTCCATTACTATAGTTTTTCATAGAGTCACTATTATAGATTCCTGGGAGTTCCTACTGTACTACGTTTCTACCACAGCAAATGTCCTCCAGTTCCACCCATCTCTCCTAGGACTCTCTCCTTCCATCCCCCAACCTGTTCCCTCCTGTTCCTATCTCCACCTGCCCCAAGTCCACCTGTGAAGTCTATTCTATTTCCCCTTCCCAGAGAGATCCATGTATCCTGCCATGAGTCTTTCTGGGTCTGTAGATTGTAGCATGCTTATCCATTATTTTACAGCTCATATCCACTTATAAGTGAGTACTTACCATTTTTGTATTTCTGGGTCTGCATTACCTCACACAGACATCTGGTAATTTTAAATATGGAATCAGTTAGTAGTGATGGGGGAGGGACTTCCTTGCCAGGCAGATCCCACTGTCCCATTGGTTAATAATAATGTTGTTGAGGGAGGGCAAATGTAGGCATGGAGTAGTCACATCCACAGTACTCAGTGCTCTGAGTCCCTGATCCCAGAATGTACTCTCTGTGTGTAATATGTACATAACTTCTGATTTACTATGCACTAAGAAATTATTTTATGTGTATGGGTGTCATGCCTGCATTTATGTCTTTGTAACATGCTCTGATCATTGTCCATGAAGACCAGATACGGTGTCAGATTCCCTGGGACTAGAGTTACAGGTGATTGTGAGCTGCCATGTGGGTTTGGGAAATGAACCAAGGACCTCTACAAGAGCAACCAGTGCTCCTAACTACGGAGCTATCTCTCTGTCCTCAAGCATGTGCATTGTATGCTACTGGAATCAGAAGAGTGAAGTTTAGAGATGCTAAAAAACACACTAACCCTCTCTTCTCTTAAGTGTGAGGGTCGATGCTGCATTTATTGACTAAGTAACTTACTGTTGCTAGTCTGAGTTTTCATGCACCTTTCAATGTCTTTAACAAATAGGGAAAAGTGTACTATTTAATATGGGAAGGATCAAACAAATCTAATGTGTGGTTTAGCAGTAAATTCTCCTATGGCAAGTAACAAGTATTGACAGTTGTGAGTATGTGCAAACTGGTGAACTTAGATGTTGAACAAATATTTATTTTAAATATGTTTATGAAAAACAATTGGCTAAAAGGGTTCAATGCAGTTTCTTAATATGAAAAACTTTTCAGGTGCATTTTTATAAAATAACAAATAGCCTAAAATGGAGATGAGATTTTCTTCATATTCCTGATGAGAACATTAAAAAAAAAGTCCCAGGAAAGGGACTGAAGACAAGTATGGCTGGAGAGAGACTATGTATTTTCAATTACTGGGAGAAACAATAGGAAAATTATATTCTAGCTCTTATAATTTGATGCCAGCTAGAGGACGTTAGAGATACCTCAATGCTGCCAGCAAATCTCAAGCTTTGTTGACATAATAAATTTAATTTACAATTGACACTGTTCTTTCCTAGGAAGCAGTTATTGCAGAGGAAGAAGGATGAGTTTGCTTGAGGAGGCCATGACCCTATAGTTTTTTGCTGGCTCTATTTGATCCTGATTGGCATAAAGCTTCCTTTGGACATGGAAGACAGTAAAGACATCATGCATATTAGATTTGTTCATCAATCCCAACAGATTCTTGCTTTGGGAGAGGCCACTGAGTATCTTCTCAAGGGCCTACAGTCTTATCTGGTACTTTGGTGTCTAACCTTGTCTCATATTTATCTAAGACGACCAAGGCCATTCTGTGTTATTAAAATACAAAGTGGACAGAATCCTTTTATTTTGTCCTAATTCATACATGTTCTCTAGGCACCTTGATAAGTCATATTCTTTTGTGTAAGCAAATTCCTTCTACACCTCACCTGCTTGAATTGCTTAAAAGAGCAGACTAAAGTCTTGTTTTGTATCTGTGTTATAAGAAAAAAATGTTGAAATGCTGGCAAAATCTACTCCTTGGGGATCTGCTATCACATAGTTATTTTAATACAGTAGCTGTGTGGTTTGTGTTACTATGAAGAATATGAAGTAGGATATGTTCTGCCAGCCTTGATGTAAAAGTGGAAAATATAAAATCTTTGAATGTAAGTTCAATACATGAGTAGGGCATCTTGTTTATTTTTTTCTACAATTGCAGTGTTGAGGCTTCATGGGACTTGCATTTTGAACATATTTACTGCTTACATAATAATAGATCTACTAATTCTATTTATGTACTGAGGAAATAGCAAAGATAAGCATATAGTTGTGAATATTAAGTACTTACTTATCTGGTTCATTTGCATTCACTTAAAGGTGGAAAACCCCAGACAGCAAATTTATAAAGTAGTGGTAGCTCACTCAAACAAGATTCATTGCCCCCCCCCTTTTGTGATCCTGACTACCTATCCCACTGATGTGGAACTACAAGGTAAATGCAATGGATATTTGTGAATCTGAGTCATAACATAGGCTGCATACTGCTTGTGCTTTGAAGCAGGGGACATTGTCATTTTATGTTATCTTAGTGGTCTATGGGCTACTTTCCACAGCATGGGATTCCTTGGTTGTAAAGTTGCTCTTGGATTTGTTACTATTATATCCAACCCTAGTCCTCAATACACACCCACCATATTCACTGCATGCTTTCCTGGGTATTGTTCTTGTCACACTGCAGGGCCATAGGGTTGAAACTGGCTTCATCCTTGGGTCATATTGAGGATTCTAGGCATAGAATTATGTCTGCAGGGATAGACATGTGACCAACCTAAGGAGGTCATATCAATACTGGAGAATGAGCTGAAACCCATAGTAGAGTTGGGAATTCTCTGCCTCTTGAGTTCCTTGATGCACATACAGGGTGAGAGCCACCCCCACTGTAGTGTTAGGTTTTATCTTCGTCCAGGTGAGGGTTCTCCACTATTCCTGGGTCAGTTCTGGTAGGTTCTTGGACTTGGTCCTCCTGAAATGGTTTAAAAACCCATGTATTCACTTACTCCCAATATACTTTGGTGACCTTATAAGGTGATGCTTTTTCATGTTTTAGGAAAAAGTCTGTGCCCCATGGCTGGTGTTAGACAGCAATGCTTGTCAAAAGTGTCACCACGGGCAATGCAAAAGCTGAAATACAGAATATGGAATTACTTAAGAAGATCTGCCGACCTCAGCACCTGCCCTGGCTGTGGGCAGCACAGACATCAGGCAGAAGGAAAAGTGGAAGAAGGACCTGCCAAAACAGGCACTCTTTTGTTTTCATTTTCTTTCCAAATAGGTACTCATTAAATTTTCATAGATTGTATTTAATTTTTGTTTTAAATTTTTTTCTTTGGTTGAAAATATATATTTTCCCCCTCACATAATTTACCCTGATTAAGATTTTTCTCCCACTCTACTCCTCCCAGTTCCCCACCACCTCCCCTCCCATCTTGATTCACTCCCTTTTTGTCACTCATGAGAAAACACTCTTCTAGGGCTGGTGGGTAGGAGGAGGGAGGACAGGGGAATCCGTGGCTGATATGTGAAATCAAGTTATACACTATAAAATAAAAATATATAAAAAAAGATAATGAAACAAAACAGGATCCAACACATCAAAAGTGGACAAAACAAACAGAAGGAAAAAAGCCCATACCTTCATTTAGGTGAACACCTTCTGCTCTGCCATTACAAGCTGACTAGATCAGAGCCTCCAAAACCATGTGCCTACATAGACCCGTCCTCCTTTTCCATTGTTTCTGATCTGTGTCATGGTGAAGGGAAGTCTGGCTAGCATAATTAGTCTGTCGAATTAAAACAACTTAAAGGGGGGGCAGAAAAAGATGACCCAATGAAAATAACAAAGTGAAGTGGTTTAGATGGCTACTGAAGAAAAAAAAGCAAGGAGTCAGGGAGTTTCAGGTGTTAAGCAAGAAAAAAAAGATATAAACATCTGAGTGTATCGATGATAAGTTTCCAAATGGGAAAACTGACTTACCCCATGCCAAAATGACCATGATAGGAAACATGGTTTAATAGAGATTGTGGAAATAGAATGTTCTAATGGTGAGCTACATTTTGGACAAATATGATGCTTATCTCTTGTGTGAAGTAACCATGAAATTTATAGTGAGCAACAGTTGAAGGAGAAATTTTCTTTCAGATTTAAAATCTCTGCTTACATTCTGTAAGTATCCCACCCCCCACAATATAGTATGTGACTGGCCACCTTAGGAAATTAAAGATTTGTTAAGAATCTAAAATTTAAAATAGAAAAAAAAAACAGCAAAACCAGATTGTGATGTTTTCTAGAGGATGTAAGAACATGGAAGTTGATATCTGCTCTACAAAGAGGTACAATGCAAACACACTGCTTAGATATGGGAGACAGTTGAGATAAGGAGGAAACCACGGCCTCAGAATTGAAACAAGAGACAACAGCAAAGAGAAAACAACAGGTTCTAAGAGTGGGAGTCCACCACTGAAAACATCCTGGGAAGCAGTGTCAGAATGGGGATTCTGGATGTACTAGAGAATGAATTCCTGTGATAAAACCCTGAGGGTGAGACATGGAAACAGTATTTAGACCTTCACACTTACCAGTTCTGCCTCCAAGGGCTTTATCAGGTGTGCACAGTTAAAACTGGGAAAAGCTTCCTATTCTTTCCATCCAGATTTTGGAGGAGGAGGAGGAGGAGGGGAAGGACGAGGACGAAGACGAGAAGAAGAACCAATAAGTATTTGTTTCTTACATATTTTGTTCCTTTTAAAATGGGTTTTAAAATCTTTCTAAATACTGAAATACATACATTTTCATTTCGGAAACCAACTGTAAGAATTCAATTGTCATATATTACTAAATGTTGTTTGTTTTCTCAAGGAAATTTTTATCCATGCCCTGCATTTGATTTTTAGTTTCCTCATTAGTGGAGATATCAGTAGATTTTACTTTTTCATTTTTAAAAAGAAAATTATTGGGATTACTAAATACTTCTTTTTCTTATTTAGAAAAAAACTGTTAATAGAGATCTAATTAGCAGTCACATTTGCATAATGACATTCTGTTAATTTTGGTCATTTTAGGATTTAACACTTAGACAACTTTTACCCCCTTCTTCCCCTAAAGCATATTCTGCGTTATTTCCGACATTCAGAGAGAAACAACCAAGTTCAACTAAAGGAAAGATGACACATTCAACTGATTCGCCTCACTTCTTTAATAGGTGACATAAGAATGTTTCCTCCTTATGAAGTTCAGTGGCAAGTCCTGATGAGATCTTGAAGAAAGTAACAAATGCATGACAGAATTAACAAGTGTGCTCATGTTGTACAGATGGTGCACTACTTGCTCATTACCTGGGGCTTGATACAGAGTAGACATTAACCAAAGTTAACTTCAGATATAAAGGCACTAAGTTGGATTCAGGACTCCATACTGGAAATAGGAAGCAAGAGCACTTTGACAATTACATATTGCTCAGGGCCTCCACCCCAGGAAGGACTTTACCTTCCAGCAGCTCGAGACTTGCCCCACCTCCAGTGCTCACATGGCTGACCTTGTTTTCAGTGTCCCATTTGGCACAGCAAGTAGCAGTATCTCCACCCCCTATAATGGTGACACAGCCCTTGGAGGTGGCCTTTACAACTTCATCCATGAGGGCTTTGGTTCCCTTAGCAAAGGCATCCCATTCAAACACCCCCATAGGTCCATTCCAAATAATAAGCTTTGCCTGGGCCACAATTTGAGCATTGTTTTTAATGCTCTCAGGACCACAGTCCAAACCCATCCAGCCAGATGGTATGCCAGATTCTAGAGTGGCTTGTCCAACTTTTGCATGCTCATCAAACTTGTCTGCAGTTACAAAGTCAACAGGAAAGGTTATCTTTACACCGTTCTTTTCTGCTTTGGCCATGATCTCTTTGACAATTTTGGCTCCCTCTTCATCATATAAGGAAGCACCAATCTCCATGTTCTTGAGTTCCTTCAGGAAGGTGTAAGCCATCCCACCTCCAATAATCATGAAGTTGACTTTGTCTAACATGTTTTTGATGAGTTGGATCTTATCTGTCACTTTGGCTCCACCAAGGATAGCCAGGAAGGGTTTCTCTGGGTTTTCTAAGACCTTGGCAAAGTAATCTAGTTCCTTCTTCATGAGGAACCCAGATGCCTTCTGGGGCAAATTTACTCCCACCATGGAACTGTGGGCCCGGTGTGCAGTGCCAAAAGCATCGTTGACATAGATATCACCGAGTTTCGACAGTGATGCTCTGAAGGCTTCTACTTTAGCTGGCTCAGCGACAACCTTCTTTCCTGAAGAATCCTGACCCTTGCCTTCTTCCTCCACGTGGAAGCGCAGGTTCTCCAAAAGGATGACAGACCCATTATCTGGATTGGCACAAGCTTTCTCTACTTCAGCTCCCACACAGTCCTTCAGGAACAAAACATCCTTGCCCAGCATGGATTTGAGCTCAGCAGCAACAGGCTCTAAGGAATATTTGTCTGGCATAGGGACACCGTCAGGCCGGCCAAGGTGACTCATAAGAACTACGGACTTGGCTCCCTTTTCCAGACAGTGCTTGATGCTTGGGATGGCAGCCTTGATTCTCTGGTTGTTGGTGATTTGGTTGTTCTTCATAGGAACGTTAAAGTCTACTCTCATGATGACTCTTTTCCCCTTAACGTCTACTTTGTCCAGAGTCAACTTACTAGAAAGAGACATCTTGATGGTATGTTGAACAACCTCTTTACTGCTGCTAGGAGGCTTGCTCGGTGGTGATTTTTAACGCTTGAGCCTTGGCCCCACCCTGTCTCTCTGAGTTCTAAGTCTCCCGCACAACCGCCAGTAATAGACTTTGAAAGGAAATCCAGCTCTATGATTGGTCCACGATCCTGTCTATCTTGATTTGGAAAGTTTTGCCTGGTACAGGTTCAAACTGCCATCCTAGAATAATAAACAGTAAAACTGAGAGCTGAACACTAAAGATGGGAAATTAAAAAGCTTTCAAAGTAAAAAGCGCCAGAAGGCCAGATTTTTTTCTTCCTGGTTCTTGTTTTTACATCATCTTTCAAATATATTTTGTTCCTAAGAAATTAAAAAGTATAACCAACCATAAGAATACCAAAAAAAATAAATAACTCTTCCCCACATCCAATCTCCAATTACATTATTGACTAAAATCCTCAGCAATGCAACTGATGAAAATTTGAAAGCAATTGTCTTTAATTCAAGGTAGCATAAGATGTGTCCCTTCCTTGATAAATATTTCTGATGAGGTCACAGCTTGATGTCAGGCATTGTGATATATTCTTACTTCGGGTGGGAATCATGTATTTCTCTTAGCATAGGGTTCTTAAATTATTTATTAATTTTTAGACTTTGGTGAAAGAATGCTTGCTGCCTCCTGCAGGAGACTAGCACAGGATACTAGCAAAGAGAACATCACATATCTGTCAGGATTCAGGAGTTATGATATTGTCCCTTTTCTTTCTTTCTTCTTTCTTTTGCTTACTCCTTGTATGATTTAGAAATCAAGTATTTCTTGAGTTGAAGTTTTCAACCAAAAATGAAAACAAGTAAAAAAAATTTCAAAAGCATATTTATAAGGCTGGTTGAGTGGTGAAACTAGTATGATATCTCTCCAGGTTGCTCTTTTTGTTCAGGATTGCTTAGGGTGTTTGGGGTCTTTAGAGTTTCCACATGAATTTTTGGAGGTTTGTTTTTCTGTTTCTATGATAACTGTCATGTAGGATTGCTTTGAATCTGTAAATCACTTTAAGTAGGTTGATCAGTTTCACAATATTAATTCTACAAATCTGTGAATGTGTGTGGTGGGGGAATCTTTCCATATGCCAGTGTCTTCCCCCATCTCTTTTAGAGAAGTAAAGTTTTCATTGTCAAGGTCTTTCAGTTTCTTAGTTTTCCCCTAGAATTTTCTTTGCTTTTTGAGGCTATTGTGAATGAGTGTTCCCTCTTCCCATGATCTCTTTCTCAGTATGTTTGTCATGGCTTATGGAAAGGCTACTAATATTTATAAGGTAACTTTGTGCTCTATTTGTTTTAATGTTGATAGTTTCTAGTTCTTTTCTGCTGGAATTTATGGCATCTGATGTATAAAATAATATCATCAAAAATAGTAATAAATTGATCTCCTTTCCCATCTGTATTCTTTTAATTTCTTTCTTTTGTCTTATTGTTCTAGCTACCACTTCCAGCACTATGTTGCAAAAGTGTGAGGATAGTGGACAACCCTGTCCTATTCCCAATGTAACCAAATAACTGAGTTTTTCTCCATTTAGGAATGTTGATCGTGTTTGACATATAGAATCTTTATTATGTTGAGGTATGTTCCCTCCCATTGAACTTTGTCTAGGACTTTTATCATGAAGCCATGTTGTGTAGGTGGCCTTTTCTGTTTCACCAGCAAGATCCCAAATAACCACAGAGAAACATTATTAATAAGAAAAGAAATGCTCAGCCGATAACTTAGGCTCATTTTTAGCTACCTCTTATAACCTAAATTAACCTGTCTTTATTAATCCATGTGCTGCCCTGAGACTCGTTTACCTTATGTTCGTACTTCCCATCCTGACTGCTCTGTGTCTCATGGCATCTCCTCATGACTCTTCAGACTCTGTTCTTCTTCTCCCCAGCATTCTCTCTGTCCCCAAAATGCTGCCTAGGCATTTTACTAACAATGAGAGCAACACATCTTCACAGTCTACAGAAGGATTATTTCACAGAAATTCCCCTTTTGTCTAATTAAAAAGGAAGGTTTTACTTTAACAGAGTAAAATTATATACAATAAAAAGTTATAAATTGCCGGGCAGTGGTGGCGCACGCCTTTAATCCCAGCACTCGGGAGGCAGAGGCAGGCGGATCTCTATGAGTTCGAGGCCAGCCTGGTCTACCAAGTGAGTTCCAGGAAAGGCGCAAAGCTACACAAAGAAACCCTGTCTCGAAAAACCAAAAAAAAAAAAAGTTATAAATTAAGAATTATAGTTGCCATATCCAGTCCTTTTGTATTTGGCAAAATAAAGAGCATACTCCATCAGCTGTCTTCTACTGTAAAGTCCAGAATTTCATACCTAATTTACTTTCTACAATAATTTAGGGAGGGAGAACTGTAACTGTAACTATCTACTCTTCAACCCCATCAAAGACGAGAGAAGGATATATTATTCCTGAGTAAACAGAAAGAGCAGAGCAAGCAACTTCCAAAATTAAGAGATTACTAAAACAACTGGCTGCCTGGACAGATTCCCTAGGTTCTTCCATAATGTTGGCACATCCAACTTTGGCTTACAGCCCTAGTAATCTGACAGACATTTTTGAGATGCAGGAAGTTGAAAGACTGTCCTACCATGCCTTGCAAAGCTTGACAGCTGCTCCCTTGTGCATCTTGCTGGTCCAGTTTGGACAGTTTACTGCCAGCAATTGAGGCAATGGCAAATTCTTTTCCCAAATGGCTAGTTTTTGCCATAAAGAAAGCAAGCTCCCTATGGAGGTACTTTAATGCCCATCATCCTCTTTTGAAGTAAATTGATGTTGTCATGCAAAGCCTTAGGTTATTAAAGATGCTGAATACCATATTCTGTAGATCTCTGAAGTGTTTAAAGACCATCTATCTATCTAAATATATCTATTTAACTTTGAAATCATTCTAATATGACTACAAGTTTGATTATTATAGATGACTATTTTTTTTATTTTACATTACTTTTCTAGTTTAGTTGCATAAGAACAATATTCCAAACAAAAGTAGAAACATACTGATGTATTTTGAGATTAATAGTTGTTTTTGGATTAAAGTATATTAAATAATTTACCCTTTTTCCTATCATTCCTGTATCATATCCACATTTTTTCCTCTAGGAAGAGATCTTTGAATTTAACACTTTTGGTTAGCATTTTCTCTGACTATGAGTAATAACAATTTGTAACCAACACCCATAAACAATGACAAACATCCATAATCCATTGAATAACAAAAACTCACTCATAACCCATCTCTTGGGAATGTGGGCATCATCTTTTAGACTACTTTCTGTTATTTGTGGATGTTAGTATCTTTGAGAAAATCAGGATAATTGTTAGGTCTTGACTAGAGTAATTTGTGAGGTTGGATCATCTCAGCAAGCTTCCTCATAGCTGTTTGAGACACAGAATTCTGAGGGGACTAAAAGACGCATTTTGAGATGCTGGATGACCTGGGCCATCTATTTTTATTGGTGTCTGGTCTCCTTATTCTGAAAATACATAAACTTTTTAAGGTTCCATACAAGTCTGTATTAATACAGTATAGACTTGTATTGTACGTATTAGTCAAAGACAATTTTTTGTTTTATGTTTTAGCAGGTAAAATATATATTACCTGTTTTGTAGTTTTTCTAGGTTTATTTCTTTAAGTCTGTAATGAGGACTTTCAGAGGATTCTGCCCCTATAAAACTTGGTCCATATCAACCTAAAATGAATCCACATCCTCTCATTTCCTGTGGAAATAAAAGCATAACCTCTTCTCCAAAGTCACATACCTTTCCATTTTGAAGTCAAGATTTTTTTTTTTTTTTTTTTTTTTTTTTGGTTTTTCAAGACGGGATTTCTCTGTGTAGTTTTGGTGCCTGTCCTGGATCTCAAATTCACAGAGATCTGCCTGGCTCTGCCTCCCAAGTGCTGGGATTAAAGGCATGCACCACCACTGCCCAGCTAAGATATTTTTAAAATATGTAGATTGGTTTAATCTGGCAACTTTCATAATCAAATGTCTCTTAGTAGCTATCGCTTCTTTATCAGCAGTCAAAAAAATTTAAAGACAACACAGTAACATAGGATTCAAACTCCCTGTGTATTTTCTATTTTTGCATGCCTTTTTCTTTTATATTACACCAATCTTTCTTTAAAGACTTTATTACTTTTACTATTTTTTTTATGACTGTCTATACCATTTCTCTTTTCTCTCCCAAGCCTATGTACATTTTAAACACACTGTAAACCACTTAGAGTTTGGGGTTTTTCTCTGTCTGGATTTGTCGTTACTGTGTATTAGTAATCTTTTCTGTATGCATAAGCAAAACTTAAATTCGCCATGTGGCTTAGTTTATAGCATTTTGGTGGAGCTCTCTCTGGCAGCGCTCACACTGGCTGCTCATGCCCACAGGCAGTTCTGGGAGATGTACTTCTGTACTTGGATCAGCATGAGAGACATGAAACAAGGAAGCCATGTTTGGTTCCATTTTTGTGTGCTTAGAACTTTTTTAAAAAGCTTTTTTTTGGGTCTTATGTGGATG
Source organism: Peromyscus maniculatus bairdii (assembly GCF_049852395.1). Lineage (NCBI taxonomy): Eukaryota > Metazoa > Chordata > Mammalia > Rodentia > Cricetidae > Peromyscus > Peromyscus maniculatus. Next base: position 54,800,725 of record NC_134872.1, on the reverse strand, counting down.
TAGTTGCCCAACTTTGAGTGTCATATGTAGGCAGACTTTTTTTTTTTTACCAGCCAGTTGCCAAATAATCACATAGAGACTTAATATTAATTATAAATGATTGGTTAATAGCTTAGGCTCATTTTTTGCTAGCTCTTGTAACTTAAATTAACCCATTTTTATAAATCTATATGCTGCTCTGAGGCTCATTCCCATCCTGCTCACTCTGCATCTCATGGAAGTTCCTCATGACTCCTCAGACCGTACCTTTCTTCTCCCCAACATACTCTCTGCCCCAAAAATCCTGCCTAGCCATCGGTCAGTCAGCTTTTTATTAACAATAAGAGAAACACTTCTTCACAGTGTACAAAAGGTTTATCCCACAACAATGTTGAATTTTGTCAAAGGCTTTTTTCTGCATCTCTGGAGAAGATCATGTGACCTTTTTGTCATTTGTATAATTTATTACATGTATTGGCTTATGCATGTTGAATCTACCCTGAGTCTCCTAAATAGAGCCAATTTGATCCTGGTGAATGACTATTTTTGATATACACTCATATTCAGTTTGCAAGTGTTTATTGAGGCTATTTCTCTCTTTGTTTATTGGGGATATTGGCCAGAATTATCATAATCTTCAATATCATTAATATTATAATACTTTTCTTTCACCTCTCTCCTTGTGCTTCTTCCTCCCCTCCTCATCCTCTTGCTATTGTTTCTTTACCTGATTGCTTCTTCTTTAGGTAACACTAACTTTGTAGATGAAGTTTGTTAGTGATTCTTCTGTTCCTAGTATTTTTATTATTAATGTTTATATCCTGACAGTTTGCCCTTCCTTCTCTCATCCTGGTCCTTTGTCCCATCTCTCTTCTGCCCCAATATCCACTACTCCTCTTTTTCTCTCTAGAAAAGGGCAGATTTCTCATGGATGTCAACCAAACATGGCATATCAAGTTGCAGTAAGTCTAGACACCTCCCTTTTTATTAAGGCAGGATGAGGTGATCTGATAGATAGGAGGACAATGGTCAGAAAAGCAGGCAAAAGAGTCAGAGGTAGCCATTGCTCCCACTGTTAGAAGTCCACAAGAAGATCAAACTACACAACTGTAACATTTGTGCAGAGGGCATATAAGGCTCAGTCCCATGCAGGCTCCCTAGTTGGCAGTTCAGTCTCTGTGAGTCCATATAAGCCAAGGTTAATGGTTTCTGTGGGTTTTCTTGTGGTGTCCTTGACCCCTCTGGCTACTACAATCTTTCCTCTCCCTCTTCCACAGGAGTCCCTGATCTCACCATAATATTGGCTTTGGGTCTGTATCTGTTTCCATCAGTTGCTGGCTGAAGTCTCTTTGCTAATCATTAGACTATGAATCAGTCTATGAGTGTAGCAGAATATGATTAGGAATAAGACAATATTGTGTTATTTAATATCCATGAGTTTATGTAATTAATAGAGCATTGCTTGCTGTTGAATTTAAGCTTGTGATGCATGAGTTATGTAGAATACATGAAGTTATTTCAGTTAGTGTGAATCTGTTAAGATTTGTTTTGTGTCCCAAGGTGCCCATTGTAGAGAAGCTAAATGTAATATGTGCATATTTTTGTGTTCAGTGAAATATTCTATAGAAATATTCTACTTAATATTTGATGCCACTTAATTCTGGTGTTTCTATTTTTTTTCTAAATGACTTTTCTACTGGAGAATGTTGGGTATTGAAATTACTCTTACTATTGAATTAGTATTAATCTATGTCTTTATTTCCAGTATTTTTAAAAGATTTTATGTAACTTTTTATTATCATTATTATTAACCAAATGTTATTGTTGATGCTTTAATAAAAGACATTTAAAATATAGACACAATGGGGGGGTTGATCATTTTTCTAGTAGAAAATATTTTCAAAACACTAACTCAGTTTCACAAAAACAGTGGATTTAGATCTTCATCAGAGTGACCTAAACATACATTCAGTATGAAGTTTCCTAGGTTTTAAGTATAAGGTAATCTACAAAAATTAAAATAAAATAAAGCATATTCTGAAGGGATTTTACTTATTTAATTTTTGAGAGCAAGCAAGTTGACAGCACATAGGAGTGACTTGGTGTGGGGAGGGCGTGAGGCAAGGAAGAATAATTCAATTCAATGGCATAGACCGTATTTCCAACAAGATCATAGAAAACTTTCCGCAAACTGAGGACAGACATACTCAAACAGATGGAAGAAGCACACAGAACTCCAAATACACAAGACTAGAAAAGAGACACTCACAAAATGTTATATTTAAAACACCAAATAAACAGAACAAAGTAAGGATCCTGAGAGCTGCAAAATAAATCCACAGGTCAATATAAAAGAAAGCTCATCAATTGAACAGCTAATTTCTCAGTGGAAACTGTAAAACCAGAAGAGTGTGGTGCAATGTATTTGGCCATGAACGTCAACCTAGACTATTGTTACAGCAAAACTATCTGAATAACTAAAGGAGAATAAAATATTCTCCTTCTTCTATGCCTAAAAGTTCAAGATTTGGTGTTTCCACTATACACCACAGTTTTGCATGTTGCTTTCCTGTGTGTGCCTGTTTAATTTTTTTGTATTCTCTGCTTGAATGGCCCAGTTCTTTTGACTTTTCTTTAAGTCCTAATATCCTATCATCTACTACATTCATTCTACCTGTCCTTCCATTTTCAATTCCATCTTCCTTTTAGTTGGAGTTCCCTTTAATATATTTCATGTCTTTTTTAAACTCTTTAAATTCCTTAATAAAACTTTATGATTTTTTTTAAAGATTCTGTGTCCTGAGGTTCATTCTCATTGTAAAATGTTTCTGTAAACGTAGTGGATTTGGTGGGACAGGGTCACATTGCTGGGGCTCTACATATTGTGTTTTAGCCATTTGACCAGGAAATGTGGATTTCCTTCATTGATTAAATTCTAGGGCACCTCAGAGTTACCCCAGTGCACAGGATGTCTTAAGGTTGGGATTATACAGGTGATCTAGGGTCCACTGGACTAACCAGTCTGTGCGGGCATAGCGGATACATGATCTGGGCTAGGCCTGAAGGTTGGATATGCTAGGGTAGGGTCAGGAATATTTATCAAACTCAGCTCTACTATTGCTATTAAATTGAAGTGTGTACTGATTAATGCAAACTCTTGTGAAGTCTAGAACCTTAATGTAAATAAAAATTAAGCAAACTGTATCATAAATATTGTAATACCATACTGGAAAAAACAAACTCCAAATCAGCAATTCAAACAAATACCAAGGGAGGATTAATATGCAAATAGTAAGATTTATTTAAATTTTTTAAAACAACCAAGGTCATTGCAATCATCTGGACATGCAAATTCTGTTCATTAAAGCTACATTTTTATAAGGTGCTTGAAAAACACAAAAACTAAAATGTAAATTGAAATTTAAAATTTGAACCACTGATTCCAGCACATCTGAAGAAGAGCAAATGGTTGGAAGAAATCAAAGAAAGCTAATGGGGATTTGTTTTCAGATATAATAGCTAGGCAGAGCTAGGAAAGATGACTGACAGTTACAGTGGAAGTATATGCTGTTCCTTTACTCCGTTGTGCTCTGGGGACCTGATTCTTATTTTCTGGATGGAGTTTCAGTAACCTTAGTCATGCAGACAAAAAGTATGACCTTGGGTTTGACTCAACTCCATAAATGTGTCACAGAATTCAGAGGTCAAGATCCAAAGGTATTATTGATTATGTTATTTTAAAATCTTTGGATGTAAAATATTTCTACTAAATGGAATGATACAGAATGAAGGAATGTTTACTGTTTGGAATCATTTGAATGCATCTATATTTCTAAATTCCTGGTGGAATGTGACAAGACTAAGTAGAAGATATAGTCTTTCTTCACATGGCCCTGTTCATTTGTACTGGAAATTTAATGAATTTTGCCTTCACAGTTGCATGTAGCTTTGCACTCTTGTTTAACCATTGGATAGTCACAGGTTACTGAAGCCTTCAAATCTGCACAGTTAGAATAGTGATCTTCATATTCACAACTATTTGCTGGAAAAAAAAGAACAAAGATATTCATTGCTTTGTTATTATTTTCCTGTATTAAAATAAAACATATGAATTGGGAGAAGGGGATTAAGCAAATGAATGGATGTCCTTTAAATTAGAACTTTATGACATGTCTTTAAGATGAATTAATGTATTTCTTCACTCACAAAATGCTTGAGAAAATTAACTTGAGTGATTCTTTGAGGAACTAAACTATCTGGAGGCTAGAAAGATGGCTCAGTGATTAAGAGTTTTTGCTCTTCTTGCAGAGAACCTAGTTTTGATTTTCAGAATCCACATCATGGCTTAAGACCACCTGTAAATTCAGTTCCATAGGACCCAATGCTCTCTTCTGTCCTTCATGGTCACTGGGTTCAAATGTATGTGCATAAATACATACGTGCACACAAACATTTATAAACATAAAATAAAGATAAATACTAAAATAGAATCTCATATTTAAAATGTCAGACATTATGCAAGTACTTTCTAAACTTGAGTTGATTAATATTTAAACTCTATATTCTCAGCAAATCAAGTTTCATTAATATGTTCTATAGCTACTGTGCCTAGCAGCGAGCCTCTTTATGTAAAAATACTGATCATTAAATCATTCCAGAATGTTCTCCTGTGCAAAATTGCCCTAGACTTTGATTCTGTTTTTCATACAAAGAGGAGCTAATTTTATGAAAACAGAGGCTTGGAAAAGTAAGTAGTGGAGAATTCTCTTCTGATTATTAAATATTTATATTCAAATGTACAGCAGTGACCAGAAACCCAACAAACCCAATTGAAATTCATGGCCCTACAGTCTTTGTCATGTCTTTAATGTATATTGACAGCTCATGAACCTCCATTCAGCTCACCCAGTCTCAGAGAACTGGAAACTCATAATTACAAAATCATTCAAAATACCTTGCTTATTCCTCTGTACTTTTGTTATTGTTTATTGAGACAGAGTCTCATTGTGTTGCCTAGGCTAGAATCTAGTCCATCCAATCACATATCTCTGGTAATTCCACCTCCAGAGAAGCACCACTACAGGCACATGGCTAGTCCTCTTTCACTTTGTGTGGTGGTTCTCTGCAAGCTTTCCACCTGGCAGGGGGAAAAACATGATCCATGAAGAGATAAGAATGAAAGTCAGCCTGATTTTATGGTAAGAATGTTGGGCCAGGACTTCTAGAGTTTGGCCGAGATCATTTTATATTAGCCATGTTTAAGTCCAGCACAATTTTGGGGAAAAAAAGTTTTGTGATAACAATTAACTCAGTCCCAAGTACACAGCAATTGAAGACATGTTTACATGGAGATTCTTTACAAAGTACATCTGTCTTCTTTCGTAAGAATGGGTACTGTTGACTCAGAGATAGTGTCCAGGATTTAGGGTCTAGGAAGATGACTGAAGTAAACATAACCCCTGCGGGTGTCAGGATTGGCGAGGCCCTAAGATGACATAGAAGTCACTTAGGCTGTTGAAATGCACAAGTGACATCACTTGTAAGAATGGGTTTTATGACCTAACATCACTGCTGAAGATTTACAGATAAAGGGTTTAGGATAAGCGAGACAAATTCTGGGAGATACGGTGGAGGCTGTCTCATCAGATAGCAAAGGATCACCAGGGTGTAAAACCATCTAATTCCTGACATTCCAGAAAGAGCAATTATGTGTCTCATTCCACTGAAGAGATAAGCTCTATGTTTAACTTTCCTGACTTCCCTGGTGCTTATCTGTGTGCACAGGGCCTTTTTGCCCTTTACACCTCTCCATGTCCATGTATATATTCATCAGCACTAAACAGGCACAGTTAACAAAAAAGTACTGTTATTCTACCTTCTCTCTCTGCAATCCATTTTCATGCAGTAGTGGCAAAAGCCTTTAATCCTAGCACTCCGGAGACAGAGAGAGGTGGATCTCTGTGAGTTCAAGGCCAGCCTGATCTACAGAGTGAGATTCAGGACAGGCACCAAAACTACTTGGAGAAACCCTGTCTCAAAATATTAAAACAAAAATCCAAACTAAAAACAGCCTAAACCACAAATATGTAAATTTAAAAACTACTAAAATAAAAATGAAGAGCTTTTCATTTCTATTTCTGTTTAAAGTCTTTCAGTTGGCTGTTTGTTACTGCTAGGATAGACTCCTTTAAAGGCACATTCAGCAGAGCTGTGAATATTTGGCCCTCCTTTTTTAGTGTATAATTTTAATATCATTAGTACTGTGAACTTTATCTATGCAAATACACAATAAAGAATTCAGTAATTCACTGGAAAAGGCACAAATATTGCAGTGAATTGCCACCAGAATTTCCCATGTTAATTTTGATATTATTTTCCATTTTTATAAATACCTTGCTGTGGGATGTTCTGTAGGTCCTGTGGGACCCCATTCTCAGGTTCTTTGTGGCGTTACCCAGCAGGTCCGTATAGAGGATGATTAGGACCATGGGCCTGAGTGCAGGTGTTTGAGATGGTCTGCACTTGGCTGTGCTGGGGGATGGTCTGTATGTCAAGTTGCTCTGATTGGTTAATAAATAAAACCTGATCGGCTGTGGCTAGGCAGGATAAAAGGACAGAAAGGCAGAAGGAGACGCTGCAGCCGCCGCAATGACCAGAGAGGCTGCAGCCGCCGCAATGACCAGAGAGGCTGCAGCCACCGCCATGACCAGCAGCATGTGAAGACGCCAGTGAGCCACCAGCCACATGGCAAGGTACAGATGTATGGAAATGGATCAATTTAAGATAAAAGCACAGTTAGCAAGATAAGGACAGTTGGCAAGAGGCCTGCCACGGCCATACGGTTTGAAAGCAATATAAGTGTCTGTGTTTACTTGGTTGGGTCTGAGCTGCTGTGGGACTGGCGGGTGACAGAGGTTTGTCGTGACTGTGGGCGAGGCGGAAAAATCAAGCTACAATACCTTATTGCTGTTACAGTTCCTTTATGTAGCCTCAGCTAACCTTGAGTTTGATCAATATTCCAAAGTGGATTTGAAATCCTGATGCTCCTTCCTCTGCCCCCAGAATGTTGGGATTATATTTTTTCTTTATATTTGTATTCATAATAATACTAAAAATGAGATACTCTGACATTCATTTCAGTCCCTTCCTGTGATAAAATACTAGCATTTTAATGAACTCACAATATGTATAGATTTGATTTAGACTCTAAAAATGCACAGAAAATTGCTAAAAAGCAGAAAATCATGTAACTGATGACTAAATGGAAAAAAATTCAAATAACAATCTAGTGCCGTAAGGTAGATCCAGGTAATGGTATTTGCCACTAAGTCACTTGAGGTAAATCTCTCACATCTTTATCATGGAAGGAGAGAAGTAATTCACACAAGTTGTCCTCTAACCTCAACACACAATCACACACAGAAGCCATGGCACACATGCATGTGCCTGTATAGAGAAAGAGAAATACCCATTCACAAATAAATAAAATTGTACCACAAAATTAAGATGATGCTCTGGAGGAGCTTGAGAATTTATTGTACTAAGCTCCTTGGTGAGCAAAGAATTGTAGTATATTTCTTCCTACTCAGCTGACATGTGTTCTATTATCTCAACTACTTAGATTACTTCCTCTTCTTAAAATGCCAACCTTAAGATCCTACTGTCATTGAGGATAAGAAAATTCACTTTAAATTTTAGTGATTTATATCCATAGAAATATTTCTGTAGACTCCAATAGCAATAATACCAATAGTAACAAATATGCACTGATTTTAGATATTTCCTTAGACAACATAAAGCATCCTATTTTTTAATCCTAAACACATGAAAATTTTTGTAATTCCAAAAATGATATTAAGTACATTTTTGTCTCTTGAAAATAAGGCCATGCTATTAAATCTTAAAACAGATTGATATTTTATATTATTATATTAGTGTGTTAATAAAACTTACTGCATAGTCCATCTTCACAGTGATCAGGACAAAGGGCACATGGTTTTCCCACTGTGTAAGGGATGTATCGCCTTCCTACAAAATTACCACTGAAATAGAAATGGAAAACATCAAATACTTTCAATTTTTCTCTGTACACTCTAACACTTGCACATATCACCTATATATATCCATATATATGTAATCAAATATACATATGGATTCATATTAAAGCTTTAGCTATGCCATACAAAAACCTAACATTTCCTAAGAGTACTCAGATATAGATGTGAAATAATGGGATAATTAATCCATGCACTCTTTCCCTCAACCATCATCTCAGAAGCTGAGCAACTGAAATAGAGTAAATAAGAGTAAAGATTTAGACACGGTTTAATGTTCAAACACTCTCTTCATTTCCTGATAAACCTGGAAAATTACTAAGACAAGAATATTGCTTAGGTATAAAAGATACTTCTTATAGAGAAAGATACTACAAGAAAATGTTGTGGTTCCTATAGTGTGGACGAAGTCCCATTAATGATGCAGTGAGTTTCAGGTATTTAAATGTATACTTGTGAAAGACATCATGCTTAGGAACGTTTGGGTTTTTCTGAAGGTAGCATGTGGGTTTGAGACTTCTATGCTTATCAAAATGAGAATATCAATGAGAAAACCGCTTTATACAAACTATCTGAAGGGTGCAGTACTCTGAAGGTGCCAAGCCTATGCCTCAGTAGGGACATCACTTCCCTGATCATCCCAGGAAATTAGACAAGTCAGACCCTCCTTTGCACTAAGGGTGGCAGGGGTGTGTGTGCAATGCCCAAGGGCTTGCAGTAGAACCTCTCCTTTATATGCAGAACACAGCTGTAGGTGTATGAGCAATGTTAAGAATGAAAAAGGCAGAAAGCAGTGTACAAGTTCTGTCACTTGCTCCTCTTCATTACTCATCTGACACTTGAAGGTGCCAGGCTTCAGGTACCTGTTTAACCAGGCAGCTGGGTGGAGTCCAGTGGCTTCCGTCTTTGTATTTTACTTATGGTCAACAGAAAGATACTTGAAAAGTCTTTGAGCATCCTATTTTTCAACCCACAAACAGATTAGAAATGAATCATTTAAAAGACTTGATTTGAAGACCCTCAACCTGTGTTGTATAAGTTTCTTGTACAAAAAGGGTAATAGAGCTGGAGAGATGTCTCAGTACTTAAGAGCGCATATTCCTCTATTAGAAGACTTGGGTTTGGTTACCAGCATCCACATCAGGTGGCTTGCAGATGTCTGTAACTCTGGTTCCACAGAATTTGATGACTTTGGTGTCCACAAGTGTTTAGGGTTGACAACCTGGGACTGGACAACATATCAGGAGTCTCCTCCATGAAGAAAATAGATCCTTTCTCAGCACCCATAGATTACCCATAGCTCCTTATCCAGGGCAATATAGCCTTTTGTTATCACCCTTGGTTGTCTCCCTGAACTCAAAGATAAAACCCTAATTTTAAAAACATCATCAACTTCAGATACAGGAGTTGGAGGAATAGAGCTGGAATTGACCTGGAAGCCTCCTTCCTACAGATTAGCTCTCATAGTAATAGAAGATGCTATGTAAGCAGCCAAGGGAGGAAATAACCATTAGTTTTATCTTTCTGCAAAACCATAACAATGACTAGCCTGCTTGATATTTTTCCAAGCTTAATATTTGTTGCTTTATTTATGCATGTGAACACCCACACACCCACAAAGGCCAGAACAGGTCCTTAGTCCTAAAGTTAAAAATAGTTATGACCTACTTGACGTGGTTTTTAGGAATTAAAATTGGATTCTCTGCAAAAACAGCAAAAATTCTTAACCACTGAGTCAGCTTTACAGCCCTCTGTTGCTACCTTATACCTGTAAGAATTTATTATGCCTTAAACTTCAAAGGCTCTTTGAGAGGTCCTTAATATATTTCAAATAGTTAAAAAAAAGCTATAATCTTAATTCTTTTCTCCTCAGAATTTACTAAAACATTATGAAAAACCCATTCCCTAGACCTTGATTTTAAAGCCAGAAACTCACTTTCATTCTATGCTGTGTTTGAGCTCTTAACAAAATTCCCATGAAAAATGAACATTCATAATCTGTCTATTAATTATTTGTTCTTAATACTTTAATTACATCTGCATCTATGTTTGTCCATGTTAGGCTTTGTGCGTGTATAATAATAAAGCTGAGATCATGAATTTGAGAGGAAGTGTGGAATAGGAAGATTTGGAAAAGGAGAGAGAAGTGTAGAAATGATGGAAATACAGTACTCTTATATGACATTTGCAAAACACAAAAAATTAATTTTTTTTAATTTTTGAGACAGAGGTTCTCTGTGTTGGCCTGGCTAGCCTTGAACTCATAGAGATGAACCTGCCTATGCCTCCTTAGTGCTGGGATTAAAGGCGTGAACCACTACTGGGCCTCAACAATTAATTTTAGTAAAGAGATACAAGAACTTATACAATCGGGGTATGATCAATTAATTAGAAGCCCCATAATCACTAAACTGTGTCACTCAGTCATGTTTACTCCTGGTCTACTATTAAAAGTTTGCTTTGTAGTCTATAAAAATAGCATGAACTGACAATAGGAATTGACAATCCTTATACTTGGGTCCTCATGAGGTCACCATTAGTCCAGAAAACAGCAATGGAGGAGGGAAGAGAAATCATTTTTAAAGATAAGGAAAATGCTTCTTAGTGTGATTCATGGAACTAATGAGATGGACATTTCAAAGATTTAGTTAAATAAGTTTCATCTCTAGGGAATATTTAGAAGTTTTTATTTTTCTCTCCATGTGTAAAATATATCTTTAATTTGCTTTTATACTATAATAATTTTAAAATGTCAAATTGCATTTGACATTGTTGAAAATGAACTTGGAAGTGGATACTTACGGAGGACAATAGTGACAAACATACAAGAATTTCAATGGTTGGTTAGGGCACTCAGCAACTCCACAGGCAACTTGGAAAGATGTATTCCAAACAACCTATACACCCAGAGACGAACACAGGGCACAGGTCAGAGAGGAAAATCATGCAGAAAAACAAATACAAAATTTAAAACACTGCTGGTATACTTTGTTTCTATATGCCTTATTTAAGTGATTGCATCAAACTACAAATGTTAGAAGCTCCTGAAGGGGCTGCTCTTGTTCAGCTAGTCTGGCAAAACTTTCAGGAAGTACCCAGTGGAGTTTATAGAGGCAGAGAGTGGCTTCAGCCTTCAGAGAAGCTTTCTTTTTCTTTGTCATCTTTGACAATTTCCAAGATAATAAGAATGCAGAAGGCTGGGCTGAGGCCAAGGAGCTTTGTGTCAAAATGAAAGGCATAAAAGAATCTATGGACACCAGGAGGACCTTGGTGTGATGTATAACTTTTTAACACTGCTTCCAACCCCACTGGCATGTGACCATAAACAGCTAGATATCAGGATATCAGGTCAATTCCTGGTCAGACATCAAACTGACCAAGATGTTGCTGGTGACTACTCTGAAGTGCCTTTGCAAAAACAAGTGTCCTATGTCCATAGAACCCTGGCCTTGGAAGATGAACCAGAACTTCCTCCCAGTATCGTAGAAGAGACTGTTCAGTTTGATACTAAGCTGTGATCATGAGTATCTTCCTCTCTGGGTGGCCAGGGATCATGAGTGGCTGCAAGCCTTGCTGGTTCAGCCTGATGGAAGGCTGACACTCAGCATAAATTTTAGAAGTTTTATGTGGCAGGTGATTCTGGGTAGAGCTGTGGTCTTAGATTTCCTGGTTCCCTCCTGAAACTGTGTTTCAGCTCAAGTCTCTCAGCCTGCAGGATCACAGGCCAAGGAACTGGAGTTGCCCTGTGCCTATACCGCATGAGGATCTTCTCTCCACCTAGCCAAGCAGGATTCCCATATCACCTTCCTCCTAGGTTTGGAAGGCCCTCTTTGATGGAGGAAAGGATAGAGCCACAATCTTATAATTCTTCCCAAAAGAGTCATTATATTTGATAGGAAAGGGCCTGAGGCCTGGGCCTTTAGATCCATCAGGAAGGTAGCTGTCAGGGTTTCTGATTTAAAAAAAAAAAAAAAAAAGTCCAGGAGATACCTTTCCCCTTTTCACTCAGGAGCCATACAAATGTACAGCGCTGTTAAAGTCTGTAGAGGTGCCTTAGAATATAGGCCATTACCCTTGTTAGGGGACTCAAGTCAAGAAATTACGGTTAGGAAAAAAAAATCAAGTATGTTCCCTTATGAAGATTAAAAAAGCCATTGGAAGATGGCAGCTCAAATAGCCAATGATTGTCAAGAAAAATACATAACCAACCACTCAAGATCTTCCCCAAGGGTATATGATTGGTGTGCACTCTCTCTATACTCCCTAACATTGGGAGACTGTGAAAGGGAGACAGGAAGTTCAAAGCCAGTATGAGCTACTTATTGAGCCCTTGTCTCAAAAAGAAAATAAAACTCTCTTCCCTGAAATTCTTCTTCAAAATTGGTCAAGTAATTTAAAATATTTCTTGCCTAGAACTTATAGATACAGTACTTTTTCTTACCTGAGTATAATGTCCAACTACTGCATCAGTTGTATTTGGACCTGAACCAAAACTGAACTCATTTACTTCATCATACCAGCTTTGGATTGCATGAGACCATGATGCTGGATAACTTGACATGAAGATATTCTCACCACATCTTATCTCTAGGGAAAAAGACAGACCACTCACAAAGAGAGTAAAAAATAAAACAGAACACGGAGAGAGAGAGAGAGAGAGAGAGAGAGAGAGAGAGAGAGAGAGAGAGAGAGAGAGAGAGAGATATGCATGCGTGCTCTCTCAGAATCCCTGCTTTTTAAAATAAAAAAGAGATTCTAATTTCAGATTTCCTTTATAAGTCCTTAATTAGTAATTATTTTCATCCAGACATCAGTTTCTAATCTTCAAAGCAGAGAAAGAGATGATCCACACCTTGCTTCAATTGTAAACTAGTTGCAAAGCACAAAACTGGCATCAGGAAAGATGGCTTGTGTAAAATATAAACCATCCAATAAACACAAACTGGAGACTTTCAGAGTCATCTCTGCCCCAGAGATATTTAACTTTTAAAAGAAGCAGTATCAGAATAGGTGTTTATTTACAATACTTGTTAGCACAATGTGAGAAAATTGGCTTTCCTGTGTAACTCTTCATTCATATGTAAGTTACAATGAATTTACATACTGGTGGTTCTGGCTTCTGGAGGACTGTGTTGGTAACTGCACTGGCTTGCCCATCTCTGCGCATTCACTCGGGCATCATTGCTCCATTGCTAAAGAGGAAAAGGAAAGAAGATAGCCATGTAGTAACGCAAACATCAGAGTCACATGATCTTTGCAGACAGGCTGATATCATTGCACATTTTCTGTAGGTGTCATCTGAATTTCATCATAATCAATATATAATATAGTATGTGTCTAAATTTTTATGTTAGCATATATATTATCAATGTTCATGGTAGCGTTTATAAATAAGTTTGTTTTGCATATTTCCTCCCCCCATCTTCCTGATCCTGCCCATCCTCCCATGCATGCCCTCTCACCCACAGCCTCCATTTGATGTCACACATGTTCTCTTTCCTTCCACTTCCCATGCCTTCTAGAGTCCCTTCCCAACCCCCAACATTGATCTTCTTACTAGTTTCATAACCTATGTCCAAAGTTACTCCCTCTTATCTATGGCCTTTTCTGTACCAAATAAATACAAGTAGTCTGTCTTCCCAAGGCCACAAAAAAATACTAAAACCTTTAATGGTCTAATGACTTATTGAAATCACAAAATCATTAAAGAGTGAGTAATTGCTGTAGAGCGAGTATCACTAACAATGACGAAATACGGGCTGGAGAGATGGCTCAGAGGTTAAGAGCATTGGTTGCTTTACCACAGGTCCTGAGTTCAATTCCCAGCAACCACATGACGGCTCACAACCATCTGTGATGAGATCTGGTGCCTTCTTCTGGCCTGCAGTCATACATGGTGTATACATAATAAATAAATAAATAAATAAATAAATAAATAAATAAATAAATAAATGAATAAATAAATAAATAAATAAATAAATAAATCTTTAAAAAAAAAAATGACGAAATACTAAGACTATTTTTACAGCTGTAAAAAGTTGCTTCATAAATCCCAGCTTCATTTTTCCCTCATTAAATGAATTTAAGAGACACAAGGATTTTGCTTCTGGATCCAGACAGTAGACTATTTACATTAAGGGTCATTGGACCTTAAAGGAGAAATGTTCTGACCCTAGATTAGGACAGAGAAGAGTAAGCCAAAATGACATGGTAGCTATTCACTGGAGACCAGAGTCAAAAGATTTGATTTTAGTTCAGTCATTATAATTGATTTAGCTCCATAATACCAATGAGTCACTGTTATAAAAGAAATTTAATAAATTCTCCTCTGATCATTGCACAGCTAAAGCCATAGAGGTAGAGAACCAACTCTGATCTCTCTGTGCATGCCATAGTATATGGACACACACTAACACACATGCACACAAACAAAACAATGAATATTTTTTAAAGGCAAGCCAGAATAGAGGCAGAACCTTTTAAAGAACACAGCAGAAGCCAGATGCTATCCTCAGGCTCCAAACACAGCTCTCCAAATGCACTGTCCTGTTGTAAGCCCTCACCATCTTTAGTAAGTCACTACCAGGTGGAGAAACCATTCTTCTCAGTTGGTTGTGCTTGTTTACAATCTCTTCTTGGACTGACTCTCTAGTGGTTGACAAATTCTCAAGATTTTCATTCTAGAGGGAAATAAAATTAAAAGTCATGTTAGTGTATGTTAAGGTTGCATTAAAAGGTGCTATGGATATCACTCTATATAAATAAAACACTGATGGCCAGTGACCAGGCAGGAAGTATAGGCAGGACAAGGAGAGAGGAGAATTGGGGAAACAGGAAGAAGGGGGGAGAGACACTGCAGCCACCGCCAGGACAAGCAGCATGTAAAGATGCCGGTAAGCCACCAGCCATGTGGCAAGGTATAGATTTATAGAAATGGGTTAATTTAAGATATAAGAACAGTTAGCAAGAAGCGTGCCACGGCCATACAGTTTATAAGTAATATAAGTGTCTGAGTGATTATTTTATACGTGGATTGTGGGACTGTGGGGCTTGGTGGAACCTGGAGAGAAGCTCTCCAGCAACAAAAAAGTGAATGAGTCATCTAAGGTGAATGAAGGTCATTGTTAAAGTACTAGGCAGATGTTAGTCATCAACTCTTAACAATAAAAGAAAATCTATGACTTTCCATTAGAAACACTTTAAGTAGAAATTTTGAGAATAGAATGAATTCATGACATGTCAAAGTAAAAACTCTTCTAAGGCTATAAATGTTAATTTTTATTATAGACCTTATTAGGTGATAGCCCTCTGACCAAGAGTTTGGAAACTTGTGAGATAATGTGTAGGCCCAGAGCCAATACATGTATACATTAGAGAATTTTATATGTAACAAGTCTTTGTGATCACTCCTAAGACAGCTTTATCTAATAAAATGTTCAAATCAATTTGGAGACAATGGGTTCTTGAAAATACTCGAGCACTACTGACTTTATATTTCACTGGACAGCAGCAATAAGCCTGCTAAGTTAACTCAGATGCTGATATTTAAATTTACCTTTTTCATTTGTGCGGGACAGGTGGATGGAGTAATATTATATGAATTGGCAGAGATATAAGAGCCACTTGCTGATATAAACATAATCCAAAATGTGCTGTTTTATAGTGTAGAGCAAGATGATACAGCATAACTATTGATGGACTGACTCTCACATACATTTTGTCTTAGAGGTGGGATCAGACTTCCTGCAGTCTTACTTCCCTCAAGTCTCTGCAGACATTGCAGCCATGGATCTAATCATACTGCATTGCCAATGGCTGCGACATGTCCATGTCTCCCTAATGTTTTAAGATCTGAAGACCCTAATGAAAGCCTTTTGCCAAGAGATCTCTCACAGCTACTGATTTCTAGGGCAGAAAGGATGTATATGTTAAAGTTATTGCTTGAGAATCGGGTGTAGCCATTGTAATATCCAGCAAAATAGGCTTCAAACTAAAAATCAATCCAAAGAGATCAAGAAGGCCATTACATACTCATCACAGGAAAGATCCACCAAGATGAAGTTTCAATTCTGAACATTTATGCCCCAAACACAAGGGCACCCACATATGTAAAAGAAACATTATTAAAGCTTAAACCACATATAAAACCCCACACATTAATAGTGGGAGATCTCAACACCCCACTTTCACCACTGGACAGAGCTCCCAAAACGAAACTTAACAAAGAAATAAAGGACTTAACTGATGTTATGACTCAAATGGACTTAATCAATATCTATAGAACATTCCATCCTAACAAAAAAGAATATACCTTCTTCTCAGCACCCCATGGAACCTTCTCTAAAATTGACCACATACTTGGCCACAAAGCAAATCTCAACACATACAAAACAATTGTAATAACCTCCTGCGTTCGTTCTATCAGACCACCATGGTTTAAAGTTAGATTTCAACAACAACAAAAACTACAGAAAGCCTATAATCTCATGGAAACTGAATAATGCTCAGCTGAATTACAAATGGGTTAAGGAAGAAATAAAGAAATTAAAGACTTCCTAGAGATCAACGAAAATGAAGACACCACATACCCAAACTTATGGGACACAATGAAAGCAGTGCTAAGAGGGAAATTCAGAGCACTAAATGCCCACATAAAGAAGTTGGAGAAATATCACACAAGTGACTTAACAGATCACCTGAAAGCTCTAGAACAAAAAGAAGCAAAGTCTCCCAGGAAGAATAGATGCCAGGAAATCATCAAATTGAGAGCTGAAATCAATAAAATAGAAACAAAGAGAACAATATAAAAAATTAATGAAACAAAGAGTTAGTTCTTTGAGAAAATCAACAAGATAGACAAGCCCTTATCTAAACTAACCAAAAGACAGAGAGAAACCATCAAAATTAACAAAATCAGTATTGAAAAAGGAACATAACAACAGACAATGAGGAAATCCAGAGAATCATCAGGTCATACTTCAAAAACCTCTACTCCACAAAACTGGAAAATATAAAAGAAATGGATAATTTTCTGGATACATACCACATACCAAAGTTAAATCAAGACCAGATAAACTATTTAAATAGTCCAATAACCCCTAAGGAAATAGAAGCAGTCATTAAAAGTCTCCCAAACAAAAAAGCCCAGGACCAGATGGTTTCAGCATAGAATTCTACCAGATCTTCAAAGAAGAGTTAATACCAATACTCTTTAAATTGTTCCACACAATAGAAACAGAAGGGACATTACCAAACTCCTTCTATGAGGCTACAATTACCCTGATTCCTAAACCAAACAAGGATACAAGAAAGAAAGAGAACTACAGACCAATCTCCCTCATGAACATTGATACAAAAATACTCAATAAAACACTGGCAAACAGACTCCAAGAACACATCAAAACAATCATCCACCGTGATCAATTAGGCTTCATCCCAGGGATGCAAGGGTGGTTCAACATACAAAAGTCCATCAATGTATTACACCAAATAAACAAACTCAAAGAAAAAAAACACATGATCATCTCACTAGATGCAGAAAAGGCATTTCACAAAATCCAACACCCCTTCATGATAAAGGTCTTAGAGTGATCAGCAAGAAAGGAAACATACATAAACATAACAAAGGCAATTTACAGCAAGCCAACAGCAAACATCAAATTAAATGGAGAGAAACTCAAAGCAATTCCACTAAAATCAGGAATGAGGCAAGGCTTTCCATTCTCCCCATACTTATTCAATTTAGTACTTGAAGTTCTAGCCAGAGCAATAAGACAACATAAGGAGATTAAGGGGAAACAAATTGGAAAGGAAGAAGTCAAGTTTTCCCTATTTGCAGATGACATGATAGTATACTTGAGTGACCCCAAAAATTCAACCAAGGAACTCATACAGCTTATAAACACCTTCAGCAACATAGCAGGATACAAGATCAGCTCAAAAAAATCAGTAGCCCTCCTATATACAATTGACAAACAGGCTGAGAAGGAAATCAGAGATACATCACCCTTTACAATAGCCACAAATGATATAAAATACCTTGGGGTAACACTAACCAAGCAAGTGAATAACCTATATGACAAGAACTTTAAGTCCCTGAAAAAAGAAATTGAAGAAAATGTCAGAAAATGGAAAGATCTCCCATGTTCATGGATAGGCAGGATTAACATAGTAAAAATGGCAATCTTACAAAAAGCAATCTACAGATTCAATGCAATCCCTATCAAAATACCAACACAATTCTTCACAGACCTGGAAAGAATAATACTCAACTCCATATGGAAAAACAAAAAACCCAAGATAGCCAAAAGAATCCTGAACAATAAAACAACCTCTGGAGGCATCACAATCCCTGACTTCTAGCTCTACTATAGAGCTACAGTAATAAAAACAGCTTGGTATTGGCATAAAAACTGACATTTGGACCAATGGAATCGAATTGAAGACCCTGACATTAATCTGCACACCTATGAACATACAATTTTTGACAAAGAAGCCAAAAGTGTACAATGGAAAAAAGAAAGAATCTTCAACAAATGGTGCTGGCATAACTGGATATCAACATGTAGAAGACTGGAAATAGATCCATATCTGTCACCATGCACAAAACTTAAATCCAAGTGGATCAAAGACCTCAACATAAATCCAGCTATTCTGAACCTGCTAGAAGAGAAAGTAGGAAGTAGTCTTGAACGCATTGGCATAGGAGATCATGTTGTGGGATGGTCTGTATGTCAAATCTATTGCTTTGATTGGTCAATAAATAAAACACTGATTGGCCAGTGGCCAGGCAGGAAGTAGGTGAGACAAGGAGAGAGGAGAATTCTGGGAAGCGGAAGGCTGAGAGGAGAGACACTGCAGCCACCGCCGGGACAAGCAGCATGTAAAGACAAGACACCGGTAAGCCACAATCGACATGGCAAGGTACAGATTTATAGAAATGGGTTAATTTAAGATATAAGAACAGTTAGTAAGAAGCCTGCCACAGCCATACAGTTTGTAAGCAATATAAGTCTCTGTGTTTACTTGGTTGGGTCTGAGCGGCTGTGGGACTGGCGGGTGACAAAGACTTGGCCTGACTGTGGGCAAGGCAGGAAAACTCAAGCTACAAGATCACTTCCTAAATATAACACCAGTAGCACAGACACTGAGACAAACAATCAATCCATGGGACCTCTTGAAACTAAGAAGCTTTTGTAGAGCAAAGGATATGGTCAACAAGGCAAAGCGACAGCCTACAGAATGGGAAAAGGTCTTCACCAACCCCACATCTGACAGAGGACTGATATCCAGAATATATCAAGAACTCAAGAAATTAGACATCAAAATGCCCAACAGTCCAATTAAGATATGGGCTATAGAACTAATCAGAGAATTCTCAACAGAGGAAACTCAAATGGCTGAAAGACATTTAAGGAATTGCTCAACATCCCTAATCATCAGGGAAATGCAAATGAAAATGACTCTGAGATACCATCTTATACCTGTTAGAATGGCTAAGATCAAAAACACTGAAGACAGCTTATTTTGGAGAGGATGTGGAGCTAGGGGAACTCTCCTCCATTGCTGGTGGGAATGCAAGCTTGTACAACCACTTTGGAAATCAATATGGCACTTTTTTAGAAAGTTGGGAATCAATCTCCCCCAAGATCCAGCTATACCACTCTTGGGCATATACCCAAGGAATGCTCAATCATACCACAAGAGCACTTGCTCAGCTATGTTCATATCAGCATTGTTTGTAATAGCCAGAACCTGGAAACAACCTCGATGCCCTTCAACTGAAATAAAATGTGGTACATATACACAATGGAATTCTACTCAGCAGAGGAAAACAATGACATCATGAGGTTTGCAGGCAAATGGATAGGATCGAGAAAAAAATCATCCTGAGTGAGGTAACCCAATCTCAGAAAGACAAACATGGTATGTACTCACTCATAGGAGGATACTAGATGTAAAACAAAGATGACTAGACTGCTACTCACAACTCCGGGGAGGCTACCTAGAGAGCAGGACCATGGGAAAGACTCAGGGATCACCCAATGATGGAGAAATGGATGAGATCTACATGACAACCTGGACGTGAGTGGGGGTAATGAAGGGCAAGGGTCGAGGGAAAGAGAGCTTGGGGGATTGGGAGATTCCAGCTGGATCAAGAACAGAGGGGAAGAACAAGGAATAGGAAACCATGGTAAATGAAGACCACATGAGAATATTAAGAAGCAGGGTGCTGGAGAGGTCCACAGAAATCCACAAAGATACCTCCACAATAAATTACTGGCAATGGTCAAGAAAGCCTGAAATGACCTACTCTGGTGAGAGGATGGCCAAACACCCTAATTGTCGTGCTAGAAACCTCATCCATTGACTGAGGGAACCAGATGCAGAGATCCATGGCCAGGTCCCAGGTGGAGCTCCAGGAGTCCAATTTGCAAGAAAGAGGAGGGTTTGTATGAGTGAGAATTGTTGAGACCAAGTTTGGAAAAAGCAAAGGGACAAATAGCCAAAATGAATGGAAACACATGAACTATGAACAAATGGCTGAGGAGCTCCCAACTGGATCAGGCCCTCTGGATAAGTGAGACAGTTGATTAACTTGATCTGTTTGGGAGGCATCCAGGCAGTGGGACCAGGACCTGTCCTCTGTGCATGTGCTGGCTGTTTGGAACCTGGGGCTTATACAGGGACATTTGGCTCAGCCTGGGAGGAGGGGACTGGACCTGCCTGGACTGAATCTACCAAGTTGAACTCAATCCTCAGGGGAGTCTTTGCCATAGAGAAGATGGGAATGGGGGGTGGGCTGGGGGGGAAGGTGGGAGGGAGGAATCCATGGCTGATATGTAAAATTATATTAAATTATAAAATAAAATTAAAAAACGGAAAAAAAGAAAATCCTCACATTTTATTTTAATGTAAAGTAACAATATTCCCAGATGTTTATTTATTAAGGGAAGGACATCATTTTCTAAAATATTTTTAAAATTAACTGCATATGTTTGAGTTCAAGTACAAGTTTCTGTAGATGAGTGCAGTACCAGTAGAAGCCTTAAGAGAGTTTCAGATTCCCTGAAGTGTGAGTTACATGTGGATGTAAGCCTCCTGAGGTGGATGCTGGGAAACACAGGGTCCTCTTCAAGAGAAGTAATTGTTCTTATCCACCAAGCCATCTCTCCAACCCCTCACCCCCAGATGTTTCATTTTAACCTGAAAACTTGATCTAAAAATGTTTTATTTCTAAATACAAAATGTGTGGCTTCTGTGAAAGCCATTATTATTTTCTGCTTGTTATTCTACCTTCCATGGTATCTAAAAATTCCACAAAACATTAAATATGCTTATATTTTCTTAACAGGCAATTGTACAGTATTGAAGAAAAACATACTAGAAACACTGAAATGTGAGATAAAATGTTAAAGGGTTTGTTTTGGATAGAAATGTGACCTAATAATTACAACCCCACAAATTAAAACCAAGAGAAAAAACAAATAAGTGATTCAGAGAGATGAATCAATTCTCCATGGTAACTATCAAAGAAGCCTTCATTCATAGAACCTGGCTTGAATCTCTCTGCTGTTTGGATCTTGAAAATTTATAAAGACTATCAATAGTCTGAACAGAGAAGGGAAGGGGAAGGAATAAAGGGAAGGAGAATAGATGGTTCAAAGGTGCCATAAAATACAATCTTTTTAGGAAAGAAACTGAGAATTCAAACAACTTGAAAGAACACCTAGATAGTAGTCTCCAGATTACTAATTTGATTGTGGTAACAAAAGACATATAACTTATATTCCAAAACAGGCTTATCCAGTTATTGGCACTCTTTACTCTTGGGGAATTCTAGTAGTCTTCAATGCAGAGGCTAAAGAAAAGTATGAGGGCTACAGCAACACCCAATGCTTCCAACTTTAGTAGCTTTCTAACTAAGGGGAGAGAAACTTTGCAAGTACTACACACTCCATCATTAAAGATGACTGAGCCTCATCTGGGATTGTCTAAGCATAAGACCATGTTATAAATGACAAATATTTGGTTCATGTGCATACTTATTGTTTGCATAACAGATATACTTAACAACTCTGGTGTGTGTGTGTGTGTGTGTGTGTGTGTGTGTGTGTGTGTGTGTGTGTTGCTGAGAATCAAAGTGACTTACTCCACACTCTGGCCTTTTATAGTATTGAAGAGTAACCTGATGGCTTCCTAGCCTTCATAGTTGCCTAAATTGTTTTGATAAGAAACTAAACCTTACCCATACCTCATAGTCATCTTGAAGAAGGGATGGGGGTAACACAGCAGCCAACAACAACAACAATGGGAAGAATGTCATGTCTAGAAACAAAGAAGAGAAAAAAATCAGCATTTAAATGTTTAATCCTTGAGTTCTGAGTAATGCAGAAGGTATGGCAGAAGTAAGAGAAACATATCCCAGATTTACTAGCACTGTAACAAGGAGGACACAGTATTTATATCATCAAAATGATAATAAAATCAACTCAGGAAGCCTGATGCCAGCTGGTGCAATAAGGAATAAATCAAAATGCCTAAATGAAGCTCCTGGAACCATGCACCTATGTGGGTGATTAGTGTCTCCTCCCCTGTCACACTCTAATCCATGGAGGTCCTCTCTTCAGAGTCTAGAATTTTAGGAATTCTTCCTTTATCCTTTCAAGAGTAGCAAAGCACCCAGCAATTACCATGCCAGGGCACTACTATGACATGATTAAACCTTGTTTGATATTTCAAGCTCTGCCTACTCTATTATAGGATGTTTGTTTGCTATTTATTCATTAAAAGGTTTTCTTTTCTTTTTGAAACAAGATTTCACTATGTAGCCCAGTCTAGCTTCAAACTTAGAACTTTGCCTCCTAATCTCAAGTGCTGAGACATATCTGTACATTACCACACACAACTCTGTCATATTTTTAAATCAAAGTCCTTAACTTGGCTAATGTGTTCAGTATACTAACACATTTAGTCTCAAAGTCTGGTCCATAATACCAAGACTGAACCTTGAAAATCTTAGACTTTCATCATCATATTTTACATATAATGATAAATGTATGATAAATTAATGTCATGTTCAACAATAGGGAAACCATTTAAGTAATTTGGAACACATTCGTTTATTAAGGGTATTAGGTAAAACACACATGCGTGTACACACACACACACACACACACACACACACACACACACACACACACACACTTGAATGTGTGCTGGTATGCATGTCTATATATATGTGTATGTGTGGAGACCTGAGGCAGACAATAGGTGTCCTCAATTGCTCCCTACCTTATAAGTTGAGACAGGATCTGTGAGGGAGCCTCGAGCTGACCATTTCAGTTAGTCTGTCTGCACAGCTTGCTCTGGGTATTCTGTCTCTACCTTCTGCCTGCACTGAAG
This sequence comes from Peromyscus maniculatus bairdii, assembly GCF_049852395.1. NCBI lineage: Eukaryota > Metazoa > Chordata > Mammalia > Rodentia > Cricetidae > Peromyscus > Peromyscus maniculatus. The sequence goes on along the minus strand of NC_134872.1, from coordinate 54,777,287 downwards.
TTATTAGCATGCAGCCACACCCACCTGGCTTTTACATGGGTTCTGGTGATTTAAATTCTGGCTTCCATGCTTGTACAGCAAGTGCATTTTCTACTGAGACATACTGCTAGCATCTACTGCTTGTTTTTAATGATTTCTCCTAACCAGTAAGAAAGATTTTTCTTATTCTATAATAAATAAAGGCCTATATACATGGATGCAATGCATAAATAGGTAATTCTAATAAAATTTTCCAAGCAGCCTTTGTCCAATTTAAACACACAAAACAGCATAGACTATGTTTGGTGTCACTTGTTATGTGGCTCTCTTTGGGCTTCATTTAAAACTCATAAAAACCTTGTAGTGGGTTACTGTGACTCAATATCTTGCTTCACACATGAGCAAAATCAGTGTTAGAGATTTAATACTGACATGTCATAAGAATTTTGAGATCACAACTGAAATCTAAGCACTGGCTCTGTGGTGTCAAAGCATTCAGTTCCGAGAGCCAGAGATTGTGGTGCTTTAGGGGATTATGTAGACAAGGAAATATGTCAATCAAATCCCAGCAGAAGTGCCTGAGGTGAGTGCATTACTGTAAGAATCACACGATAGCTAGTCACATTCTCCTGAGTATCTACTGCAATATTTTCTAAATTCCAATGTCGTATTAAATCATCACTCAGGTTGCTTTGTCATGTTTCTCTGAGCTATGAATCAGTCAGCACAGAACATAAATTCTACAGAACAGCTAGAAGTCATTATGGCACAATCTGGACAAATATCCTGTAAGAACAACAGCCTTGTCAATTCCTGAAAAGCATTCTTTTTTTTTTCCATTTTCCAAGAATAAATACCCTTGCTTCCTTGAATTTACGAAGATGTGGCTCTGGACTTCTGAGCTGGGCCTGATCTACAATACTTGAAATTTCTACACACACTTATGCAAATTACCCCTGCCTTTTGTAAAATGAGCTATCTCACCTTTAGGATTGAGATTTACCACAAAGCAGTCTATTATTAAATAGCTCTCAGGATTGGCATTTATTGTAACTTTATTGCTTTTGATCCAACATCACAAGTTAAGCCAGATTGGCAGACACTGTAGGTTCAGATGTCAAAGAGGAGTACATCATTTCAGCACATGAAGAAAAGCATCAATAAATATCCTTTGAATTACAATCTTCTCCAAAGTCATATAATCCCCTTTTAATTGATATTAAGTAGTATCATAATATCCTAATATTCTCCAGAATCATTACTTGTCTACCAGAAACACAAATATCTATGAGGGAAACTGTTTTGTCATATAAAATATACACACTATTTATATATATAAAGAACCTACAAACTACCTCAGTATATTCACCTATGATCAGAACCTACAAGCTACCTGAGTATATTCACCTATGATCAGAATAATAAAATGTTTTGTTTTCTGTGTGTTTTGAGTGTATTTTATGGAGCAGATATGTATTCTGATGATCACCAATAAAATATTTATTTCAAGTTCAGATCTATAATGTTGAGTTGGAGAATTTAAAATCATTAACAAGGCTACTTTCTCATCCACAGTCTAATATTTGCATTAGTGCACAGAAAAATTCCTGCAAATCATAATTGAAGTTCTAGTAAAGATATCTCTAATATAACTACAATGAAAAGTCATAGAAATTATTTCTGATTTAGAATAAAGAAATTCATTCCCACATCTCTGTAAAAAAAGCATTTCCAGGTTAAGAATAAGCTACTTAAATCATGTATACTAAGCTTTACAAAACTAAATAAACAATTTTACTCAACAAAATCATCAATACATATCTAACAACAGTCCAAATGTGCAAACATTAACTATAACCTTTTGCTGCTGATGAGTTATAAATTCACTGGCATCAGGAGATTCATCTTAAAACATAAAACAGTGCTACTTACGGCTGGTGTCTGGGCTGAATGAGGTGTTTGTTCTGCTGAAAGAAGAAAGGTGGTGACAGACACGAGTCGGACTGTCTATATGTACTCTACCTATTTCCTGTTCCGGCACAGTCTGGTTATGCAAGCACATCTTGGTTAACAAGGTATGACACAGGATCTGTCATGGCAGATTTTATAGCTTGTCATCTAACTGAAATTTTGACATCATATGGTGACTTTGTATATGGATATCAGAAACTAATTATTAGAGAAATTTACTAGCTCTTGAGTGCTCATCTAGTGTTATAATGAGTATATATATATATATATATATATATATATATATATATATATATACATTAGGTATAAAGTAGATGTTTTGAAAATTTTTAACCAACCCATTTTCATCTTATCAGAGCTGTATTTCTCTCTTTTAAGGGGGCTGCAGAGGCGACTCAGTGGTTAAGAGCAACTTAATACTCTTATAGACAATAATAGGTTTCTTCCACCCATGTTATTTGTCTCACTACTGCTTGTTACTCCAGCTCCAGGGACTTGACACCTTCTAGTCTCCCTGAACACTTTATTCACATGCATATACCTCTACACCAAAACAAATACATACATATATATGCATAATTTTAAAAAATAATTCTTTTGAGAATAAGGGTTAGATTATATTTTTATGACCTCTAGAGAGTTCAAGATGTCTTCACAGATATCCAAAGCATCCATAACTAATTATTGGACCATAGTGCTTTAGAAAATAATTGTGTCCTTTACCTTTGTAAATTCAATGTGATAGTGCCTTACAGAGTATGTTGGAAAAGAACCCCAGAGCTCTCTGGTATTTTTAAGGTCCCTGGTATTAGTTTTTATTTTCTGGTAAAGTGAAGTTGAACACAATATTGAGCAACATATCAAATTGCTATCATTTGAGTTTGAAGATCCACACAACATTTTGTGATTTCTAAGCTTGTTTCGACTACATAAAAATGAAGCAGGATAGACTAACAACAACAAGTTTCCTAGGCAATGATGTTAAGAAATCTTTTTTGATAAATAAGCAAGAATAAATTATGCAATCACAAGTAGTACATACATAGCACTGAGAGGCATTACTAGAGGCTCATGTTGTCGTATACATTATAATAAGTCATGCATAATTCAATAATCTCTTCTAATTTTCTTACTTATCTTTAAGTTCACTGATTTTTGTGAAAAAGACGTACCAGAGAAGATAATCTACTCAACACATGATTGAATTGTATTTAATAATAGGCTTACCTAATAGACACATTTATAAGACAATCTTTAAGCTCAGGATGGACTTGACCATAAGAAATTAAAGGTTCACAGGTTGCTTAACTGTCTTTCATCACCTCCTCATGTGTATTTTTTAAATATACAAGTAAGAGCCAGGTGGTAATTGTGTACCCCTTTAATCCAAACACTCAGGAGGCAAAGTTAGGTGAATCTCTGTGAGTTTGAGGCCAGCCAGGTCAACAGTGTGAGTTCTAGGACAGCCAGAGCTACACAAAGAGAAACCCTGTCTCCAAAAAACAAATAAATAAATAAAAATAGATATACAAATGAAATATAATACCGGGCGGTGGTGGCGCACACCTTTAATCCCAGCACTCGGGAGGCAGAGCCGGGTGGATCATTGTGAGTTCGAGGCCAGCCTGGGCTACCAAGTGAGTTCCAGGAAAGGCGCAAATCTACACAGAGAAACCCTGTCTCAAAAAACAAAAAATAAATAAATAAATAAAAATAAACAAATAAAATAAATAAATAAATAAATAAAATATAAGCTCTAAATAAGTAAATAACATTCCTGAATCACATTACCTTCAGATATGCTGTCTCTGTCTCCAGCTTCCTATGAAAGAATGTGTCAAGAGTGTGATCATAACAGTCTCCATCCTCACCCTGATGGCTGCTTAATGTTGTGCAAATTGTCATAAGCTTGAGATTTCAGTTCTCATGAACACTGGTGAAAGTTTTACATTGATGTTCTCTTTGAAATATATGTGGGGAAATAATGCTTAGTTTACTTGCGATAAGATGATATAGAGTACATATCATCCATTGCCATGTAGCTTGTATTTTCAAGACCTTTTTTTCTGTGTTGAATGCTTCTTTTCTTTTTTACATGAATAAAAGCACTCCAAACATCTATGAATAACGTGAGAATGACTTTACTTTACTAACCAATATAGAATAACTGGTTTCATGAGAAATTCCCACAAAAAGTGAATGAAAATAACTTGAAAGGCAAACATCTTCTGGCCTATGATTCCTGCTTTACAAATTTTTGTAAATTTAATACTTTATGATCATTAAATATGCTATGTTATTTAAGGATGCTGTGGTTCATGAAATAACACACATGATTTCAAGCATCAAATCGACATTAGTTTTTCAATTTGGATGTTTCTTGTCAATTTTGTTTCCTCATTTCTCACTATTTTTGTGACCTTTTCTTCATTGGCATATGTTATAGCCAGTGTTAATTTTTCATAACACATGTTTCCTAATTGTAGGCCCCAGAGAATCTACAACTTACAGCTTACTGTTTGGTTAGAAAGTTAAATTGGTAAACTGATTCTTTGTCTACACAATATGTATTTGCAATAGTGTCACAATAAAACTTGTCACTGAGTACATGTGACAAGGAATCATAATTCAGCAAAAGGCTATAATGAAGGGAATGAATCTATACATGGAATATCAAAAATCTAGAGAACAATATGCATTTCGGTGAAGTCTAGTTTACTCCAATCAAAATGGTTGATGTTCTAGACAACCCCTTAAAAATGTCTTCTAGAAAGCCGGGCGGTGGTGGCGCACGCCTTTAATCCCAGCACTCGGGAGGCAGAGCCAGGCGGATCGCTGTGAGTTCGAGGCCAGCCTGGGCTACCAAGTGAGCTCCAGGAAAGGCGCAAAACTACGCAGAGAAACCCTGTCTCGAAAAACCAAAAAAAAAAAAAAAAAAAATGTCTTCTAGATTTACAGGTCTATGGGATAATGTACGATAACTCAATTCATGTGTGCAATGTGAGATGATAAAATCAAAGTAGTCAGCAATTTTATCTTTATGATTATGACTTCATTCTTTCAACGTGTAGTTTGTATCTCCTATTTATTTTAATATCTATAGTAAACCATCATGGTGATCCCTTTGTATGCCATAGACATCAGAGCTTATTATTTTTGTCTGTATTTTAGGTCATGCTCTCTAAACTTCTACACTGCACCATTGCTTTTCACAGTTGTTCCAAATTCAAATTGATTTTCTCTTAATCAAAGTATTATACATTTCATAAATATATTTAAACAGAAATTCTGTAGAATTACAATAAATATCTGGTATATTGAGACATAATTACAAAAAAAAACAACTTCTCTACTAAAAAAATAGATAAATAAATGACAGGAATTATTTCCCAGTTCTGTTACTCAGCAGCTAATAAGTGTCCAGCAGGGAAATCTAACATGTATAATCTGAGAATTATAGTATTTTTCTTAATATATAAATATTCAGTGGACTTCCTTCCACAGTTTCACCACACTCCTAATTTCACTCATTAAGAATCACTGAGTTACAGTGAGCTAAAGCAATTTCATGTATTGGCTTAAATATATAATCTAAATGATGAAGAAATAATTTTCATATTTACAGTTTTTTAATCCATCAAATTATACTCATTAACCAGACTGAGAAATAAGTCCTTTCTCTTGGTGGTTGATAACTGATTCAAGATACAAGATAGGCTTAAGTGCCTATACCACTAAATCATCTTCTATCATCCCCCCCCCCCCCCCCCCCATTTGCAGATCTGGAGAGAAAACCACAGGATAAATGATATTTCTTTTTCTGTATTTTTAGTAAATGGATGATGGCTTTTAACTATATCATGAAAAAAAGACCCATAGTTTTGTGTATTTTGTAACTTGTTTGTTAATCTTTGACCTTACCTTTTACGGCCTTAAGCTCTCTTTTGTGTTAGTTTTAAAACTGTCAGGAAGAACGTTAAGGTCACTGGAGAAAACAAATGCTACTTTCAGGATAGATAAGCTCCAAAGAGCTGGCTTTTTAATAAACCATGTAATTATAGCTCATATATTCATTTATAAATACATAACTGAATGAGTAAACATGCCATATTGATTTTTTCTCATCTATGATGAGAAAAGACATTTTAAGTCACTATAAATATCAGTGTGTAAATATATCTTCCCAGGATTATGCGACTTCCTTGGAAGGTGGCACTTGTGACCCAAGGAAATCTCTTGATCAGGGCCAGAAGTCAACCCTGCTGGCCAACACATACAACAGTTGAGGACACAGTCTTCTCAGAGTCCTTCTTCCCACTGTTCTGTGTAATCCCTTTCAGATACACAAATAGAATCTAATATACTACGACATTAGCAGTGTTACAAAAGAACATATCCCAAAGGTAATATTGAATTGTTAAGACATTTATCTTATACATAACTCACCCATTATCATATCCAAAGCTGAGCACAAACATGTTTTCAGTAATGCATATTGAATTATTGAATATTTAAATGAAGATGAAATGAGAAAAAAGAGAAGGGAGAACAGGCCAGTTTAAAAGAACAAGGAGGGAGGAGGGACAAATAACAGGAAGAATGAAAAAAAACTCTAATGAATCAAGTTATTTCATATTTTTCTGAAATTGCATATAATATATATAAGCATATATATAGGCAGACACACGCACACACACACACACACACACACACATATATATATATATATACACTCCCTCTAAGAGCCACAGACTATTTATCAAAAACTCTATTACCTGGCATTAGAAAGTTCTGTTAAATTTTTGGTTAGGGGAGTTCATGTTACTCCCAAAACAATATAGGCTTTTTGCTGTTGACCTTCGTTGCAGCCTAGAAGTTAAAGGAAAGTCCCTGTTTCTGAAGACAACACATGCTTCAGGTGCAGGGCTCTGTCTCACTGGCTCTCATTTGAAAGCTTCCTTGCAGAAGTTGCTGTGCAAGGTGACAGTGGAGAATAGCAATCAGTAGTCCTAATCAGCTGTTCTGCCTATGAACCACAATAATGACAAGCATAGTAAGACATCCTCAAAGGTTCAATAGTGGCACTATTAATGTAGGCTGTAACTAACAACATCGAATTGTAAGTAAAGACCTCTCAATAAGAGGTAAATTATGCTTGGTACTAGAAACCTAGTCAACTACCCAGGGCTAGTTAGGTCATGGGTCTTAGAGGAGAATTTACCATCACTTTACTAGACCAGTATAATTCCTGCTTTGAAAAAGCACCAACTGTACAAATTGTTCAGAATTGCTGTGATATAAATAAGGCTTATCCTTGTCCTGCTGGGGACCAGCTCCTGCAGAGATCAGGACTTGAGAAATGTAGATGTAGCAGGTGATATAAAGTCATATAACAGCTTGAATTTTTTCTGAGCCTCTAGGATTATTTTATTTGATACTGTGCTCAGGAGGCAGCATATAAAGAGAATATATGTATATCTCTCTCTTCCCAGGGCCACGGAGTTTATTTTTTTTATCCTACAACAATGATTACATCAGTCTATATTTGCATTTCAAAAATATTGAATACATGACTATTTTCCCAATGTGAACTAAAACATCTTTAAAAAGTCATAATCATAAAATTCAATGATCACAGTTCCTGGAGCAAGCAGATAGAGTTTAACTGGGCAGTCAGGAGAAGCCTTTAATGTTTTCTCATGGTCACTGTTGCCAGACAATTAGAATGTTAAAGTCTAATTCTTAACTTATAATAAGCAAAACAAAAATTCTTATCAAATTATACTATAATCTATTTTAAACTTATATATATATATACTAATTTATATACCTACATAATTTCTGCAACATTCCTGTCTTTCTTATTTTTATAATCTTCAAATGATTAACTCATAATGTGAAATCATATCATTTTTTCTTGATTCTTAGTTTTCAACTTTTCATTTTATATCTATAAAAGCATTATCTTCACTACAAAATAGGCAGAAAATGTTGCCAAACTCATTCATGGGGTTTTTTTGTACTTTCTCCATCTTGATTTTCATCTCTATTTCTGTGGTCTAGTTAGAACATCCTGTTCAGCCATCTCATCATTATTACTACTTTCAAATGTATAGGTTTTATATTCCTTTTTCAATAAATTTATTCATCTTATTTCCTTCCCCAGACCATCAACATTTTGAGGGCAAAGAGAACAGGTCAGTGAATCCTAAAACCACTGTACAAATGATTTTTTTTTTTGAGTAATAAATCTAAAGGAGGAAGTGGGGCTGTATCCACTCAACCAGAAACTGGACTTTGTCACGCAGTTTCCTTAGCAAAACAACAGTCCTACAGTCTCTTTAGCTAAGTTATGAGAACTGGAACTTTGCCACACAGTCTCTTTAGCCAAACAACAACCATACAGTCTATTTAGCTAAATGATGAGATGTGCCTCCACTGCCCAACACACTGGGGATTGGTATGTGTAACTGTGTCATAGTTAAACAAGAACAAGGCTTTTCTTGTGGGAACAATTTGACTCAACATTGGATCATTAACTGCCAGTGCAGCCACAAAGTAAACTTTTGGTCTCTCTTTCTATGTAATCTCACTTCCACATCTACAGGCTTTCCACAGTAAGATGACAGCAGACCTCAGGATATGACTTCTCTCTTTCTCCAACAACAGTCCAAAATAAATCTCTTTTTCTTTGTAACTTACAGTTCTCCAGTTTATTGTTATCTTAGCAACACCAGTGGACTAAGACAAAAGTACATTATAGAGGTACCAAAAGCCATTACTGCAGTTTACTGAGCTATGAATAACAACCTCATCCCAGTGTATAGTTTGTTATCCTAACTTCATGAGGAGAACAAAGAAGAAGGAGGCAAAGGAGAGAAATGGAAGTATATCTATATCTATCTATCTATCTATCTATCTATCTATCTATCATCTATCATAGATCTGTCTATATCTGCCTCTACTATATATATATATACACACACACATATACGTTCAGCCCACAGCACTAACCTAAAATTATGAATGGTGTGAGAAAGATGTCTCCAAAGTGCTGAAGAGATCTAACATGTAAAAGCTCTTATATGCCTAAATAGTATGTTATGTGCTCTTTTCATATAAAAAAGATTTAAATGACACTATCTGTGTAAATAGAACATACACGCATATGAAAAGTTGAAGATGAGTGCGATTGACAAGTAAACAGATTTGGAGCCTTAATAAAATTAATTAATAAGACTTCTATTTTGTACTTTAGCATCCCTGGGAAAGGTGTGTATTTCTATTAGAAATGCTACCTTTGTCAATCTTCTTAGTAAGTATACTTATGAAAGAAGCTATTTTCTTGGGTCAGGTAGCTTTTTGTTACATATTCCTTAAATGATGGGTTAATCAGGATGAAAGAAACATGCTGCTGCATACATAATCAATGTAACTTTATCTTAACTTAATAATATATGTTTAGGCTTATTCTCATGAGTTAATAATTTTATTTCAGATACATATGTAATGTCCTTACTCAGTAAGTTATTCATACGCATTTAAAATTTCTTTGGTGTGATTTATTTAGAGTAATCTATTCTTTCTTAAATATAGAAATTTGATACATATTAATTCTTGATTTTTATAATAAAGTTTTAAAAGTTGGGTACTGAATTAATGCTAGAAATAGTGGACTCTTAGGAATTAGTAATATCTCAAGGGTGGCACAGAGGTAAAGGCCTTACTTCTCACACATGAATAAAATAAACTTAACCATGTTATTGTGAGTTTTGACATTTGTGTAAGAGCCTCCACTAATTTTGATGTTTATATGAGTCACTGAAATTGTTGTCTCACCAATGGTTAGATGCACAGAAATTAATACCACCCACTGTATTACCTCTAAATATGTAAGATAATTCCATTCACATGTGTAAGCAATTAGTCAAGATTAACTCTTCATTGCTGTTGAAAACTATGAGGAAGGAAGACATACATGCTTAATTACTTGATCAGGAAATATGTCTGTTGATAATCCTGTGATGATATAAAAGATGAGCAAAATATATGTACAAATGATGATGTATTTTTTCTTGGTTAATCAACACTATCATACTTAAACACACACACACATGAAATCATCTAAAAATCAGAAATTAATAAATACTTTCCATATCATCTTGGGCAGTGTTCTCGTATGACTGATGGCAGTATTTTCAACACAGATGACCATAGTAGAATAAAAAACTTTAACATTGTATATATTAATATTATTCTCACTAAAGTCTGTCTTAAAACCATTATAATTTCCAGTTCTTATCTTACAAGAACTCCCTGTCATTAGCAATGAAAATGCCTTGAAACCTTCATTACATGATAAGAACCCTTCATTTTAGTGATAGGCTAAATGCTATTTGTTTTGAGTTCACATTCATCTTTGTTTTCTTAATATTTGCAGGTATTTTTGTCGTGGTGCATTTGTCATTCTAACTTTGGTGTTAGGAACATCATCGTAACTCCTGAGTTGTTGGTTTTCATTAATTGAAATCATTGTCTTTCTCAGTAGTAGTTTATACATGTGTAATGAGTGTTAAATCTGTTAATTAAGCCGGGCGGTGGTGGCTCACACCTTTAATCCTAGCACTCGGGAGGCAGAGGCAGGTGGATCTCTGTGAGTTCGAGGCCAGCCTGGTCTCCAAAGCGAGTTCCAGGAAAGGTGCAAAGCTACATAGAGAAACCCTGTCTCGAAAAAAACCAAAAAATAAATAAATAAATAAATAAATAAATAAATAAATAAATAAATCTGTTAATTAAGCATTTGATAAAAGTCCATTCTATATGTCAGGTCACACATTCTCTTTGCTCACAACTAGATACTCAAAATAACAAAATGTTAACAGAAAAAAATCCATTAATATCTTGAAAAGTTTCAGAACTTTTATTTTTAGATAGTTTTAATTTGTTATTTGAGAATTTCATATATAATTGTATTTTTATCAATTCCTTCCTCCTTCCCCTTCCTCTAGTTCCTCCTGTATCTCCCTATTCCTTCTCATGTTCCCTATTCCTTAATTGTTATTGCTAGATATAAATATAAACATAAAACCTAGAGAATTCAGAGCCAATTTCTTGGGAATTGATAAAGTGTTGATTAAGTTATCAAATATCTTATATCTAACTTATCAGTTCTCCTTCTTGGAGAAGACTTATTCTTCCTCTCTCACAGCAGTCATTAATTGCCCTTGCCTTTTCATCTATGGGTGGAACCTCCTAGGATTCCTCTATCCATGTTAGTTAGGATGTTTTGAATAACTGCTCATTGTTTTAAGCATACTTAAAATAACTGTAAGTCTTAACACTAGGTGTGGCATGCACAAATGGGTTCATGTAATTTATTTTATATTACTTTGATTCTTAAGATGATGTGTTTCTTTAAAATAATTATGAAAAAGCAAGTTGGTTCCTTAGATAAGGAATAGACAGTCATTAGTCAACACTAGGGTTTCTTTTGCTTGGTTTTGTCTTTGCTTTTTGTTTGTTTGTTTCATTTTGGCTTTGTCCCTTACTTCCTTTTCATTCTTCTCCCTCTGGTAATTTTTCTTATGCTACAGATCATACTGCAGTTCTCTGTCGTTCAGCTACATTTCTATCACATGATCTCCTTAGTGAAGTTGCCTTGAAGCTCTGTTGTAGCATATGAGTCTGGCTTTTCCTGAAAACCTTTAATGATAAAACCATATAAACAAAATATGTTATTGACCCCATTCCGTGGACTCCATATTCTTGCCCACAACTTCAGTAGAAGACTTCTGCTTTACCAGAGGCTAGGATGGATCTAGGGACCCAAGATAAGACACCACACATGTCCTGCTAACACTCCTTAAAGCCCTAACAACATCCCCCAACAGAACTCCCTCCCCCTGAGCATCATATTGCAGCCCACAACTTCAGCAGAAGACTTTTGCTTTACTGAGGCCAGATCAGTTCTAGAGATCCAAGGTAAGACATTGAGCACAGCCAGCTAACACTCCCTAAAGCTGGCCCAACAACCAACAATTCACCTCTACCCCTAAGCTCCATATCCTAGTCCACAATTTCCACAGAAACTTCTCTATACTGGAGGCCATGCAATACTAGGAATCTCAGAGACCAGGCAGGTACCCAGTACCCCAGAGGCTACACAGGTACTTGGAACCACTGAGGTAACATTCGCATACCAAACCTCAGAGGTCTTGCAGTCATGAAAACCTCAGAGTGTTAATATAGGGGAGAATTCTACCAGACCTTGAACGAAGAGCTAATACCAGCACTCCTCAAATTATTCCACAAATTAGAAACAGAAGTAACATTGCCAAATGCATTTTATCAGGTCACAGTTACCCTGATACCCAAATCACACAATGACTCGACAAAGAGAATTATGAACCATTTTTCTCATGATCATTGATTCAGAAATACTCAAGAAAATAATTGCAAACCTAATCCAAGGACACATCAAAAAATCATCCACCATGATCAAATAGGCTTCATCCCAGAGATGCAGGGATAGTTCAACATAAGAAAATCTGTCAATGTAATACACCATATAAACAAACTGAGATTCCATCATACACCTGTCAGAATGTCTAAGATTACAAACATAAGCAACAGCTCATACTGGTGAGAATGTGGATCAAGGTGAGCACTCTGACATTGCTGGTAAGAGTGCAAACTTGTACAACTACTAAGGGAAATGATATGGTGGTACCTCAGAAAATTGAGAATTGACCCACCTCAGGGCTCAGCTATATACCCATGCTCTACTATACCACAAGGAGACTTGCCCGGCTATGTTCATAGACTCTTTATTTGTAGTCGCCAGAAACTGGAAACAACCTGGATGTTCCTCAACTGAAGACTGGATAAATATAATGTGGTACATTTATACAATGGAGTATTAACTAGCTGTTAAAAACAATGGCATCATTAAATACACAGGCACATGGATGGAACAAGAAAAGAACATCCTCAGTGAGATAATCCAGACCCAGAAAAACAAACATAAGTATGTACTCACTTGTAGGTGAATATTAGCTGTAAAATAAAGGATAAGCATGCTACAATCCACAGACCCAAAGATGCTAAATAACAAGGAAGGCTCAAGGGGGTGGGGGGGTCATGTGAATCTCACTGTGAAGGGAAAATAGAATAGAAATCAAAGGTGGATGGGCCTAGATGGAGGTGGGCATGGAAACAGGAGGGATCAGGCAGGAGGAGGAGGGAGGGAGAGAGTACTGGGCAAGACAACTGGAATCAGGGCTATCTCTGGGATGAGCCAGAAACCTAGTGCAATGGAAACTCCCAGAAATCTATGAGCATGACCCTGGCTAAGACTCCAAGCAAAGGGGGATACAGAGCTTGAAATGGCCATCTCCTTTAAGCAGGCAACACATCCAGTTGAGGGATTGAGACATCAATCCAGCTATATACCTTTTGACCTCCAATTTATCCTACCTACAAGATATGCTGGGTTAAAGGTATTGCAGAAATTGTGGGAGTGGCCAACCAATGACTGGTTCAGCTTGAGACCCATGCAATGAGAGGGAGCCCACCCCTGGCCTGGAGGGCCAGAACCCAGAGGCTGGACAGCCCAGAGACATAGGATAGAATCAATAATGACTGGCAAATAAAATAAAGTCAATGAAATGATCCTTGATGATATTCTGCTATACTCATAGATAGGTGCCTACCCCAATTGTCATTAGAGAGGCTTCACCTAGCAACTGATGGAAACAGATGCAGAGGCCCATAGCCAGAACACAGGGAATTCTGATGAAGAAAGGCAGAAAGGATTACAGGAGCCAGAGAAGCCAAGGACACCACAAGAAAACCCACAGAATCAACTAACCTGGGCTCATCAGGGCTCACAGAGACTGAATTGACAACAGAGAGCTTGCATGGGACTGACCTAGATCCTTTGTGTATACGTTACACTTGTGTAGTTTGGTCTTCTTGTGGGACTCCTAACAGTAGTAGCAAGGGCTGTTCCTGATTCTTTTATCTACTCTGGGGACACTTTCTCCTATTAGGCTGCCTTGTCCAGTCTTAATAGGAGAGGAAGTGCTTAATCTTACTGCAACTTGATATGCCATGGCTGGATGATATCCATGGAAGGCCTGCCCTTTCTGAAGAGAACGGAGTGGCCAGGGGAGGTTGGAGGGGGTTTAGGAGGAGAGGAGGGCGAGAGGCAAAACTGTAATCAGGCTGGAGAAAAAATTAATTAATTAATAAAAACCCAAGGTATTGATGCCAAAAATATAAGCTCTATAACAAGATAAAAGGTATATCATTGCTTTTTGAATGGGAGCAAAAATAACACAGCCTAACAGATTCCTGTATAGTGTGGACATAAGCTGTACCCACATCTTCTTGCTACTAGTGTCTTCTTTATGTCATTTACATCCACATGTAAATAGATAGAGAGATAGATGAATAGATAAAAGACAGATAGAGGAGAGAGACAGAAACACATAGAGAGACATCACAACTGAGTGTAATAGCAGAAATGTGAATGCTATTTTTAAAGAAGAAAGAAATGATTAAATTCTCACTAAAATAAAAAATGTTATTATGTGCTGTCTTTTAAAAACAATGTTTTATTGCTATTTATGGTTATTTTAGTGTTTTTACAGTATACATTGATCTAAATACAAAAATATAGTTATTAATATTAATTTGCTAGACAACCAGTTGCAGAATTTCTCTAGCTCTGTTTAAGAAGTTATACTTAATACCTCACAAACAAAGACTAAAGTCAAGATAAATCATTATAACATGCAGTTTTCCCCTTATTATAGAAAATACTGGTGAAATAGAGTTGCTAAAGGTTATCAGAAAGAGAAATTATTTCTGTACAAGAAAAGGCAGAGAAAAATGCAATAGCTTCCCATCCTCCACCCTTCATTTGTATATACAAGGTTGCTGTTAGTGAATGCTCTCTTCTCTTAATGCACATTTATAGCTTACTATTACCAAGTATCTTATAAAGGCTTTAATAATTCCCCATGTATAATTGAAACCATATTAATGATGAGATTTCAGGAATACTCAGAAAACATTAATGGGGCTTAGAATAGGTAACGTGTTGATTTATAGATGCTGGAAATCATCTGTTTGACATTCTTCTGTGAGTGAGCAAAGTATGTAAAAAAGATGTGGCTACTGTTAGGCCTATAGTGCTTCAGCATATGGCCACACACCCATTAATATATAAGCAACTAGTAAGACTTGATGAGTTTAAATAGACATAGAGTTGGGTGGATATAAAATGGGAGTGATCTGGGAAAATGCTAGAGAAGGATAAATATTATCAAAATACAACATATGAAATTCTCAAAGTTAACAAAAATCCATATTTGGAAATAATCTCCAGCCCCTTCTTCAAGAGGCCAACACTTCACAAGAGCCTGGCCAGCTTTTCCCCAGCAGCTGTGTTCTTGTCTCTGTATCTGGACCACAAATCCAGCAGAAGCCATGCTGGTACCCAGAATTCCACCTCAAAACTCTGGCAGAAGCCCCCTGATCTACCAGAGGCCACACCAGTTCCCAGAACCCCAGAGGCAATACCAGCATCCAGAAGCTCAGATGCCACATAGGATGCCAAAACCCCAAAAGAGGTAATCTACTGAACTAGAGGGCATGCCAGTCACCAGAACCACAGGCTACTAAAGCCAGAGCACCAGAAAGAAAATAGAAACTCAGGGAAAAAATAATTGCCCCACACCCAGGTGCATAGAGGCTAGCATAAGAACATCAACAATAACCAGGGCAATATGTCACCAGTGGAGCTCAGCTATCCTACTGTAGCAAGATCTGAATATACCAACACAGTTAAAGAACAAGAAAAATTACCTTAAAACCAAATTTATAAAGATGACTGAGGTCCTTAAAGAGGAAAATTTAGGAAGCACAAACAATTGGAGGAAATAAGTAAATCCCTTAAAGAAATTCCAGGAAAACACAGACAATGGGAGGAAATAAATAAATCCCTGAAAGAAAGCCAGGGAAAAAAACAAACAAGTGAAGGAAATGAATACAATTGTTCAAGACCTGAAAACAGAAATAGAAGCAATAAAGAACACACAAACTGTGGAAATCCAGGAGATGGAAAATTTAGGTAACTGAACAGAAACTATGGACACAAGCATCACCAACAGAATACAAAAGATGGAAGAGAAAATCCTGGGAGTAGAAGATATGATAGAAGACATTGATTCATCAGTCAAAGAAAACATTAAATCTAAAATATTTCTGATACAAAACTGTTGACTTTTTGCTGACCTATTCAGATCTTGTCTGCTGGACCTGAGATCTGAGGACCTCAAAGAATGGGACAGACTACAGTCTAACACCATAGACAACCTTACTTCACTTGCAATGTACTTTTATACTCAAATGTCACAAAGAAAGCAGTGATCCATAGAAGGTAGTTTGAGTTAAGAATAACATGATGAGAAAAACATTAGCTGTGGATATTAGCTGTAAAGTAAAGGATAATCATGCTATAACCCACAGACTCAGAGAGGCTAAGTAACAAGGAGGGCTCAAGGGGGGCGATGCATGAATATCCTTGGGAAGAGGAAATAGAATAGATTTCCTGTGTAGACTGGGAGTGGGTGGGGATGGGAATAGGAGTGATCAGGTTGGGGGAGGATAGAGAGAGCAAGTACTGTAAGAGACTACTAGAATTGAGGGAGCATTTTTGGAGAGGTAGAAACCTAGTGCAGTGGAAAGTCCCAGGAATCTACAAGAGTGATCCTAGTGAAGACCTTTAATAATGGGAGATATGGAGCCAGAACCAGCCATCTTGTGAACCAGGCAAGGCTTCCAGTGAAGGGATTGGGACACCAACCCAGATACAAAAATTTCCACCTACAATTTGCCCTGCCTACAAGATATACTGGGGTAAAGGTAGTGCCAATATTGTGGGAGTGGCCAACGAATGACTGGTCTAACTTGAGAGCCATGCCATGAGAGGGAGACCATGCCCAACACTGCCTAGAGGGTCAGGAACTGGAGGCTAGATAATTCAGAGACCTAGGACAGGGCCAAACATGACTGGCAAAAAAAGTCAATGAAATGATTCATAATGAAATTCTGCTATACTCATAGATTTAAGTCTAGCCCAATTGTCATCAGAAAGGCTACAATCCAGTAACTGATGGAAACAGATGCAGAGACCCATAGTCAAACATTAAGCAAAGCTCAAGGAGTCCTGCAGAAGATGGGGAAGAAGGGGTGTAGGAGCCAGAGGGTCAAGGACATCTCAAGAAATCCCACAGAATCAACTAATCTGGGCTCATAGGGGCTCATAGAGTCTGAACTGACAACCAAGAAGACTGCACAGGATTGATCTAGGCCTTCTGTATATATGTTATGGTTTGCATAGCTTGGTCTTCTTTTGGGACTCCTAACAGTGGAAGCAGGGGTTGTGTCTGACTCTTTTGCTTGCTTTGGGGATGCTTTTCCTCCTACTGGGTTGCCTCATCCATCCTTAATATGAGGGGATATGCCTCATTTTACTGCTATTTTGTATGCCATGTTTGACTGATATCCCTGGGAATGCTACCCTTTTCTGAAGGGAAAAGGAGGAGGAAGAGATCTGGAAGAGAGAGAAGATGCTAGGGGAGGGACTAGGCAGAGAGGATCGAGGAGAAACTGTAGTCAGGATGTAATATATGAGAGAAGAATAAAAAATAAAAATAGAATAATTTTATTGGAGATCAACTAGTACAGCATGGACGGCAGAGACGTACTGAGAATGAGTACATTTGATGCTTAAAACAACAATTATTTTATTAATTACATTAGTAACATTATTAAATGCACAAGGTATTGTAAAGCCAAGAAAAATGTTTGAAAGCAGTGTCTTTTAAAATAATGTAGCATCGCCGGGCGGTGGTGGCGCACGCCTTTAATCCCAGCACTCGGGAGGCAGAGCTAGGCGGATCTCTGTGAGTTCGAGGCCAGCCTGGGCTACCAAGTGAGCTCCAGGAAAGGCGCAAAGCTACACAGAGAAACCCTGTCTCGAAAAACCAAAAAAAAAAAAAAAAAATAATGTAGCATCAAAAAAGGCAATGCTGAAATGAGGGTTTGTGCCTAATCTTACTGTATCTTGTTATTTGGTGTTTGATTCATGTCCCTAAGAGGACTGCTCTTTTCTGAAGGGAAACAGAGGAGAGGTGGTGATGGGGTGGTGGGGTGACTGGGAGGAGTGGAGGGAGGGGAGGCTGAGGTCAGGACGCATTGTATGAGAGAAGAATAAACAAAAAGTAAAAAGTAAAAAGAACTCTAAAAGATGATGATGTTGAAATATCTGAAGAAAGTTACATTTGAAGAAACTTCCCCACTAAGAACAAAAATCATAGTCAAGTTTAAAGTTAAAAGTAAATGTGGGGTATCTAAAGCATATTTTATCAAGTAATACTTTGTCAAAGTATTTTTCTCTCATTGCTAATACTAAAATAATATAAAATCATGATTGAGATCTTTTCTCATTCTCTCTATTTTGGCATGAAAAGCTTCACTGTTTATCCTCAATTCACCCTCCTAAATTCTACGAATTACAAGTCTTATAGGCTAGAATCCTAGGTTGAGATCTAGTGTCAGGCTGCAACCAGAGAGTTTGTGATGACCTTCTTAATGTTCATACATGCTAAGGCTATCTTAAGAACACTAAAAAATCCTGCTCCATATTTTCTATGAGAACACCTTGTCCTCTGCCTCATCTCTGATGTCTATCACTTTTATTTATTACTACATACTTTATTAGAAATATCAATATTTTGCTCCCCTTGTTCAGTAGCAGTTGGCCAATTTTTGCTGTCCTTAACTTTTCACATAGCTGTCACCTGCTTTGCAGCACTCTGGGCCATGTTTCATGACCTTCATGGGTTTTCCCTCTACTAGCCACAGTTAATCTACATTTGACTTAGTAATGTCTTCCTAGACAGAGATTAATAAAAATAAGCCAAAAGTATTCTAATCACCAGTGTTCATGTAGTACTAAGTATGGAATATTTGGGATATATTCACTAAGAACAAATCTCCTTTTGTTCTGATTTTTGGCTTAAAACATTTAAAATAAGTAGTCTTGATAATTATATACATAAATACCGTATTTGCTCATTTGCACCTCTCCTTTCCTCATTCCAGATACTCCCATGTTCCTCTTTCACCACTATCTCTCTCAAATTCATAACTTCTTCTTCTTTAATTATTGTTTTATCATACACACACACACACACACACACACACACACACACACACCCTGCTGAGTCTATTGAGTGTTACCCTTATGTACATGTACTTAGAGCTGATTACTTGAGACTGGATAACCTATCAGAGGACTCATCCCTAGATAAGATTGTTCTCCCTCTCTCATCAGCCTCTGATTGCCTGTAGCTCTTCATCTAGGCGTGGGGCCTTGAATTTTCCACATCTACATTGGCATGTTGACTGGTGATAGCATTATGCTGGTACTGCTCTGTCAACAATTGTTTTTAAGATTTATTTATATGTGTATGAGTGTTTTGCCTGCATGTATGTCTGTGAGTCACATATGTGAGGTGTCCTCAGAGGCTGAAAGAGGGTTTCAGATGCCCTGGAGCTTTAGTTATAGATAGTTGTGAGTCACCATTTCAGTGCTGGGAGCCAAACCTAGGTTCTCTGCAAGAATATTATTAAGATGTCATGGATTCATCTTTCCTTCTGGTTAGAAACAGAATCTCACAGTAATCTGGCTTTTGAAGTCTCTCTGCCTTCTTCTCTGAGATGTCTACTGAGCCTGTAGTGTATGGTTTCCCTTGTAGATGTATCATTTGGGCTCATGTACCTCACAGTCACCGGTGTCTTGAGGCTCTAAATCTGTCCTTAGAGTAAGATAACTTCTCCATGGTCTGGCTCCTTATAAACTTATCCATGCTGTGGCCCATACCTTTTATTCTCCTCTATCAAACCTCTTTATGTTTGTAAGGAGGGAACCACTCTCTCACTCCTATTTTTCTTTCCCCTAAATTCTCATTCACTGTTTCTCATTCAAACTAACTTATAGCTGTTTTTATTCATGAGAGACTTGTCCAGCTCCCATAGAAGATTTGAATATCTAACCTGGTTTGCATTTTATTCTACAGGTATCTCTAACTCATTAGTTTTTTTTAAGATCCATTTATTATTTATGGATGCTCGAATGAATTTACCTGCTCCACGAGCATGAAGAAGCTCACAGAGGCCAGAAGAGGGCATCAGATCTCCTGGAATTGGAATTACAGGTGAATGTGAGCAACCATATGGGTGCTGGGAACTAAGGTCCTTTGCAAGTACAGTAAACACTTGAAATTGCCATAACTCTGGCTCCAAATTTAGTATTTTTTTTTTTTTTGGTTTTTCGAGACAGGGTTTCTCTGTGTGGCTTTGCGCCTTTCCTGGAACTCACTTGGTAGCCCAGGCTGGCCTCAAACTCACAGAGATCCGCCTGCCTCTGCCTCCCGAGTGCTGGGATTAAATGCGTGCGCCACCACCGCCCAGCCAAATTTAGTATTTTTTAAACATGACTTCTTATCATAGATCTATCTCCCTTCTAATCTATGGTCATATTCTTGATTTCTTGGTAGACCTCTTTTCATATATTTATTCCTGGTCTTAGTGATTGTACTAGATGGTTTTGTGTGTCAACTTGACACAAGCTAGAGTCATCAGAAAGTAAGGAGTCTCAGTTGAGGAAATGCCTCTGTGAGATCCAGCTGTAAGGTTATTTTTCTCAATCAGTGATCAATGGGGGAGGGCACAGCCCATGGAGTATAGTGTCATCCCTGAGCTGGTGGTCCTGGGTTCTATAAAAAAGCAGGCTGAGCAAGCCATGAGAAGCAAGTCCAAAAGCAACATCTCTCCATGGCCTCTGCATCAGCTCCTGCCACAAGGATCCTGGCCTGTTTGAGTTCCTTTCCTGACTTCTTTCAGTAATGAACAGCAATGCGGAAATTAAGCCAAATAAACATTTTCCTCTCCAACTTGCTTTTTGGTCACAGCGTTTTATAGCAGCAATAGAAACCCTAACTAAGACAGTGTTCTATTTAAAAATATATCAATTAACTTAACAAAAAACATTTATTTGGAAAGGTGTATCATTGAAAAATAATGCTTGGTTAAGAATGTTTAGATAGAATTAATGAATGTAACATGTTTTATGTTGAACGCGATAGTTTGTAAGACAGAATTTATGAGCTTGATTCTCATTTTCAAAAGGTTAGGAATAAAGTCAAACACAGGACAATAATAACCACACTAGCCATTAGGCAATCACAATATTTGGTTAGTAAGTAAATTAGAAAGAAGGAAGAGAATTATTTTGTACTGTTTATTATTTTATCCCAGTATGAGGAACTTAGAGCAATGCTCCTGGAAACACTAAATCCCTGTCTTCCTATGCCTGACATAAAACTTGAATTTCTTACAACTGGCAGTTTGTTTTTGCTGGGCTTGGTTCCAAGCCACAGTATGACAAAAAGATATAAATCCCCACTGTGTTCTCACTAATCTCCTTGTGCTGGTGTCTTCCTGGTCTCATAAAGGTCAACCCATGACTGCTTTGGCACTCATTTTGGCCTTACCTTCTACAGTTTCTTCCTACAATTGTTAACTTTTATTAAATAAAGGTTCACACAATAAAGAAACATTTGATAGATTTATCTGGTTCTGGTACCTGATTGACACATCATTGTGTTTTCTTAATAACTCACAAATGTCTAAAGGTCATCTGTGACTCATTAAAAGCCAATCCTTGTAGCTAAGAAACTATTGCTTAACCCTCATCCAAGAAGAAATCTCTTTAGTCTTCAACACAAAGCCTATAGATTAACTATAGTTGTTTACTTACAAATTTTAACATGAAAAATTATCTCTGAAATACTTGTAGTCATGGTGAGAAAAAATATCCCTCATCCAATTCTCAACTTACCTTGGAAATTTGTTATTTATTCCAATGTTCACAAAAAAAGGGGAAGTAACCCACCGACTGTAATTGTAGTTACATTTGTAGTCTTAAAGTACATTGTAATCTTTAAAAAAAAAAATGCTGGCCTGCCTGCATTAGATCACAGTTTGTGATTAAAGATGTTTACATGTTATCCTTTTGTGTGAAGTCAAATAATGTTACACACTCAAGTAATGCCTTTTGCAAATGTCTCTTAGGAAAAAATGGAATTTCTTTTGACTATAGGGCTTCCTAGGGTAATAATGTCCACTTCCTTTCTCCCTGGCCTCAAAATTTTATCTTCAGCTAGGTGTCTACATACTCCTGGCTATTTTGTCATGTGTTTCTATCATTTAAAGAATGATTCTCAGCCTAAGGAGTCTCTTGAAAGGAAATACTCCTATATAGACTTCTCTTTACATTAGTTCTAACTGAGTTTTCAACTCTTGCACTGATGCCCTTCATTTTATGCCTCAACCTGGTTTTTGGTTTTTTATTTTATTTTGTTCTTTGTGGCATATCTACTCCTCAGAAATGTTTCTTCCACTAACAGCACGTTGTAGCATGAATCTTAAAAATTCTTATTAATAAAATCAAACCTGAGTCAGGTATTGGGGTGAACTGGAGGGTCAGAGAACCAGAACAAGCCACAGCTACCTCACCTTGCTGGATCCTCAGCTGGTCTTGTTTCCTCAGACTGGAAGCCTCTGAGTCCTCATCCAGAATGGGTCTCAGCTGAACTGCTGCTTAAAAGCCTGAATGCTTGACCAGGCCAAATGCTTAACCAGGCCAAATGCTGCTAGTTCCTGGTCTTCACGCCGTATATACCTTTCTGCTATCTGCCATCTCTCCCTGGGATTAAAGGCTTGTTTTCTGGGATTAAAGGAGTGTGTCACCATGCCTGGTCGTTTCCAATGTGGCCTTGAACTCACAGAGATCCAGAGGGATTTTCACCTCTGGAGTG
Organism: Peromyscus maniculatus bairdii; assembly: GCF_049852395.1. Classification (NCBI taxonomy): domain Eukaryota; kingdom Metazoa; phylum Chordata; class Mammalia; order Rodentia; family Cricetidae; genus Peromyscus; species Peromyscus maniculatus. The sequence continues at coordinate 54,754,383 of NC_134872.1, read as the reverse complement.
CTAGGATTAAAGGTGTGAGTGCCACCATTTTCTAGTCTTTGTATCTAGTCGCTCTTCTGTCTCTGACCCCAGATAAATTTATTAGGGTGTACAATATTTTGGGGAACACAATACCACCAAGCATGTTATATTGCCTAGGTGAATCAAACCTCCCATCCCTAAAGAAGTTGTTTCAATCACACTGCTTCACAAATGGTTGAAAGTCATTTTGGCACAAATTGCTCATTTTATGGTGCCCAAGGAAAGAGAAACATTCATGTACTACACTACCTTCTTCCTTCTCCATCATTTATTTTAGATTATAGAATGGTACTGCATTTAAGGTAGAGTTTAACCATTTTGTGTATCTCTAAACACATCCTCACAGCAATTCACAGTTCTATGGTTTATTAATTTCCTAGATGTCCTTTAACTCAATCAAATTGACAATTAAAATTAACCCTCACAGCTCTTTGTAAGAAAGAATTCTAGTGCAAATGACTGGGTGATTCTGACATTAAACATTTTGCATGTGAGGAAATGGAATAATGCTCCAATACTGGGAATATATGAATGAAAACAGAAAGCTAGAAATTTAAATGCCATTTACACTTTTCACATTTTCTTAGTACCTTATGGCTTGCAAACTAAATTCACATATATTGTATATTTGAATTTCCCACATTTCTGAAAGAACCTTGCCACTATATTCATTCTGTGGGCATATATATATATATATATATATATATATATATATATCAATCTCATATAGGAAAAATTAGAACTATATTACTATTTCAAAATTGGATGATTTATTTTCTGTGATGTGTTCTAAAAATTGTAAAACTTAGATTACTCTGCATATGTGAAGTATTGCTTATATATAAAATTGTCCTTTTAACACAAAAGGTCCAAATTAAATTTTATTTTACACTTATAGAAACTATGAAAAACATTTACATGAGCCTATTTTGTATCATAACATTTTTTTAAAAAGTAGTTCTAGCCATAAATAAGATCTTACTGCTTTGTATTCATGTTCCTCAACGTAAAGAAAAATAACTTTCTACATGATTGTTAGAAAGTTTCAAAACCAGACATAAACATGTGGGTTCATTACCAGCATAATACACAGTCCATTAATTATTCTATTTTTTTCATACTGAATGTTGTTTTGGTTAATTGGAATGTAGAAAGTTAGTTAACTGTTCAGAAATATCAAACATACATTTTTCATAACTATTCCACATATATAAGGTTTTTGATTAACATTTATTGTCCACAAATTTGCTTCCATAATTTTTACTTGCAATCTAGACAAAATTTATTTCTATTTTCACGTTTGCACAAAATTAATTTAAAAAATAGCATGATTAAAATAAAAAAGTTAATTATTAAATGGGCAGAAAAAGGCACTTTAGTGTATTTCTCAGATTCTACAATAGGTTTAAATATATATATATATATATATATATATATATATATAAGTATATTTAACTTTACGCTACAATAAGAAGCAATTATTTTAGAAGTTAGATTTAGGGCAGCAGTGGTGCACACCTTTAATCCCAGCGCTCAGGAGGCAAAGCCAGGCAGATCTCTGTGAGTTCGAGGCTAGCCTGGTCTACAGAGTGAGATCCAGGACAGGCACTAAAACTACACAGAGAAACCTTGTCTCAAAAAAAAAGTTAGAATTAAAATAAATCTTCAATATTTTATAACATTTTAGAATGTGAAACTATTGTTTCAGTGACTTACAGAAAAATAAACTCACAAAATTACTATTACTTGTACTGAATACTCCAATAATTAAATAGGTCCAAATTTGGGCTAAAGCACAGTTATTTCAAATGTATAATACATTATATTTAAATAAAGTTTGTTCATTTTTTAAAGCATCCATAGCTTTTCCTTTTTTGTGTTTTTTTTGTTGTTTGTTTGTTTGTTTGTTTGTTTTTCAAGACAGGGTTTCTCTGTGTAGTTTTGGTGCATGTCCTAGATCTTGCTCTGTAGACCAGGCTGGCCTTGAATTCACAGAGATCCACCTGCCTCTGCCTCCCCAGTGCTGGGATTAAAGGTGTGCGCCACCACCGCCCGGCTTATCCATTGCTTTTAAATACCATCTGTATGTGATTCAGTCCATTCCATTACCATGAATTTTGATAATATATTTCTATGATAGGGAGACAGAATCCATCCTGCTATGGACAGTTAAGAAAGAAAGAACAAATGTTTCTCGAGAGGAAAAAAGGAAGACCAAGTACAGATGATTTCAGAGAAAAGGGAAGCCGGGACTGTAAATAGAGGGAGCAAGAACTGAAGGCAGAAACACTACACTTCACAGGTCTCGTAGTATTAGCAATATTGCAATTCATATGTATTACAATCATTGCACATATGTGAAAACACATATAAAAGTGCAGCCATCTGGTGGTGACTAAGCCATTTTGCAATAAATCCACAGCCTGAGCCACAACATTAATAAGTAATTTATATCTTAATTGCTCATTTATGCCTGAATTCACCTTCATTAACTATACTGGTAATTTTCACGTGGTGTAATGAAAACTCTGGTTGCAGCATTCCATTCTTTTGCTGAGCTATATTGCAGAAAACACAGCTAGCTGCTTCACTGATTTTATTCTGTTGTATTCTGGTCATGTTTTACAAATGCATGCTTAGAAACTTAAGCAAGCAGCAGCTTCCAATTGGGAGACATTGTTAATAAGTATCATTTTGGGTGCATTTGCAAGGCATTTTAACATTGAAATTGTCAGATGTATTTTGTTTTTGTTTTTAGTAAAGACTAATTTTTTCAAGATTTATTATTTTTGTTTTAATGTGTATGGTTCTTTTGCCTGAACATATTGTTTGCCATGTGTGTCTGGTATCTGCAGAAGCCAGAGGTGGATGCCATATCTCCTGGAGCTGGAGTTAACAGATGGTTGTGAGCCATAATGTGGGTTTTGGGAACCCAGTCTGTATTTACTGCAAGAGCACCTGACAGAAATTAACCATTTCAGGGGCCTTCGTGACCCTAGGCATGAAAGTGTTCAGTGGAACAAGGATGTTATTGCTGTATACATCCATCTGTTCTGCAGATGGAACTCCAGAAACCAAAGCAGAGAGAATATCTATGCATCCCCGCCAGCCCGCACCACTAAGCCTTTGTCATTATCATTATTGTTTTACAGGCTTAATAATGATATTCTTGCAGAAATCTAATGCATAAAATATGAATTTAATGGAATACAAGTATATGTGTGTTTGGCAAAAGGATGTGTTCTGAGTATGACATGGCAATTGAATTCATAAACTCATGGTAGCTATGGTTACCAGTACAAGCTTTCCATAGGATTGGACGCCCACAACATTCATTTTGATGGGAAAAGGGCCTTCCCCTCTGTGAGGTACTATTGTTAATTGAGGAATGCTGGAGGAGGGAATGCCAGTTTCTTCAGAGGTGTAGCCACTAAAAAGTAGCCATGCTTGAAAAATCACCTCTGATCCATGCTCATGTATGCAAGCATAATTAACACATTCTCTTTCTCTTCCTCTCTCTCTCTCTCTCTCTCTCTCTCTCTCTCTCTCTCTCTCTCTCTCATCTCTATATATCTCTATCTCTCTATCACACACACACAGAAGCAGGAAGATGACTTCAGGGGAAGAAGGGTTTCAGAAGGAGGAGGGATGAGAAAAAGAAACGGGGAGGAAACAACTAAAGTTCACTGTATACATAAGAGCAATCAAAGAATAATATATACAGATAATATATTACATATAATTTCTTCTTCTTGAGATTTCCATAATAAATTTCACTGATGTAGCATTATTTCTTTTATTTGGTACCTTTGATTGGTTGTGCTGGCTTTTAGCACTTTTCTTCTGAGGTTCCAGCTCGCCTCCGGTGAGAATTCTTAGAAAGCACCATGGTTGCACAGTGATTTTACCTACACCTAGAAGAAACAAAACAGCGCCGGGCGGTGGTGGCGCACGCCTTTAATCCCAGCACTCGGGAGGCAGAGCCAGGCGGATCGCTGTGAGTTCGAGGCCAGCCTGGGCTACCAAGTGAGCTCCAGGAAAGGCGCAAAGCTACACAGAGAAACCCTGTCTCGAAAAAACCAAAAAAAAAAAAAAAAAAAAAAAAAAAAAAAAAAAAAAAAAAAAAAAAGAAACAAAACAGCAAAGTCTCAGTGTGAGACGCATTTCACTCCAGTTACATCCCATGTCAAAGCCTAAAGGAGTAGTAAATATCTTATTTGCAAAGCAACCTCGATCTTTCATGCCCCTTCATGATAATCAACAAACTCTAGAAATTTCTTGCAATTGGACTTACTTGACATATTTTTTGCGTCTTTATGATTTTTTTGAATGAGAATGTGTTAACTTTTCTTTCTGTACATTGCTGAAAGGTAGATCTTACTCCTGAATTTTCTTATATAAAAATTGAATTTGGAGTGTAGGGTCCTCACCCAAGAGTACCAGTACCCAGTATGTGCCTAGCACCAGTATAATACCTAGTGTGGCATTCTCAGTCCACTCCCAGTACGCATGATCAATAGGACTCCTGATAACAGAGGAATGATCAATGATTCCACACTCCACAGAGACTTTACCCTGTAACTTCTTCACTGCTCTCTGGCCAATCCTCTACTCTCTACCGAGACTTAGAATTAAGAGAAATAACGTCTCATGCCAATTCTGATGTTGCTCAGTCCTACTAGAAAAGTGTATTCTTCTTATCACAATTTTGGGACACTCTCCCTTTAGCATTCTGGAAAGGAATTCAGAGATAACATACATGTGATTCCAACTAGAACTATTAGATGCTGAGGAATACTTTCTGTGTAAGTGACTTAACTATTTAAAACCAACAGAAAGGACCCAGTGTCATTTGATGCTTTACACACAGGAATCAACACACACAGACACCAGTGGAAATCATCTGTTCGCCATTCAACCTACATGTAACTGAGACTGTCCCAGAGCATGAGGCATCTTACAGTTTCAGCCTTCATGATTTTCGAGACAATTGGATCCTATGTATGCATCAAGGAATTGAAGAGCACTGATTTTCACAGATACTATTCCAAATCACAGTACAACTGAATAGAAGAGCAGAATCAGAGACACAGCAGAGTGGCATTTGACCCTGTTTATCTTCTAAACCATTTCTTGTTAAATAAGACCTGTTTAATTAGTATCATGTTGTTGTTATATCATGCCCATCTCATGTTTGAGAAATAAACATGGATTATTTTTATAATCAGAAAAATCTCTTTGTATAATTTGTTTTTATTCAAATGAAAGTACATGTGGAATCCATAAAAGAGCACAAAGGGGAAATCAAGATTCTTCTAATCATGGAATAATTGTAATTACTCATTAATTTTAATTACGGAATTTTCAGTGAATGAAAGTAGTAAGGGTAGTTCAGTCTAAGAATCTCTAAGCCTATTAGCCTCATTTGGTTTAATGTGTGTGTGTGTGTGTGTGTGTGTGTGTGTGTGTGTGTGTGTGTGTGTTTAATTACAGAGCTAACCTACCTAGACATGCCTAGCCCAGCCCTCCTATGAGGGTTTGTACCTAGTCTTATGGCATCTAGTTATACCATATATTTTGGCTGATATCCCTGGGAGGCCTGCCCTTTTCTGAAGGGAAATGGAGGAGTGGGTCTGATGGAGAGGGTAGGTGGTGGGGTGAACCAGGAGTAGTGGGAGGAGAGAAGACTATGGTCAGAATGTACCGTATGAGAGAAGAATAAATAAAAGAAAAAAAAGTTTTGAAAATTGCCAAAAATAATGATAAGCCTTGGAAAGAATGACAAGGATCTTGGGGTAAATTACTTTAAAAAAAAACTTCCTTTTATTTTTAAGAATCACATCCATTATTACTATACTTACATCATGACATCTTGCACACCTGGATGCATCCACAATGTAGCTCCACCCTGCAGGTCCTTGGAATGACTTACACCTTAAGGCTCCAAGACATGGCTGTTTCCTCCAAGCTTCATGTGTGACCCTTGTATTTAATAAAAGGGGGGGGGGAGATGCAGAGCTAGTGGCAGTGCAGCGGGAGGGAGAGCAAGCAGAAAGGTAAACACAGATGTATGGGGGAGGGAATCTCATGCTGAAATATGCAGAATAACACAGCAGTCTGAATTTAAAATAGCTGAGCTGGAAGAATGGCATCGTAAAGTGTAAATGATGTCTCTGGTTTTTCTTTGTAAAAGTTTGGTACTGTGACAGGGAGCCATCTTGAAAACAGCTCATACTATCTTGTACTTTAGAAAGAGTTAAAACTTTATCTTCCATTTCCTTAAAATTCACAGGTCTTGTCATGTAATCCAAGCCACCATTTTCCCTGGGACCCAGGGTAGCCTCAGTTAAATATGGATGAAGCAAACTTGTTGAAAACTATATGCAGTGAGAGTTGGGCCAGAAGTGGTGAGTGAGGCTTTCTCTTTAAGAAACCACTAAAGAGGGCTGTAGTCCTGTGCTCAGTGCATGAGTTGGCTGTTTAGAACCTGGGACTTATGCAGGGACGCTTGGCTCAGTCTGGGAGGAGGGGACTGGACCTGCCTGGACTGAGTCTACCAGGTTGATCTCAGTCCTCGGGGGAGGCTTTGCCCTGGAGGAGGTGGGAATGAGGGGTGTGCTGGGGGGAAGGGGAGCGGGGCAGGAGCGGGTAGAACAAGGGAATCCATGGCTGATATGTAGAACTGAATGGTATTGTAAAATTTAAAAAAAAAAAAAAAAGGAAAAAAAAAAGAAAAAAGAAAGAAATGGAAACCAGAACTACAATGAGATGTTATCATATACCAGTTAGAATGCCTATCACCAAACACACACACACACACACACACACACACACACACACACACACAAAGAAATGCAAAGCTACATGCAGGGACTGGTCCCGGGACTCCGCAGGCACGGGTGTTGGAGAGGAATGCACAGGATCAGCTCAACCTTTGGGGCTCAATTAAGTTTGTTGCCCCACCCTTCACACAGGCAGGCCTGACAGGAGTTTGCATCAGCCCTGCACTGAAAATACACCACCGAGCTGACATGCAGTAAACACTACCCAAGGAAGTTTGGTTCTGGGCTACCTTGTACCAAGAAACCAATTCCCAGCCAACTCTGCTCTCAGACACTCACATTCATAGACCTGAATGGCATGCAGCATTACAGTAGGAGGCAGGGCCTCTGCTCCCAGGCTATGTTCTCTTCAAGGAGAGCCTCCCAACACAGAGACAGAAAGGGGGGATGTTGGCAGAGCTAGGTAACGCACTCTCTTCCCTAAATGGTCAGGCCAATGAAGACAGTGCTTCCTAAATCATTCAAACAAGCAAACAAACAAGTGGAAAAAGCATCTTTTATTAAAAACCATTTTGAAATATTTGCTGATTGGCTGATTACTTCACGGTGTTTGTCTGTGTGTGTGATTTCCTTTTAATATAATTTTTGTTAGAATTTTTCTTTATTATTCTTTTGTTGTTTCTTCCTATTCTAATAAGGAAGTCCTCTCTCTCTCTCTCTCTCTCTCTCTCTCTCTCTCTCTCTCTCTCTCTCTCTCTCTCTCACACACACACACACACACACACACACACACACACACACACACACAATCATGGCCTTCATTTCTCCCTTTTACTTTTTCAATATTGTATCCTTGCCTTTCTACTTCTGACTTTATTCTCATAGGTTTCTTTGCTTCTCATTTTTGACTCCTTTTGAATATTTTCTGGTTTGTGTCCTCTCTGTCCTCGCCACTCATGTTGTGGCTGCTGCTAGAGGCATCGCTGCCATAGTCACTTCGTAGACTCCTTTATTTCCCTGTCTGCCTCACTGCTGTTTGTTTCAATTGCAGCTCTTTGTTTCCTCCTTTTGAAATGATGCTGGTGATCTCAGCACATGACCATGTCATGGAGATGCTCTGACACTAAACTATAATCCCAGACCAGTTAGAGTCATCATACCTTGATCTACATACAACTCATCCTGCTTAAATTTCAGTGACTGCTGTAAATAAAAGAATAAGAGAAAAAAAGAAGAAGAAGAAGAAGAAAACTCAATTCCTGGAACTCATCTGCCCACAACAGAGCTTAAATGGTATCAAAACATACTCCTCCCCATTAAAGAGAGTACAATTTTAAATATTGTTAAAATAATTTTAAAAACATCTATTGGAGGTTTATTCAACACTTCATAATGCCGGGATGCCCTAGGGCACATTACTAAAAGCAGTCTGTTACCTACAGTGAGTTTCACATGAAAGTTGAAGGGCTATCTACTACAACCTGTGCATAAATATAAAAATAGGAACATACAAATAATGACAGAACAGACAACATGACTCCCTTAAAAGTTGACAAATATCCATAGATACTGAAGTAGTAAAAAATAAGCATACAAAATAAAAAATAAATATAAAAATGACTTTCAATAAGATGTTTTTTATTTAAAATTTTTTCATACAATTATTTTGATCATATGATGATGAACTTTTCTTTTTGTATTTTCTTAAATACAAAAACAACTATATGAATTAAGAAAAAAGCATGCCAGATATGTGTTAGAAGTTTGGTAAACAGAGATTTTTAAAAAATGGAAATTAAAGGTTCTGCAATTCAGAAACTATCCATGGGAAAGCTTTATCAATAAATCAGATCAAACAAAAGGTAAATTTTGGTGTTTAAAGATATTATTGATTAATTGCAGCATTCAAACAGCAGGAAAGAAAGATCAAAGAAATTATGAATAGAAAATATAAATCTTCTGAACATGGCAAAGGGACCAAGATTACATAAAATTGGTGTAGGAGATGCTGTGGAAATATAAACTAAAGGCATATTCAATGTATGAACCAAATATACTTATATAAGAATGAATATAAATTAAAAAATGAAGACTTATTTGGGAAAAATACAAAATTTTCCCCTTCTTTCAGAAGATTTGGATGTTTACTCAGGTAAAGGAGACATCTGGAACCCAAAAAATATATAACCAGTAAAGTACCTACCCATGCTGCAATACAGTTAAAATTCCAAGAGGACTGAGGAAACAAAGAATATTGAAGAATTCAAGACATGTACCTTGACCTATAATGCAAACCAATCAGAATGACAGCAGACATCTCAATAGAAACTCAAAGTCAGAACATCATTGAATGAAAACAACTACTAATCAAGATTACCATATCCAAGAAATCTATCTTTTTGAATTAAAGGAGAAATTAAAAATTATCAAGCTCAAAATAAATTCAATGAAGTCAGGATAACTATACAGCATTCAAATACAATTAAATGAATTCTCAGCAGAAAAAAAAAAGGAAGATAACAAACCATGGGGATGATAAGCAAATGAGAATTGGGAAAAACCTTGATTAGAAAACATCAAAATGAAGCCAAGCATGGTGGAACACACCTATCATCCCAATACCTGGCAGACAGAAGCAGTAAGATGAGAAATTCAACAACTGCCTTAGCTACAAAGTGAGTTGGAAGCTGTGCTGACCAATAGAAGACCCTGCTTTATTTGTAGCTTGTAAGAAGCACCATTCGTGGGCACACACAGGAAATGAAGACATTGTCTTCTGAGCAATTGGAAAGCAGAAGAAAGCAGGAGCAGCTTTACTCATAACCTTCAGAGCAAAGTCAAGTGCCATTATATATTGAAAAAAGCAACAGCACATTAAGAAGAAAAATGATAGCAAATAGGTATGCAATGAATGGTGGTGCAACCAATTCCACAGAACAACAGTCTTATATGTGAACAGCACCACACAAATACAATCAATCATATGGATTCCTTACCGTTGATATCAAAACATTGACAATGCTATTTCAGAATTAAACTGCATTATGAACCAAATGACCCTTGCTAGGTAAGTATGGAGATAATATGACAACCAACAACAGCAGAATACACCTATCAGAAATACAGAGATTTCTCTAAAATGGAACACATTTTAGACAGAAAGCCAAAAACAAAAAAAAAAACCACAAAGAATGGAACTAGAAATTATAGGAAGTATTTGAACATATAGAGGTAAAACAGTGACTTTTGAAATGATCAGTAGGTCACTTAAGACATCAAAGGGGCATTAAATATGGTATGCACACATAGTGGAATTAATGCTCACAGGTAAAAAGAAATGAAATTAGCAGGTAAATGGAAGAACTGGAAAATATTATACTGAGTGTGAGTAATCCAGATCCATAAAGACAAATACCAACATGTTCTCTCTTATTTGAAGATATTAATTTCAGATCTTTAGGTTTTAGTATATAACTTGAAGTAACAGAAGAAGAACAGAAAAAGGGACATTGGGGACAAGACAGGAGAGGGAGCTCCAGAGAGGATAGGGGAATAGGATGATACAGGTGCTCTGAAAAGCATAATGGGGAAATTAGGAGACTTTAACTGGGAGGAGAGAGAAGGGAAACATGGGGAGAGAGGAAGGGAGAAGAGATAAATAACACTAAGAAAGTATATTCTTAACATTCCAATCTTAGTGATGAAATTCCATAACCAAGGCAGCTTATAGAAGAGGGGTTTATTAGGGTTTCTAATTCAAAAGGCAAAACAGTTGCTGATGGTGGAGCAGAGCTAAGAGTCACAGGGGATGGAACTCAGGCAGGAAGCAAAGAAAGCTCATTGGGAATGACACAAGTCTTTGAAACCTCAAATCCTTACCCCAGTGACATATTTCTTTCATCAACACCACATCTCTTAGACCTACACAATCAGAACCACCAACTGCAAACTGAATGTTCAGACGCCAGAGCCTGTGGAGGAAATTACCATTCAAACCGCCACAGGGTTTAGACAAATAATACATATAATACATGTATGTGTGTATGTGTATATACATATATGTGTATGTGCACATATGTATTTAATAGAGTTACATTACACAAGTCATGGTACATCCACCAAGAGCCATGAACTAGCTAATAAAAATACCAGCATCAGTCATGGGAAATCTTCACTCAAGTTTTTGGTTGGAACAATATGGGCTATTGTCATTACAGGGATGACTTTCAGATGTTGGAAAAAGACTGGTATTTCTGAAGACATCATGTTCTTTGTATACAGAACTTGAACAAATTGATCTGGAACTAAATCTGGTAGCCTTCTCTCTGAGAACTATCACTCAGAGTGTAGGAAGGTATTATGCAAGTTGTCAAGTGAGGAAAACAAGTCAGTTGTCCTACCCAGATGGACAGCTCATAAACCACAATAACAACTGGTTCAGCAAGATATACCCAACAATCCAATAGTGACACTCTCTTCTTGGGATTAACCAACAGCTGTCTAATTAGACATAAAGCACAGTTGAAGAGAGGGAATTCACATTTGGCAGTGAAACCTAGCAAAGCCCTGATGATGATTGAAGAGGTCATAGACCCTAGAGGAGCGCCTAGAACTACCATTTTCCTAACATAATAAAATTGTATACTAAATATTCATCTTTATACTCACTTATAAGTATAGTTTCACCCTTGATCAAAGAAGAATTTTACTGTAAAAGATGAGACTATTACAGAGATCCACAACTGATCAGAATGCAGAGAACTAACCCTAAGATGCCTAACACCAGTTAGTGCATCTTTAATATAACCCCTAACTAAACCCAAGGCTCAGGGAAAATCACAGAAAGGGAACAGAAAGACTGTGAGAGCCAGAGGACCAGAACATCTCCTGCTTCTAGACATGACAGGAACATTAGCCACAAAATCTCAATGATATGGTTGCCTGAACAGGACCTACATGATGATACCACCAGTAGACACGCTGAGATTGGGAAATGTCCACAAGGTGCAACCCCTAGATGAAAAGTTATAGGTGATCAATGGGTGCTGAAAGAGAACCAGTGTCCTCCAGAGAGGAGCTCCTGCATAGATTATTCAGTTTCAAGTGTTCGGAACAGGACACATGTTCTTACAATCAATGATAAGTAGAATAAATAAGTTGTATATTCATTGAATAAAGCATTCTTTAGGAGAGCCAGCTCCAAGACAGCACCCAGGGTATGATAATAATAATAATAATAATAATAATAATAATAATAATAATAATAATAGTAGTAGTAGTAGTAAAATAAATAAATAAATAAAAATAAAAATCCACAAATGCAGCGAGGGCTGGACCTTTCCTATCTGGGGGAAAATAAGGAAACACACTTTCTGATGGTAACTTTCTCTTTTACTTTATCTTAAAACAATCGTCTCTGAAAATCTCCCTTGCTCTCTCTCCTCAGCTCCCTCTGTACACCCACACACGCACTCTAACACACACTGACTCTTCCTTACACAGCAGCTCCCCACATACCTCTACACAAGTCCCCTCACAGCCAAACTCTGCCCAAATATAAGTTATATTTTCAGGGTCACAAAGCATTTCGTGAGTAAACAATCAGAGACAGAGCCAAACTGATATACGGAAGGAATCACACAGTTTCTCTCAGGCTAGGAAGGTCACATTGACCTGTCAGTGAGTAATGTTTGGCCAAGCAGGTAGCCTGAGTGGTTAGCATTCCCAGACAGAGAATGACATTGAAATTCATGACTTCACAATAACAGTTTGTTGACTGAACCTTGAGTGGTTGGGATACGCGCAGAAAGAGAATTACTGCAGGGAGTTATTTCTACCAAAGTTGCTTCATGTTTGACTTCGATTCAGCAATAAACATCTGGGAACTTATCTTTGTGTATTCTCTGCAAGGGCAGCTAGTCTGTTTTTGAATTGATTCTGAAGTCTAAAATTAGCTATCTCTGTGACTGAGAATACTGTTCCTTTCCTGTGTCAGTTAAGAAAAATATTCTAGTATTATTTCTATTTATCAGAAAATATACAGCTTAAATAGAAATCATCTTCCTAACCATCCATAGCTATAAGTGTGCCCAATAGATGGAATATTATCACTAGATAAATATACAAGCAGTGGAGAGAATGCTCATAGCTGTTTTTAGGAAAGAAATGCAGTGGCACATGAGAGAAATTACAAACAGAAGCAATTGGTCATTTACAGTCAGTAACCTCACGGCTTTATCAAGTGGGGCTCCCTGTCTGGTGGGTCGACCTGTTAAATGCTAGTTGTCACCTGCTGTATACTTCCACAGCCCTCTGCAATTGAAGAAAGGAAAGGCTATAAATTTGGGAGAGGGAGGGATAAAGGGGGGAAGTTGAAGGTGCAGGAATGATAAAGATGCATTGCTCATGTGTGAAGTTCTCAAAATATAGTTTAAAGCAACAACAAAAGTAATATTCCTATGAAGTAGAAGGTCATAGTAGGGTTATACTGAACAAAATGTTTGCAAACTAAATTCAACAACACATTTTTTAAAAATTATACTCTATGATTCACTTGGTTTCATTACAAAGAAGCAAGAGTGTTTGAACATGTCAAAACTAATGGATGCAATAAAGCTGTAATAGTTAGTGTTAATTATCAACTTGATGGACTCTAAAATCACCCAGGTAATGGGCCTCCGGGCACGACTATGTGAACTTATTTTAGCTATGTTAATTGATGGGGGATACATTTTGACTATGGGTAGGACTGTTCCATGAGCATAAGACCCTGGACTGCATAAAGGTAGAGAAATCAAGCTAATCACATGCTCGTCTTTGTACTTCCCTGTTTCCTCTTAGTGGGTGTGTTGTATCCAGTATTTTGAAGGTTTTTCTTCTACTTAAGAAGTTTTGTTTTTTGTTTTATTTATTTTTTTTTCATTTTACACACCAACCCCTGTTCCCCCCCCTCCCCTTCTCCTACTCCCCCCACCTCTCCCCCATCCCATCCCTAGGCCCTCTTCATAGTGAGTAGTCAACACAGGCTGGCATACCAAACTGGGGCAGGAACAAGCCCCTCCCCCTTACGTCATGGCTGAGTAAGGCATTGCACCATAGGGAATGGGTTCTAAAAACCCAGTTCCTGGTGGATAATTTTTTGATGTGTTCTTGGATTCAGTCTGCCAATATTTTATTGAGTATTTTTGCATCAATGTTCATGAGGGACACTGGTCTGTAGTTCTCTTTCTTTGTTGCATCTTTGTGTGGTTTGGGTATCAGGGTAACTGTAGCCTCATAAAAAGAGTTTTGTAATGTTCCTTCTGTTTCTATTGTGTGGAGCACTTTGCAGAGTATTGAAATTAGCTCTTCTTTGAAATTCTGGTAGAATTCTGCTAGTGACTGAAGGAAGCAGATGCAGAAATCCATGGCCAGGTCCCAGGCAGAGCTCCAGGAGTCCAATCAAGGAGAGAGAGGAGTGATTCTATGAGCAGGAGACATCGAGACCATGATTGGAAAAAGTACAGGGACAACTAGGCAAACTAGTAGAAACACATGAACTGTGAGCCAATACCTGAGGAGCCTCCATGGTACTGGACTAGACCCTCTGGATAAGCGAGACAGTTGTTCAGCTTGAACTGTTTGGGGGGCCCATAGGCAGTGGGATTAGGGCCTGTCCCTAGTACGTGAGCTGGCTTTTTGGAGCCTAGTGCCTATGGTGGGACACTTTGCACAGCCGTGGTGCAGGAAGGAGGGGCTTGGACCTGCCTCATCTGAATGTACCAGGCTCTGCTGACTCCTCATGGAAGACCTTGCCTTGGAGGAGGTAGGAATGGCAGGGGGGGGGGGCTGAGGGCTGAGGGACAATGCTGGTGGGTGGGAGGAGGGAGGACAGGGGAATCTGTGGCTGGTATGTAAAATAAATAGGAAATCTCTTAATAAAAAAAGAAGAAGAAAGTCAGTTCCTATAGCTGGGATAATTCCTCGTATCATTGCCAAGCGACCCACATTTTTAAGAAGAATTTAAAAAAAAAAAACATAACCAGGCATATTAGACATTTAAAGAGTTAATCTTACCTGGTGAAGTGAAATACCCCATTCAGTCTGTTTTATTTCTCTACATCGAAAAGGCAAACATGTGACTGGAGTCACTTTACTAGTCTGCACTTCCTAAAGAAATTAATGAGCACAAAATAAATAGCCCACTAACAAAGATCCACAGAAGCCCAGGAGCCTGCAACAGGAGCTGACATGAACTGGGAGTCTGTGGAACAAGCAATTCATGCTAAGCCTGTGAAGGGTGAAAGTAAGTTCCATGGTAAGATGACAGTATTTACATTGCTAAGATTACTAGGGCCAGTGACAGATCAGAGCCTCAGGCTGTGAAATATACAGGGACACTGAGGGACTTCCAGCAATCTTGAAAAAGAAACTGGTCAAGTGAGAAATAATACAGAAAAATGCACCATGCTGATGACTAGAAAAGTCAGTTCAAATGAATTCCCACATGTGCCCATGATTAAGAAGAGTGAGGTCACAATTACCTAAACTTCAGGCCTAAAAGTAAGTGTTACAGATAGCAGAAGTAATATTTGCAATCCACTCCCTACAAGCCCACTGAAACAAGAGTAAAGGCTGCTACTTTGGAAAGTCTGGACACAGAGTGTATGAAAATCCTGAGTGACCTGAAATATTTTCTAGATCCTGGACAGTTTTGGTGTCTATGAGGGAAGATGAAGGAAAAAGACATTACTGACCTGTGTGGGGATATTTTGACTCAAATTTAGTACTGAATCACAATTTAAAAAAAAAAAAAAAAAAAAAAAAAACAGGGAGTGAAGTTGAAAGAGAGACTTACAGAATACATGGGATGGTTTGAAGGGAGGAAACAGAAAGGGAATGATTTTTTAAAATGTAAACTATACTAGACCATTGCTGATAATGTCTTCCCATTATCAGTAAGCCAGAAAAAATTGAAACAAATTATATGTTTAAAAAAAGATTTTGAGAACTCAAATGTATACACAGTATACAAAATGAGCTACCACACATTTATTTTACAATATAGGCCATTTCTATGTGTTCCAAAATGATGATGAGTGAGCGCATACCACATTAAGTGCTTTTTGAGGTATCTAAAGAATGTAGAACTTGGTGACTCCTCAAGAAACGATGTTTTGTGCAAGGAGCAGTGTGTTGAAAACTTACTGAAAATACGAAACGAAGCATCTAACAAATGATAGATTGAGTGAGCTAAGTAGACCAGGTATATAATTCATTATTGTGTTTGTATTTTCTTATTGAAAAAATGTGAAAATTGATTTGAAGAAAAAATGGCATAGTGAAACTGCTCTACATTTTGTAACTTCTGGGGTGTTCGTGTGCTTATTTCTACATAGTCACAATTCTGTTACCCTAATTCATGTCCAACATACATAAAAGCTATAAGCAGGAAATAGCAAAATAACAGATGGTACACAGCAAAAAAGAAAAAGAAAAAAAAATTGAGCTGGATCTGTTTTTCCATATTTCCTTTTTGAGGATAGAGGAATAGATATATATAGAAAGAAACTAAGAATTCTCTAGCCTTTGCAAATACACATCCAGGATACCAGTAAAATTCTTCAGCTTATGTGTTAGGCTTTCTAGAGACAACGTGGAAACAACGAAACTACAGCAACCCCCCACGGCCACTCTTCCCTTGCTATATCCTTAATGAATTTGTCAGGGAGAATTGCTTTGGCATATCTTCTATCAATGTGTTGTTTGTCTTTGTGTCCCATGCACTGCTTAATTCAACCAGGACTTCTTTGATTACTTTCAGTCATGGCTTCTTCCCCAATGATGTTGCTTCTCATTACTCTGCTGATGTCATCAATGCTCACTGAAGGAAGGGTAAGTTTAAAATGATCATCATCTCAGATCTACCTGACAACTATGTGAGATGGTGCACTATTTGAGAGTACAGGAATCCAGAGCATCTGATAGATGACAGCATTCTCAAGGGCTCTCGGATCACAGGGCTATGGAGATGAGAGAGTAAGTTTGCACTCGTCAACACTGGCAGCTATACTTACCCACCAGTGACATGCAGACACTGGACACTAAGAGAGCGGCACTACAAGTATATGGTGTGTAACAGACATCAAAGATTAAGGGGATTGAGATACTTGTCAGTCACAACAGCATTAACAGTTGAGTTTAGACATAAAGCTTGTCTTCAATTGCAGTACTACCACTGTAAAATTTAAGGAAGCAGAAGACGAAGCCAACAGCCAACAAAGGATCTTGTGTCAAATATAGCTAAACCTGAGGACAAACAGACAAAATTATCTATTAACTTCTATATCATGTGAAATCTGCCTCAAACACAAGAGATAAATAACGCCTCCTTCTTCTTCATCATACAAATGGTTCCTAATCAGGTCTGAGGACATGTTGTTCATTCAAAATGAACTCTTAAAAGTTGCTATATTTTATATATTCATGTTAATAATTTTTAAATGTCATCCCTCCAAAAAACATATCTCTTGAGAAGAGTTTTCCTATGCAAAACAAGATAGAATGTCGGGCGGTGGTGGCGCACACCTTTAATCCCAGCACTCGGGAGGCAGAGCCAGGCGGATCTCTGTGAGTTCGAGGCCAGCTTGGTCTACTGAGCGAGATCTAAGAAAGGCACAAAGCTACACAGTGAAACCCTATCTTAGAAAAATCAAAAAAAAAAAAAAAAAAGATAGAATAAGAAGTAGAAAATTACATTGCTTTTTCTGCTAGGTGAACTCATTTTGAGTTTTGAAGTGAATTTGTTTTATACTTGGTTTTGGGTGTAATAGGAATACTATGGGATGACAACTTTGGCTTAGATAAAATAAAGTGATTCATTATTAAAGATGTCTAGCAATTATATTTTTCCTACCAAGAAGTGATAAGTCTACTTGATCTATTTGTTCAAGCACTATTAATGGGAACTATTCATGGGAACATAAAACAGGTGATAAACACACACATAGAGTAGATAACAGTGATATTCTATGGTGAAGTATAAGAGGACAAAACTCTGAGATTATAAAAAATCAATCTTTATTCATGATGAATTTAATAATTCAACTCCAAATATCAAAGAAAATATATAATTACACTGACTGTTTACTTATGCTTAAAGCATTGTTCTTACTCATAGGCCCCCACTGTTGTGGAAAATCAACCTTCGATCTTGGTCAGAAAAATCACAAACATTTTTCCACCCCTGCATTTGATCCCCACATAGACACATCTCCAAGATAATGTGTCAATTTGAACCAGTGCTTATAGCTCATCAGTTGCATTTCTATCATTAACCTGAACAAACTGAGACACAGTCACTTCACTAGATCAAGTTACTATCCTCAAGCAGCCTGGAAGACTTTTTGTGTTAGTATCAGAAAACTATGTGTTAAGCAGACCTAGAGAATGTGATCCAAATCTGCAAAACTGTCATGGTAAATGCGGAGTGGGATGTCTGCATTTGCACTCAGCCAAATTCTCTCTAACTGCAGTTAACAAGGAGCCAATGTTATCTTTGTGATGTTGGATGAGTCATGGGCTCACAACCTCTTTCCATCTTACTGCATCTTGTGTACATACATATGGATAGGTCTTATGTTCCTTACTATAAATCTTGTTATAATAAATTACTTCTAACTCAGGTCCTGACTCAGACTCAGAAAGAACCAGCCGTATCTGCTGATCAGAAGACAAATGCCAAGACTGGCTTGGACAAGGTTGATGGCCAAGGTACAGGAAATACAGAAGCCTTGGAGAGAATTCGCCTTGCCTCCCATCAATATCAAACATTGTCTGAAGACTTGGCCAATGCTAATAACCACATGTTAGACCTCATGTCTGCAGTATTGACTGCCCTGAGAAAATGTTGTATCGTGTGGCTCCACTAAACTTCAGTAGCATGGCTGATAGGCATCAAGGGAGCATAGCTACGCACTAACAAAACAATTTTATAGATCAAGTCCTCTACAATGTTGACAAATTCTTGAATTTATCAGAAAATGTGTTGAATTCTAAATATAGTTAACCTTGGGCCTCCTGGTGTCCTACCTGCTATGTGTCTTATTGGCCTCTCTTTTAATTCCTACATCCTCTTTAGATAACCACCCAAACACAAGGAGAGTAGAGACTGTAAATAAACACAACAAACTAGTCTCTCCTCCTTCTAGTCAAATGCTAAAAATGGCCAAAGGCAGCCAAGAACATGTTCTGAACCAGGTGTAGGAGGAGCAGGTAGCTAGTAATTAGCATCACTTCATAACTGTTGGCATAACCTTCCCTTCCTTAAATGCACATGTTATTTCATAGCAGAATTTCTGGTAAAATCATCATGGGCTACTCACTTTTCCTCACTGTAGTCTAATCAAAAGTGAATGGAAATGTTCTATGCTTCAAACTAAGAACATTTTTGTTTATAATATATAAACATCATAGTTTTTCCCTTTAACATCTTTGATCATTTCATACAAGTTATGATACATTTTGAACACACTCACACTGCAGACTCTATTTCCCTCTGTCTCCCATGAACTATAAATCACTTCCCAATAAGTCACTCTCGTGCTTCATGTCTTTTTGCTTTGTTGTTCTGGAGCTCACTGGATTTAACCAAAACTACACATACTGTCATGTATATGATTCATAAACTCAGGCAAATCACCAGGGACTAAGCTACTGAAGATAATGATTCCCCCAGTCCCAGTAGCCCTCAACTGCTGATGCCTTCCTAAGGAGGGCCTAGTTCCTGTGAGACCCTCTATCATCGATGACTGAATGTTGACAAGCCCAATCTTACCTAGGCACTGTTCATGCAGTCCTATGTCCATTTGCCCAAGTGGAAAAGAAAAGTAAGTCTGAATTCCTTCAAGTCAGTTAGGTTCTTATAAACCTCAGATCAGGGGCTGGTGAAGTATTTGTTCTTGAAGATTAGGTTTTTTAAAATAGCCTTCACTCTTGCAGTACAAATGGCTACTCCTGCACCACCACCAACTTCTCCTGGAGGCCTGGTAGGGTTATTTCCCCCTAAATCTTCACTGTGCATACCAGGTAGAGCACTTGAAGGAAAGCTTTGAAAGTGTTGAGGTCTTCCTCAGAGAATGAATCTCCTTGACACTCTTATCACAGAAGTCCTCAAAGCAGATGAAGGATTCATAGTCTGCTACTGCTTTCTGTGGAGGTTTTGATGGTGGGCCCTTGCCATTTGAATTTGTTATTGTATGTATCTTGTGTCCAATTCTTAGACAGTGATTTGCCTTGATTTTTCTTTTAGTTTGTTTGAAATTTTTTACATGGCAAGGCAGAATATCAACTACTAAGCTTTATTATACAGCCGATGACTGAGCTCTGATTTAATTTTGTATTTTAAATTGTAGACTCAAATGCATTTATAAATTCTTAACATAGATATACATATGTCATATTATGACAGGAAATATATTAGCATTGTGAAAAATCAGATATTTTATACCTGCTAACATTGGCTTTCTTCAAATAACTATGGCTCAATACATATCTTATCAGTAACACTAAATTACACAGGAAACACTTCTCATTCTAAAACATGACTCATACTCTATTCAGAATGTAAACATCTTTTGACTTTTTTCTAAATACACTTCAGCCATACAACTTTCCAGTTCAATAACATCAAGCTAACCAGTAGCCCCGTTTTTACTGAAATTATATGATTTTCCTGTCTTCTCTGAGTGAATGAGCTACATCAATTTTCTCACATGAATATATATCATTATCTATTCCAGTATAAATTCTTTGTTGTTTAAAACTAAAGTCCATCACCCTAGCTCATATCAGCCCCCATGGTTGACATGGCCTAGTAGAGATGTCAATCATCCACTCACCTATTGGTCCCTCCATATCTGATCCTGTAGCCCTTCTTTGGAGTAGAATTTATCTTTGGGGTGAGATGAACTCTTTGACCTTGGCTTGCTAACACCAACACCTATAAAAAATGTAGACATTTATTCAGGACTCTAGTTAGTTCTAGAAGTATCAGTATCATCAGTAGACTTTATGATCTGCCGGGGACAGCATGTAAGATGCCTGATGTGCTGCCAGCAGAGATTGGAGGTGAGGAACCCAAGATTGTGGACCATCAACCCTCTGTGCGTTCCCCTCTGGATCTTCTACTTAGCATGCCTCTAGAGGGCCAAGGCACAAATGCCTGTGTCACAAGGTCATTTATGGCATGAACATGTCATGTTCTCCTCCATATAAATACTTCTTGTAATGATAGTCTTTTTCTTCTATCTGATCTTCAAGTTCTGTGTTCTGAGAACAATGGTGATTTCTATGATACAGGAAAGGAGTGAAGTAAATTTCACAGGAAATTGTACAGAGATGATCACCCAGGCTGGGGTCAATGCAGTTATGCAGTTCATGGGAAAGAACCTGCAGCCTGGGGAAGCTTTTCAGGCTTGGATAAACTGTGCCAAATGTATGGTCAACTTAACACATGGTATGATGTGTATCAACACACTGGACTCAAATTGGCCATGATGAATAATTCAGTTTCTGAAGATATTCCAAGAATAGAGGCAAGCAATATCCTACTAAATCCTCACAAATCTGAAAAAAAGAAAAACAATGTAATCACACATGTGAGAATCATTGAAAGACAAGGAAACGGTGTATTAAATAGCAGAATAAGAAAGAACAGAAACAAAGACAAATATTGAGTAATACACTTATAATGGGAAAAGCAAACGGGAACCTAACATGCTAGATAAAAGGCATAGAGAGAAGGGAGACTCTTCCCACCCCCACCCCACCCCCCCCCCCCCCCCGCCATATCTAGCTTTGAAAGGAGTAAAGGAAAATCCCCTGGAGCAAAGACAACAAAAGTAAAATAGTGGATCACCGACCCACCTAACAGATGCTGGGGAATTACCCAGGGCTGCTGTCCCATGTCACTCTCTCCCATATTCTGATGGGCAAGAAGCAGAACCCAAGAAAAACTCTGCAATCTCACCAGCCTGCTGGGAAGAGCAGCACCACGTGTGGCCTCGAACTCTAAAGACCCTCCCTCTACCCATTGAAAGAGAGACCCAGAGACCCAGAGCCGCACAGGAGCCTGCACCAGGAGCTGACCTGACTGAAAGTCTATGGAATAAGCAATTCAAGCTAAGACTGTGGAGGATGAAAGCAAGCTCCATGGTAAAAGGGCAGTATTTACAATGTTAAGATTACAGTGGCCAGTGACACGTCAGAGCCTCGGTCTGTGAAATATATGAGGACATTGAGGGACTGCCCAGCACTCTTTAATTATGAATCTGGTCAGGTGAGAAGTAATATAGAGCAACATACTACACTGATGATAAAATTCAAATCAAATGCATTTCCTCATCTTCCCATAATTAAGAAGAATGAGGCCACATTCTGTCTAACATTTAAACCCGAAGGTAAGTATCATAGGGAGCAGAAGCATTAATTACAATTTATTCCTTGCTGATCCACTACAAACAAGAAAAAAGGCTGTAATTCTGGAAGGTGTGGGCACTGAGTGAAGATCTAGGGTGACCTGGAATGTTTTCTGGATCCTGAGCAGTTATTGGTGTTTAAGAGGGAAGACCAAGGAAAAAGACATTACAGATCTCTGTGAGGACATTTTTTACCTCAAATTTTGACATAAATTACAATGAAAAAACAGGGAGTGAATCTGAAAGAGAATTACAGAGTACATAGGAGGACTTGATGAGGGAAAGTATGGGGAACAGCATAAAAAATGTAAAATGTATCAGATCTTTGCTGATAAAGTTTCTCCATTTTCATTCACCTAGGTAAAAATTTCAAGAAAGTTATAAACTTAAAAAAGACTTTGAGAATTTAAAATTTACATAAAGTATAGAAAGTGAGATACCACATCTAATTTACAAGATAAGCCATTTCTATGAGTTCCAGAAGGATGGTGAGTGAGTACATTTCACACTAAGTGGTCTTTAGCAGCATCTACAGGATGTAAGACCTGGTGACTCATTGAGAAAGGACATTGTGTGCAATGAGCAGTATGTTTAAAACTTAATGAAAATATGAAATAACCCATTTAACAAATGATGGACTGAGTGAGATTAAATAGATGAAGTATGTAATTCATTAACTGTGTTTATATTTTCTTATTTAAAATAAGTGAAAATTGATATGAGTATATGAAAAAATGGCATAACTTGCCATTTCTTTTCAAAATTTGTCATTTCTAAGGTGTTTGTATGGTTATGTCTGCATAAGCACAACCCTGTCACCCTGATTCATGTCCAGTACAGATGAAAGCTATAAACAAGGAATAGCAAAATAAGAGATGGTACACAGAAAAAAAATTGAATTATATCTGTTCTTCCACATTTCCCTTTTAAGCACAGAGGAATAGATATGTGCAGAAAGAAACCAGAAATTCCCTACCTGGCCTTTGCAAGTACACATCAGGGATACCAGTGGAGTTTATGTACTGTTCCTGTTAGAGGTGAGGTGGGCACAATGAAACTACAGCAACTCTTCCCTTGTTATATCCTTAATGAATTTGTCAGGTAGGGTTGCTTTGGCATATCTTCTATCAATGTGTTGGTTACCCTGTGTCCTGCTTACTTGCACTGACATGCACTGCTTACTTCAACCAGGACTTTTCTTTGATTAGTTTCAGCCATGGCTTCTTCCTCAATGATGTTGTTTTTCATAACTCTGCTGCTGCCATCTACGTTCACTGAAGGAAGGGTAAGTTTAAATTGATAATTATCTCAGATCTACCTGACAACTTTGTGAAATGGTATACTACTTGATAATACAGGGATCCAGAGGGTCTTATAGGTGACAGTATTCTCAAGGAATCTTCGAGCACTTAAAAGGGATATGGAGATAAGAGAGTAAAATTGCACTCCTCACCACTGGCACCTATACTATCCACCAGTGACATGTAGACACCGGACAGCTGAAAGGGGAGATGCACAACAAATACAGGGTACTTACCAGACATCAAAGATGCACATTAAAGTGCTCGAGATACATGTCAGTCAGTAAAGCACTAATTGTTAAGTTTAGATACAAACTTGTCTTCAATTGCAATGCTACCACTGTGATATGTGAGTCTGGGGCGGAAGAATCCAGCACACAACAGAAGACCTTCTCTCAAATATAGCTATATCTGAGAACCAGTATCCAATATCATCCTTTAACCTCTACAGCATGTGAAATCCGCCTCAATCTCAAGAGATCAATAACCCCCCTTCCTCTGTATCATACAGATGGTTCCTAATCAAGTTTCATGACATATTGTTCATTCATAACAAACTCTTAAGATGCTATATTTTATATATAATTCTCTATAATTTTTGAAACTTTGGTCCTCCAAAAAACACATCTCTTCAGCAGAATTTTCATATATGAAACAAGGTTGCATATAAAGTAGGAAATACTACCTTTTCTAAGAAAACTTATTTTTCAGTTAAGAACTGAATTGCTTTATACTTGGTTTTGAGTTTAGTAGGAATATTGTGGGGAGGACAACCTTTTCTTAGATAAAATGCAGAAGTCAGTATTACAGATGTCTAACAAGTGCATGTTTTCTATCAAGAATTGGTAAGTGTGTTTGGTCTATTTGTTCAAGCACTCACTATTGGTCCTTGCTCCTGAGATCACAAGAGATAGACATATACAGAGATTAGACAATTGCCATATTGTATGGTGAGGTCAATGAGGACGGAACTTTGAGATTCTAAAATAATCATTCTTTGGTCGTGGTAGAGTGAATAACTCACCTAGAAATATCATAGAAAATACATAATGGCACTGTGGTTGTTCACATGCACTTAAAATATTGCCTGTGGGTCCCTATATTATTTTGGAAAATCAACCTTAGATCTTGTTCCAACAATTCCCAAGCATTTTCTACCCCTGCACTTGCTCCTCACATACACACATCTACACGATAATGTGTGAATTAGGGCCAGTGCTAATAGGCTCATCGATTGTATTTCTACCACTAACCTGAACAAACTAAGAAACATTCACTTCCCTAAATCAATTTACTCTCCCCAAATAGACTATAAGATTCATTTTTGTGTGTGTTAATTTGTGTGCGTGAAAGGTAGGTGTTGAACAGTCCTGGAAAATGTGCTCCAAGTCTGTGAAATAGTCCTTGTAGGTGAGATTCAGAAGCCTCTTCTTACATTAAGCCAGACCTCTCTAAGGGCAGATGACAAGGAGCCAGTGTTCCCTTTGTGCTCTAGGATGAGTCATGAGCTCACAGCCTCTTCACATCACACTGCGCCTTCCATAAATGCAAGTGGATAGGTCTTATGTTTCCTACTATAAACCTTGTTGTAAAAAAATTACCTCTTCCGGGACGGGACCTGCCTGGACTGAGTCTACCAGGTTGATCTCAGTCCTCAGGGGAGGCTTTGCCCTGGAGGAGGTGGGGATGGGAAGTGGGCTGGGAGGAGGGGGGGCAGGAGGGAGGAGAACAAGGGAATCCATGGCTGATATGTTGAACTGAATGATATTGTAAAATAAAATAAAAGGAAAAAAATCACCTCTTCCTCATGTTCTGACACAGACTCAGAGAACTTACCATATCTGAAGAGCAGAAGGCAAATTTCAAGGCTATCATTTTCCAGATTTACTGCCAAGAAGAAGGAAATGCCATAGAGGACTTGGAGAGGATGCTCTGTGCATTCCATCAAGACCCAATATTTGTGAATACCTGATCAATGATAATTAACACATGTTAGACTTACGTACTTTCTTGACAGCCTAGAGTAAATGTTGTGTACACAAACATCCAGTGAACCAATAAACGTCAGTCACATGGCTCTTAGGCTTCAAGAGACCAGAGTTAGGCAGCAACAAGACAATTTCATATGCCAAAACTACACTGTGGATGAATTCTTGAACCTGGTGGAAAGTATTAATGTAACTAACCGTCTTATTAAATAAGAAACACAGAAACAATGTAAAGGAGAAAGCCGAGAGCTCAGAGCTCAGAGCTAAAATCTCACCCTTCCTCCTGCTGTCCCAGCTTCGCGAAAGAGACCTACTTCCTGTCTGTTCGTTTTTTTTTATAGTATGTTGTTCTGCCTTCTCATTGGTTGTAAACCCAAACACATGACTGCCTCGTCACTGTCTGAATGTACAGCCCCCTAGGTCTTAAAGGCATATGTCTCCAATGCTGGCTATATCCCTGAACACACAGACATCTATGGGATTAAAGGCGTGTGCCACCACCGCCACACTCTTGCTATGGCTCTAATAGCTCTGACCCCCGGACAACTTTATTTATTAACATACAATCAAAATAATATTTCAGTACAATTAGATTACCACCACAGGAAAGTGTATTTATTTCCCAATAAAGTTAACCTAGAACCTCCTGATGTCCTACCTGCTGTGTCTCTTATCAGTCTCTCAACTCCTATATCCTCCTTAGGACTCAATACATCCACTCAAATACAAAGGGAGTATAGACTGTAAATAAACACAGTAAGCTAGTCTCATCTCCTTCCAGTAAGATGCTAAAAATGGCCAGAGGCAGCAAAGAAAGTGTTCAGAAACAGTTATGGAAAGAGCATGCAGCTTGTAATTAGCATCCCTTCAAAACTATTAGTTGAACCTTCCCTTCCATAAATGCACATGTAATTTCATGGCAGGGCTCCCAGTAAAATCATCATGGGCTGCTCACTGTCTAATCTTCCTCCTCACTGTAGTATGATCTAATGTGAATGGAAATGTTTTATGCTTCAAACTATGAACATTTGTGGTTACAAAATATGATCATGTTTTCCCCTTTTTCTTTAAGATAATTTCATACAAGTATATGATACATTTTGATCACACTCACATCTCACACTCTCCTATTTCCCTTTATGTCCCATGAACTATAACTCACTTCACAGTAAGTCACTCTCCAGCTTCATGTCTTTTTGCTTTGTTGCTTTGGAGCTCACTGGTTTAATTAACCAAGACTGCACATATGGTTGTGTGTATGATCCATAGACCAAAGCAAATCATCAGGGGCTAAGCTACTGAAGACATTGACTCCACCTGATCCAGCAGCTCTCAACTGCCAATGCCTTCCTAGAGAGGGCCTAGGTCCTGTGAGAACCTCCATCATCTATGACTGAATGTTGACAAGCTCGGGCTCTCTTGAGGCACACCTATATCCCTTTCTCAATTTGGAAAAGTAAGTCTGAACTGGATGCTCAAACTCACTGAAGTCAGTTAGGTTCTTACAAACCTCAGACAAGGGGCTGGCAAAGTATTTGTTCTTGAAGATTGGCCTTTGCAAGTAGAACAGCCTTCACTCTACAGCACAAATGGCTGCTCCTGCATCACCAACCTCTCCTGGAGGCCTGGTAGGGTTATTTCCCCCTAAATCTTACTTGTGAATACTATGCAGAACACTTAAAGGAAAGCTTTGAGAGTGTTGGTGTCTTCCTCAAAGAACAGATCTCCTTGACACTCTCATAGCATAAAGTCCTCAAAGCAGATGAAGGATTCTTAGTCTGGTACCACTTCCCATTGAACTTTTGATGGTGGACCCTTGCCATTTAAATTTGTTTATTGTCTATATCTTGGGCCCAATTCTTAGACAGTGATTTGTCATGATGTAATGATTTTTTCAGATTGTTTGAGGTTTTTCTACTTGGCAGGGCAGAATATCAACTACCAAGCTTTATTAGTATGCAGTAGAATACAGTGAAACCTGGTTTAATTTTGTATTTTAAATTCTAGCTTTAAACACATTTTTTAATTCTGAAGATAGACATTCACATATTATATTATGACAGGCAATAAATTGGGAAAGTAGAAATCAAGGATTTTAAATCTGCTAACAGTGGTTTTCTTCAAATAAATAGGATCAATACTCATTTTATCAGTAGGACTAAATTACCCAGGAAGTACTTCTTATTCTAAAATGTAACTCACACTGTTCAGAATGTGAGATTTTTTTCAACTTTTACCTAAATGCAACACAGGCCCACAACCTTCCAGATCAGTAACATCAGGCTAATTTGTAGTACTATTTTTGATGAAACTGTGATTTTTCCTGTTTTCTCTGACAGTATTAGTTGCATCATTGTTTTCACATGACAATATATCACTATCTTTTCCTGTATAAATTCTGTGTTGCTTAAAACTAAAGTTCATGTTTTAGTAAAATTCTAACCCACTGGGTTTGTTTGTGTCCTTGGGTTTTCAGTTTTTGAGATTAATTCTTTTAAATTGTTAATCAAAGAGTATTAGTCATATTTTTTTTCTCACCAGGAGAAAAACACAAAACATTTTAAAAGAAATAAATAAATCTTTATCAGGGCTCCAGGATTTAGGAGCTTCAATCCAGTTGTGTTACAATTGCAGAGGGAACTGCGTTCTTCTATTGAAGGGAAGAAGCAGAGAGATGATTTGTGATCCTTCCCATATTCTTTCTCTGTTATTCCCCACACTGTCACACCAAAGTGTTCGAGGCTATTCCCCACTTTCTCTTCTATTAGGTTCAGTGTTCCTGGTTGTATATTGAGGTCTTTGGTCCACTTGCACTTGAGTTTTGTGCAGGGTGATAGATATGGGTCAGTTTTCCACAAAATTATTCAACATGCTGATTTCAAGTTCAGTATAATGTTGAAGATGCTTTCTTTTTCCATTGTTTCTTTCTGACTTCCTTATCAAAAATCATGTCTCCATAGTTGTGTGGATTTATTTCTGGATCTTTGATTCAATTTCATTGATCAACCTGTCTGTTTTTATGCCAATACCATATGGTTTTTATACTATAACTCTGTGGTACAGCTTGAAATCAAGAAAGGAGATACCTCCAGATGTTCCTTTATTGTTCAGAATCATTTTAGTTGTCCTGTTATTTTTGTTTTGGTTTGATTTTGCATATGAAATTAAATATTTTCCCTTCAAGGTATATGAAGAATTGTGTTGGAATTTTTATGGGGATTAAGTCAAATATGTAGATTATTTTTGTTTGGATGGCTGTTTTTGTTGTCAATCTTATCAACCTATGAGCTTGGGAGACCTTTTAACCCCGATATCCTCTGAATTTCTTTCTTCATAAGATTTGAAGTGTTAGTTGTACAAGTCTTTAACTTGCTGAGTTAGAGTTACTCCAACACATATTACATTAATTGTGAAGAATGTTTTCCCCTAATTTCTTATTCACCCTGTTTGTCATAAATGTATAGAAGGGGTACTGTTGTTGTTGCTATTGTTGTTGTTGTTAATCTTGTATCTAGCCACTTTGCTGAAGGTGTTTATCAGCTGTAGGGGTTCTCTGATGGAAATTTTGGCATCATCTATCTATACATTCCTATTATCTGCAAATAACTATACTTTGACTTCCCCCTTTCCAATTTGTATCTGGTACATCTCCTTCAGTTGCCTTATTGTTCCAGCTAGAACTTCAGTTATGTTGAATAGACATGGAGAGAGTGGACAGGTTTGTCTTGTTCCTGATTTTAGTGGAATTGCTCTATGTTTCTCTCCATTTAATTTGATGTTGGCTATCAGTTTGCTGTAAAGTGCCTTTACTACATTTAGGCATGGCCTTTGTATTCCTAAGCTTTCCAAGACTTACATCGTTTAGTGTAAAGGGCCAAAAGGCCTTATGTGCACAGATAAGCACCAGAGAAACCTGGAAAGTCAAACACACAGTTTACCTCTTCAGTGAAATGAGGTGCTCAGCCAGGAATGCCAGGAATGATGTAGTTTACATCCTGCTGATCCTTTACTGTCTGATGAGACAGGCTCTGTCTATATCTTCCAGAATTTTTGTATTTTCTTATCTCAGACCCATTCCTCCCAAATCTTGTACATTGCTTTTAGACCATAAATCCCTATCAGAGATGGGATTGCACTTAAAAACAGTCTAAGTGTTTTCTATATTATCTTAGGGCCAGGCAAATCCTGACTCCCATAGGCATTATATTTGCCTCAGTCAATCTCCCTAGACCGTAAATCTTGGGCACTATCTCTGAGTTAATAGTTCCCATTTGTATGAAAGAAGTCATATGTACTTTGCTAAGAGCTTCAATGTAAACATGCCTTAAGCTTTGCTCTACTCATGGGGCTAAATTAATTAGGACCTGAATACTTTTTCCAAAATTGTGCTATGCTTGAATATGGCTAAAGTAAAATGATCTGAGCCAGACTAGAAGTCCTAGTCCACTACTAGTTACAATAAAATTGGGCTGAGCACAGACTCATTATTACCTCACTCTGATTATTTTTTCCCTACCTACTGTAAAGCCTACAGGAGAATCACCATAATGAAGTGACATGGGGTTTTGTCAGAGGCTTTTTTAGCGTCCAATGAGATGTGTTTTGTTTCGGGGGGTTTTGTTGTTGTTTTCTTTCAGTTTGTTTGTGCGTTTACATTTACTGTTTTCCTGTGTTGAACCACCCCTGCATCTCTGGGTTTTAGTCTACTTGATCATGATGGATGATCTTCTTTATGTTTTCTTGGATTAGATTTGTGAGTACTTTATTGAATTTTTATATATCTACGTTTATGAGGGAAATTAGTCTGTAATTCTCTTTCTTTTGTTGAATCATTGTGTGGTTTGTGTATCAGGGTGACTGTGGCCTCATAAAAGGAATTCCTCAATGTTCCTTCTGTTTCTATTTTGTAGAATAATTTGAGTAGTATTGGTATTATCTCTTTTTTGAAGTCTGGCAGGATTCTGTACTAAACCAGTCTGGCCCTGGGATTTTTTTTTTCCTTGCTTGTGAGACTTTTAATGTCTGCTTTTATTTCCTTAGGGCTATAGGTCTATTTAAACTGTTTATCTGATCTTGATTTAACTTTGGTAAGTGGTATGTATGTAGAAAATTACCTCTTTCTTTCAGATTTTCCAATTTTCTGGAGTACATATTTTTAAAGTATGACATAATATTTCTTTGGATTTCCTTGGTGTCTGTTGTTATGTCCCATTTTCACTTGTGATTTTGTTATTTTGGATATTCCTTCTCTGTCTTTTAGTTGGTTTGGATAAGCTTTGTCTATCTTGCTGATTTTTTTTTTCAAAAAACCAACTCTTTGTTTTAATGACTCTTTGTATTATTCTTATTGTTTCCATTTTAATGATTTCATCCCTCAGTTTCATTATTTCCTCCTGTCTCCTAGTCTTGGGTGTGCTAGCTTCTTTTTGTTCCTTTCAGGTGCACTGTTAAGTTGTTAGTATGAGATCTCTCCATTTTCCTTATGCAAGTACTTAGAGCTATGGCCCTTCCTCTTAGCACTGTTTTCATAGGGTTGCAAAAGTTTGGGTGTGTTGTGCATTCATTTTCATTGAGTTCTAGGAAGTCTTTTATTACTTTCTTTATTCCTATCTTGACCCAGTAGTCATTCATTAGAGGGTTCTTCAGTTTCCATGGGTTTGTAGGCTTTCTGCTGTTCCTGCTGTTGTTGAAATCCAGATTTAATTTGTGGTAGTCTGATAGGATGTAGAAGGTTATTTCAATTTTATTATATCTCTTGAGACTTGATTTGTGACCCAGTATGTGGTCAGTTTTGAAAAAAGTTCTGTGAGGTGCTGAGGAAAAAGGTGTATTCTTTTGTGTTTCAGTGAGATGTTCTGTAGATATCTGTTATATATCTGTATATCTCTATTTAGTGTTTGTCTGAATGGCGTACCTATTGGTGAAAGTGGGGTATTGAAGTCTTCCCCTCTCAATGTGTGAGGGTCAATGTGTGATTTAAGCTTTAGTAGTGTTTCCTCTACAAATGTGAATGACCTTGCCTTTGAGGCATAGGTGTTAAGAATTGGAAGATCATCTTCGTGAACTTTGAAGTATCAAGTTTCCTCTGTCACTTTTGATTAATTTTGGCTTGAAGTGTATTTTGTTAGATATTAGAATGATTACATGTAGTCAAAAGTTTCTTAGGTCCCACCTGAACCCCATGGTCCAGACAAATCTCTCTCACCTGTAGTCTTGTAGGTGCTCCTACCCAAGTAAACACACAGAGGCTTCTGTTATTTGCAAACTGTATGGCCTTCAGCAGGCCTCTTGCTAGTTAGCTCTTATGTCTTAAACTAACTCATTTCTATTAATTGACCCATTTCTATTAATATATGTTTTGCCATGTGTTCCGTGGCTTTACCGGTCTGCTGGCATGTTGTTCCTTGAGTAGCAGGCTAGCATCTCTTCCATTCCACCTTTCTCTTTCCTGTCTTTCTCCTTCAATTTCCTGCCTGCCTCTAAGCTGCCTTCCCATAGGCCAAAGCAGCTTATTTATTAACCAATGGGAACAACATATATTAAGTGTACAGAAAGACATCCCCAGCTATTACATCACCTTGTTTCTTAGATTCATTTGCTTGAAATATCTTTTTCAACCATTTATTGTGAGGCAATGTCTATCTCTGACGTTGAGGTATGTTTCTTGTACACAGCTGAAGGATGGATCCTGTTTTCATCAATTCTGCCAATCTGTGTCTTTTTATTAAGAAATGAATCCTGTTATACTTAGAGATATCAATGACCAATGATCGATAATTCCTGTTATTTTGTTGTTGTTGTTTTGGTAATATGTTGGGTGTGTGTGTGTGTGGTCCTTCTTTTGGTTTTGCTGGTGTGAGTAGTTTTTTTTTTATTTCCTGTGTTTTCACTAATATGATATATCTCCTTTACTTGGAGTTTTCCTTCTATTACTTTCTGTAGGGTTGGATTTGTAAAGACAGATTGTTTAAATTTGACTTTATCATGGAATATCTTGTTTTCTCCATCTATGGTGATCGAAAGATTTGCTGAATATAGTAGCCTGGGTTGGCATCTGTGGTCTCTTAGACACTGTAAAACATCTGTCTAGACTATTCTGACTTTTAAAGTCTCCATAGAAAAGCCAGATATAATTCTAATAGGTGTGCTTTAATATGTTACTTGGCCTTGACCTTCATCCTTAAAGTTTTTAATATTCTTTCTTTGTTCTGTATGTTTAGTGTTTTGATTATTATATGGTGAGGAAACGTTCTTTTGTGGTCCAATCTATTTGGTGTTCTGTAAGCTTTTTGTACATTTATAGGTATGCCCTTCTTTAGGTTAGGAAATTTCCTCCTCCTCCTCTTCCTCCTCCTCCTCCTCCTCCTCCTCCTCCTCCTCCTCCTCCTCTTTCTTGTTAAAAATATTTTCTGGGCTTTTGAGCTGGGATTCTTCTCCTTTGTTCCTACTATTCTTAGGTTTGGTATTTTCATAGTGACCCAGATTTCCTGGATGTTTTGTGTCAGGAAGTTTTTAGATTTAACATTTTTCTTGGACCAATGTGTAATATTTTTTCTATTGCTTTGTCAACACCTGAGATTCTCTCTTCCATCTCTTATATTCTGTTGAGGATGCCTGTGTCTGTTCCTATTCCCCTCCCTACGTTAACCATTTCCAGTTTTCCTCAGTTTGTATTTTCTCTATTGTTTCTATTTCCATTTTTGGGTCTTGAACAATTTTATTCATTTCCTTCAAGTGTTTCTTTTTTTTCCCCCTTGGGTTTCTTGACTTTCTTTAATGGATTAATTCATTTCTTCTGATTTTTTTGTTTGTCTTTTCCTTGATTTCTTTAATGGAATTATTGTTTTCCCTTTTAATGACCTCTATCATCTTCATAAAGTTTGTTTTAAGGTCATTTTCTTGTGTTACGGCTTTGTTGGAATATTCAGGACTTGCTGTAGTAGGATAGCTGGGCTCTGATGATGACATATTGCCCTGGCTGTTGTTTACTGTGTTCTTACACTGGCATCTAGGCCTCTGGGTTTTGGAGTAATTATAGGGCTAAGGTCTGAATTCTAAGTTTGTTTTTGTTACATGGGTGGGTTTTTTGTTTTGTTTTGTTTTCTGTTTCCTCTCTGATTCTTTCGTTGGAGTGTTCTGTGGTTGAGTATAGGGTCTCTACCTGAGTTGGGAGCTGAAGTTCTTGTGGCTGGCATGGCCTCTGTTCTAGCTGAGGCCTCCACAAGAGTTGGAGGACAGGATATGGCGATGGTGAGGGGTGGAGTAACTGGGGGTATGCTGACCAGACCTGAGTGGGGACAGTTTTAGTACTTACTAGCTACCTGCATTTCTAGTGACTGAACTACACTCTGATCCAGCAGGGTGCCTCTGCTGGATATGGTGACAAAGAGAGGGTAGCCAGTTGGGGGTAGGCTGTAGAAATACTGAGAAAGTCAGGCCAGTCTACATGCAACCAGCCTACCTGGGGTTCTGGCAATTGGCATGGCCTCTGATGGAACAGGAGGCTTTCTCCAGAGTTGTGGGCCAGGGTACTTATAGAGGTAGGCTGGGCAGGCATTGAAGGAGTGTTGGCTGTATACAGAAGGAAGGCTTACTTGGGATTCTAATTGCCTGCTTGGACACTGGTGGAGCAGAGGAGTTGTAGAAGTTGTGGGTGGAAGATAGAAGCAGGAGAATGAGAAATTCGAGGACTGCCTTAGTTACAAAGTGAGTTGGAAGCTGTGCTGACCAACAGGAGACTCTGCTTTATTTACTTTCTATAATAAGCACCATTCACTGGGACACACAGAGAACATGAAGGACAATGCCTTCTAAGCAACTGGAAAGCAGAAGCAAGCAGAAGCAGCTTTACTCATAAGCAGCAGAGCAAAGCTAGAGGCCATTATACTTCATTAGAAAGAACACACATCAAGAAGAATGAGAGTAAAAAGGTGTGCAATGAATAGTGGTATGACCAACGCCACAGGACAAACAGTTCTAGATGTGAACACCACCACAGAACTATAATTAATCATGTAAATACCTTAGTAGTGACACCAAAAAATTGAAAAGGACATTTCAGGGTGAAACGACACTATAAATCAAATGGTTTTATCAAGTAAGTATAGAAACATTATTCCACCCAGCAACAGAAGAATACATCTATCAGACACTTAGAACTTTCTCCAAATTAGAATATGTTTTAAATAGAAAGCAAGTTATAAGAAAAAAATAATGAAACCACAAATTAACAAGAGAAATTATAGAAAATATATAAACATAGAATAAAACAATGACTTTTTAAAGTGATTTTAAAAGACAACAAAGGGGCATTAAGTTTGATACGTACATGCAATGGAATTATACTCAGTTGTGAGAACCATTGAAATCATGAAATTTATAGATAAATGGATGAAACTGGAAAATAATATACTGAATGAATATATCCAGACCCAGAAAGACAACTACCAGTATATTCTCTTACTTGTAAATATTAATTCCAAGTCTTTAGATTTTGGTATATAACTTGAAGTAATAGAAGAAGGTAGGGAAGAAAAACGGGACCACAAGGACAAGAAGGAGATGGAACTCTAGCAATGGTAATGGGAAAGGATGATACAGGTGCTAAGAAAAGGATAATGGGGAAATGTGGACAATTTAACTGGGGGGGTGACAGGAGGGTAATGAAGAGGAGTAAAGAGGGAGGAGAGATAAATAACTGTAAGGATGTGCATCCTTTACCTTTCTATTTCATGACACAACCAAAGCAACTTAGAAGAAAAGGTTTATTAGGGCTTGTAATTCCAACGGCACAACCCATGAAGGCAGAGCAGAAGCAAAAGGCATGGAGAAGGAATTCAAGTAGGAAGCAGAAAAAGGATGATTTGAATCTCAGCAACTTCAGACCCTGACCCCACTCCCTTATTTTTTCCATCAATGCCATATTTCCTAGACTTCATGTTAGCATTTGGGCATCTGTACTGACCTGCTGTTAGAGCCCTGATAGGATTAAAAACCTCAGCGGCAGCCACTAAAAGCACCCCCCTGTGCACATTAGTTATGTTTCCTTATAAGGTGGGCCTTGTACACCTCCCATCTCTTTCTCTTTCTCTTCCTTTGCTTTCATCCACAGGGACCAGTCTCTGGCCCCTTCTCTGCCCCTTCACTCCCCTCCCATCAATAAACCTCCCACATGGGCCCTGTTGTATGGCGTGACTCCTTCCCACTACAGCACTTCCCCAGTCAGTACCAATGACTGGAAACCGAGGATTTAAATGCCAGAACCTGTGTAGGAAATTATCATTCAAACTAGCACAGGGTGCAGGCAAAAAATACTGGTAATATAAGTACATACACATGTGTGCATATGTATTTAATGGAGATACATTACATGAGGTCATGATACTCCCACCACGAGCCATGAACTAGCTAATGAAAATGCCAGAGTCAGTCATAGGAAACTGTCACTCAAGTTCTTTATTAGAGGATACAGTTGTCTGCCAAAACAATATGGGCTATTGTCATTGCATGGAGCCTTTCAGATGTTGGAAAATGACTGGTATTTCTAAAGTCATCACGTTCTTTGCACACAGAACTGGGAGGAATTGATCTGTAACTAAACCTGGTAGCCTTCTCTCTGAGGACTATCTCTCACAGTGTAGGAAGGTTTTATGCAAGCTGCCATGTGAGGAAAACAAATCAGTTGTCCTACCTAGCTTGATAGCTCATAAACCACAATAACAATTGGTTCAGCAAATATACCTGCAAACCAACAGTAACACTTTTATCTTGGGACTAGGCAACAGCTGTCTAATGTATACAAGTCACAATTGGTGGGAGGGAATTCACATCTGGTAGTGTAACATAGCCAACTCCTCATAGTTCTAGAAGTCATAGACCCTAGAAGAGAAACTAGAACTACTACCTTCCTAACAGAATATAATTGAACGATAAATATTCATTTCTATACACACTGATGAGTGTAACATCACTCTTGATCAAAGAAGAATCTTACTGCAAGAGATGGGGACTATTAAAGAGAGCCACAACTGGTCAGAATGCAGAGAACTAACCGTAAAATGTCTAACCCCAGGTGGTGAATCTTTAATATAACACTTCACTAAACCCAGGGCTTGGGGAAAATCACAGAAAGGGAACAGAAATACTTTAAGAGCCAGAGGACCAGAACATCTCTGGCTTCTAGACATGACAAAAACTCCAGCCACAAACTCTCAACATTATGATTGCATGAACAAGACCTACTTAATGGTACCACCAGTTGACATGCTGACACAGATTTCAGGATTTCCACAAGTTCCAAACCCTAGGTGAAAATCTACAGGTGGTCAGTGGCTGCTGAGAAAGAATCAGTGTCCTCCAAAGATGATCTCCTGCACAAGTTATTCACTTTCAAGTGGTCAGCCCTGGACACATGTTCATAGAATCAATGATAAATGGACTCAGTAAGTTGTATATTCATTGCTGAAAGAGTGTATCAATTAGAAAGGAGGGGAGGGGGAGGAGGAGGGGCAGGAACAACATAAATACAGTGCTCTTGTGTGAAGTTCTCTTTTAAGGCAACAACAAAAGAAACAAAACAAAGCAAACAATTCCACTGGAGCTGAGTGCTGGGATCACATGACAAGGAGCTGAGGGGAGATTGGGGATAGGGTAGGAAAGCAATGAATGGTGGTCCAACCAGTGCCACAGAACACATAGTACTAGATGTGAGAACCACCACACAGTCATAATTAACCATAAAAATACCTTAGCCAGTAAGTATTGGCTTAATATTTTACCCAGCAACAGCAGAATACATCCATCAGAAACACAGAACTGTCTCCAAAACAGAAAATCTTTTTGACAGAAAGCAAATTACAATGAATGAAACTATAAGTTAATAAGAGAAATTGTATAAAATATGTGAACACACAGAAATAAAGCAGTATCTTTTGAAATGATCAGTTGGTCACTGAAGACATCAAAATGACATTAAATATGTTATTTACAAGTAATGTAATTAATATTTAACTGTAAAGACAATTGAAATCATAAAATTTACAGGTAAATGGATGGAACTAGAAAATATTGTACCAGGTGAGAATAATGCAGACACAGAAAGACCAATGCCAAAATATTCTTGCTTATTTGTAGATACTAATTCTAATCTTTAGATTTAAGTATATAAATTGAAGTAACAGAAGAATCTAGAAAAGTAGAAAGGACCATGAGGACAAGAAGGGAGGAGGAGATCTAGAGAGAATAAGGGGATGGGATGATACAGGTGCAATGAAGAGGATAATGGGGAAAATGAGGAGACTTTAACAGGGAAGGGAATGAAGGGAAATGCAGGGTGAGAGGAGAGATAAATAACACAAGGATATGTACCTTGACATTTCTATCTTGATAATGAAATGCCACAATCAAGGCAACAGATATAAAAAGGGTTCATTCGGGTTCATAATTACAAAGGCACACAGCAAGAGTCCATGATGGCAGAGCAGAGGCAAGAGTCATGGAAGATGGAACTGAAGCAGGAAGCAGAGAAAGCTCACTGGGAATGATGAAAGTCTTTGAAGCCTCAAATCCTAAACCGAGGACCTTATTTCTTTCATCACTGCAACATCTCGTGGACCTACCCAGTGAACACCAGCAACTGGAAAGTAAGTGTTCAGATGCCAGTGCATGTGGAGGAAATTATCATTCAAACTCTCACATGGTGTAGACAAACAATAATGATAACATATGGACATATGCATGCATATATATACATATATATGTATATATAATGGAGTTACATTTCATAAGGTACTCTCACCAAAGGCCATGGGCTAATTACTGAAAATGCCAGTGTCAGTCATGGGAAACTTTTACTCAGGTTCTTGATTGGAAGAATACAGTTGTCTCCCAAAACAATATGGGCTATTGTGCTGGGGGATGGTCTGTATGTCAAGTTGCTCTGATTGGTCAATAAATAAAACCTGATTGGCCGTGGCTAGGCAGGAAGTATAGGTGGGACTAACAGAGAAGAGAAATAAAAGAATAGGAAGGCAGAAGGAGACTGCCTGGAGCCGCCGCCTCCAGGACAAGGAAGATGTAAAGTACCGGTAAGCCATGAGCCATGTGGCAAAGTATAGAGTTATAGAAATGGACTAATTTAAGATATAAGAACAGTTAGCAAGAAGCCTGCCATGGTAATAGAGTTTGTAAACAAAATAAGTCTCTGTGTTTGTTTGGTTGGGTCTGAGTGGCTGTGGGACTGGCAGGTGAGAGAGATTTGTCCTGACTGTGGGCCAGGCAGGAAAACTCAAGCTACAGGCTATTGTCATTGCATGGATGACTTTCAAATACTTAAAGGGACAAGTATTTCTGAAGACATTATGTTCTTTGTACACAGAACTCAAAAGAACTGATCTGGAACTAAACCTGGTAGCCTCTTCTCTGATGACTATCTCTTCAAGCATATGAAGGTGTTATGCAAGCTACCAAGTGGGGAAAACAAACCAACTGTCCTTCCCAGCTGGACAGCTCATAAACCACAATAAAAATTGGTTCATCAAGATATACCCAACAATCCAATAGTGACACTTTTATCTTGGGATCAACCAACAGCTGTCTAATTGGACATAAGGCACAAGAAATAAGAGGACATTCACATCTTATAGTGTAAGCTAGTCACCTTTTTATGAATCTAGAGTTGATAGACCCTAGAAGAATACCTAGAACTACCCTTTCCTAACATAATGCAATTATATTTTAAATATTTATCTTTATACTCACTTGTAAGTATAGCATCACCCATGGACAAAGAAGAATCTTACTGCAACAGATTAAGACTATTACAGAGATCCACAACAGTTTAGAATGCATAGAACTAACCATGAGGAACCTAACACCAATTGACACATGTTTAATATGGCCTCAGATTAAACATAAAGCTCAAAGGAAATCCCAGAAAGAGCGCAGAAAGACTGCAAGAGACAGAACACCAGAGCATCTCCTGCTTCCAGACATGAGAGAAGATCTGCAGCCACAAAATCTCAACAATATGATTGCCCAAATAAGCACAACATAAAGATACTACCAGCTGGCATGCTGACAAGGATTGGGGAATTTCCACAAGGTCCAACCTTGTGAAAAAGGATGAAGGGAATGAAAATGAAAAGCTACATGTGGTTAATGGTGGCTGAGAGAGAGTCAGTGTCCTCCAGAAAGGTTATTTACTTTTAAGTGGTCAGGCCTGGACACATGTCAATAGAACCAATGTTAAATGGACTCAATTGTATATTCACTGAAACAAAGACAGGGTATGAATTTAGGAAAAGGATGGGGACACCAGGGAAGTTGTGTATGAAGTTCTCAAAAATATTTTACAACAACAAAAGGAACAGTCCAATCCACTCACAGATTTTGGAAGGATTATCCAGAATAAAAAGCTTGCAAACCAACTTGAATGGTACATTTCAAAGAGTATACACTGTGATCCGCTTGGATTCATTCCAAAGAAGGACAAAAGTTTCAACATGTCAAAACTAAATGTCAATTTGACAGACTCTAGAGTCACCAGTTGATAAGCCTCTGGGCATGTCTGGGTAAAGCTATTTTAGCTATGTTCATTGATGAGGGAAAACACATTTTGACTATGGGCAAGACTGTTCCATGAGCATGGGATCCTGGACTACATGAAGTAGAGAAATCAAGCTGATCACATGCTCACCTTTGTATTTCCCTGTTTCATCTTAGTGGGTATGTTTTGTCCAGGATTTTGCAGGCTTTTTTTTTCAACTTAAGGAGTATGTTTCTAAAAGGATTTTTAAAAAAAATAGAGCTTGGTATATTAGATGTTTAAAACGTCAATCTTACCTGGTGAAATAAAACACCCAGAAGCACCCTTTTAGTTTTCTACATTGGAAAAACGTGTGACTGGAGTGAACTCTTTGCTACTGTGCATTTATAAAGAAGTTAATAAACACAAAGCAAATAGCCCAGGTACAAAGACTCACTAACAAAGACTGATGCCTAAGTAAAAGAACAAAAGCCATTTATTGTAATGGATGGAGTCTTCTCAACAAGTGATACTGGAATAACTGTGTGTACATGTGCATTACAAGATGAATTTAGACTTAGACATCATATCCTCCACAAAAGTTAATTCAAATCAAATCATAATTACCAACTGTAACAGTATAAAAGAGCTTTAATAAGGCATGAGAGGAAGCCAGAATGATCTTGCTTACTTGATTCAAACAGAAGGTATCATCTCACAAAAATGTAATTGATTGTCTGGTCTTCACCAAACTAAACCTCTTGTGTAAAACACTAGTTCAAAAGGATAGAAAAGGCACTCTACATTTCCGGAAACTATGTCTAATATATATTTTGATAAAATACTGCTATCCCAAACAGGCAATAACTCCAAACATAGTAAGGGAATGAAGACAGGGTAGATAGCTCAGTGGATAAGAGTGTTTGTCTCTGTCTAAGTCTGTCAACCTGAGTTTGGATCACCAGAACCCCCAGAAAGGCCAGACTGAAAAACAGGAGCATCCATGAGCCCAGTGTGACCCCCTGGGTGATGGAGGGGGACACAGGAAGCTCTAGAAATTAGCTGGTCCACTAGATTTGTAAAGACAACAGGAGGAGACTCTGTCTCAAACACAGTGGAAGTTCTAGAGCTGGCACCCAAAGGTTGTGCTCTGATTTCCATAAATATGCCATGGCACATAGAAATTTGCACCCAGACACAAGAACATGCAGAGAAGGGAGAGAGCGAGAGGGAGGGAGGGAGGGAGGGAGAGAGAGAGAGAGAGAGAGAGAGAGAGAGAGAGAGAGAGAGAGAGAGAGAGAGAGAGAGAGAGAAAGATCGATCCAAGGACAGAACAACATAATCCCTAAAAACAATATATAAACATCAGTTCTTATAATTACAGATAAGAATGGTGTTCACTCTTCATCAATGAAACTTCTCATTTCACAGAGTCCACTACAGAAAACCACAACCAATCAAATGAAGCTTTGAGGAACACAGTCCCATGCCTAAGGCTCAGAGAATATTTCTCAGAGAAAATGCCATAGGAAATTGAAAGTATAAAATGAAACAGTATACAGGTTTGGATAATAAATTCCAGGTACAGCCCCACTAAATGCCGTGACGGACATAGTGGAACAGGAAAGCTAATTCATTTACGATGGTATTGTGAAACATAAGGCCATTTGGAATTTAGTTTGGCAATCTCTAATGGAACTTATCAAGGAAGTCTTAACATATGATCCAGTAAGCATGCCTCTTGGAATACAAGCAAGAAATTTTCATATCATCTCTACAACAAAGCCTCTCTATAGTTATTAGTAATATCTTACCTAATAACTGACAAAACCTGGAAGTAGTTCGGATGTCTTTCAATGAGCAAATGGTTTAATGAACTGCTGCTAGTCTAAACAACAGAATCCTATTAAGTGCTAAAACAAATTGAGTGCTCAGGTTTGTTTTAAAAATATAGGAGAGTATTACGTGCATATTATTAAATGGAAGATTCCAGTCTGCAGAGCTGACATTCTGCATGCTATTCTGGATAGGGAAAACCTGTGGAAATTGTGACAAGAATGAGGGGAGTAGGGGCTATGGGGAAAGGAGAGAAAAAAAAAGGCACAACTTGTGAGGCCTTAAAGGCAATGAAAATACACACCATGATATTTGAATGGCGGACACAATTAAAACACAGGTCAAAAACATAGACAGAGAGCCAGGCAGATCTCTGTGAGTTCAAGGCCAGCCTGGTCTACAGAGCGAGATCCAGGACAGGCACTAAAACTACACAGAGAAACCTGTCTCAAAAAAAACAGTAGACAATATGACACAAGGAGTGAACTCTAATACACAAGATAAGGACTTTAGATGTCAACAGAGAATATAGGCTCACTGATTACATCAATTTTAGAATTTGGTGAAGAATATTGATGATAAATTGAGAGTATATATTGGTGGGTAAGAGCATATGGGAATGCTTATATTATGAATTTTTAATGCATCTCAAATTCTCTAATAATAAAACCTACTTAAATCACTATTTTAAGAAAAAAGACAGGTAATGGGTATGCAAAGGTTGTCTTATGATTTATGGATATGTGCTGTGAAACACTGCATTGTGCCCAGACACACACACACACACACACACACACACACACACACACACACACACACAATTTACACATACATACACACAAAGAGACCCTTTTAAAATTATTGTTCTGCAAAAATATTTGAAAAAAATACAATTAAACGCCAAATGAAAATATCTATAACTTAAATGTTTCTCAGAAAATATTAATGTCAAAAGTTTAAAAACCCTTTGAATTTTCACTTCAGATTAACAAGGAATTTTAAGGACAAGGTAGAAACTGTCCTAAAAACAACTGAAAGATAACTGGAATTTGTGAAACATAAACAGACAGAGAAGAAATAAATGTGAGCCTTCACTTGTCCTTTTGACTGCCTAGAGAAAAATTTTCCAGTTCACAGGGAAGAAAAGGCCACTTCAGTGGACATCCTGGGCTCTGAGGAGAGGACATGCCAATCAAAACATTTTATGCCCTGCCAGGGACGGCATATAAGATGCCTGACATACTGCTAGCAGAGACTGGAGAAAAGGGGACCAGAGATTGTGGACCATCAACCCTCCGTGTGTTCCCCTCTGGATCTTCTGCTTAGCATGCCTCTAGAGGGCCAAGGCAGAAATGCGTACGTGTCCCAAGGTCATGCTTTATGGCATGCACATGTCATGTCATCCTCCATATAAATACTTCTTGTAATACTAGTCTTTTTCTTCTATCTGATCTTCATGTTCTGTGTTCCTAGATCAATGGTGATTTCTGTGATGCAGGAAAGGAGTGGAGTAAATTTCACAGAAAATTATACAGAGATGATCACCCAGGCTGAGGTTAAGGCAGGTATGTAGTTCATGGAAAAGAACCTGAAGCCTGGAGAAGCTTTTTAGGCTTGGATAAACTGTACCAAATGTATGGTCAACTATAGCACATGGTATGATGTGTATCAACACAATGGACTTAAATTGGCCACATAAATAATTCAGTTTCTGAGGATATTCCAAGGACATTGTGTAAAACTTGAGACCCTAAGGGGTATTGGCTGAAGACAGTGGGTGGAGTAACATATAGATAGGATGACAAACTAAAGTGTGGGAACCTAGAATAGGAGGAAAATAGTGGCCTCCAATAAGAAAGGGAAATGGCAACTTTAATTCAGATACTTTTTATTCCTCCTGAAGGAGTGTGGAGATAATGTGACAATTGATGGAGTGATTGCTACAAGCTTTATTGGGTTCCTAGATTGAAAGGAGCTGCCAAGAAAGGTGAGCTTCCTTTCATAGAAGATCTATAAGCTTAGGTCTTCCTTGGAATTGTTGGATATAGAAGGACAGAAGTTGCTAACTTGCAGAGACAGATTTCTTGTCTGAGGTCATTAGAGCCCACCAGTCATGGGGCTTGGTGTTTGCAGAGGACTGAGGAGGAACTTAGGTGGCTGCAGGGGTCTTGAGGTTGGAGCAGGCTGTGTGAGAAGGAAAATATGGGAGCTATTGGGGAGCATACCCACAGAGATATCACCTTCTTGCTGCTTGGCAAACTGATTTCTATGCATAGGAAGGATACATTCAGACTTTGATGTCCAGAGTCAGAGGTCAGAAACATCATTTCCCTCTAAACATTTTGGTAATAGATTCTCTTTTCATTTATTGTGTATAAGCTATCTAACTAGAGAGAA
Source organism: Peromyscus maniculatus bairdii (assembly GCF_049852395.1). Taxonomy (NCBI): domain Eukaryota; kingdom Metazoa; phylum Chordata; class Mammalia; order Rodentia; family Cricetidae; genus Peromyscus; species Peromyscus maniculatus. Next base: position 54,710,079 of record NC_134872.1, on the reverse strand, counting down.
AACATTTTTAAGTATCTCTCATAAAACAGGACTGTCTCACAGCTAACAATCACTAGAATAAATGAAAGTAAATCTACAACTCCTGATTTCAAGAACAAATTGTATTTCATTTGCTTCCTGCTTCAGGCTGATAATCTGGTAGCAAAATATTACAGATGTCACCTTAGTCTTAACCAGCAGTGAACTGTATTATGCCATACTGTCAGGCAAGATGTGCCCACCTGTGCACAAATAGTATGATTGCTATAGTGTAACTAGCTGCTCTCTAGTGGTATTTGAGGCCTACTCCATGAAAGGCAGTTCATGCCTGCTGCTGTAAGTTCAGTCAAATAACCATGCTTGAGGAAGTCTTAGATTCTCATTTGGGACTTACTATTGCTGTGTAAATAGGTTGACATGGTCCTAGAGCTTTCTAAATATGTAAGTTGATGCCATAGATAAATGTGTCAGCACATGCTCTTCCCATCAGAGAAGTTTATCTTTACAAAAAAACACCAGTGAATGAAAAGACCTATAGTTGTTAGTGTTGATGATAAGTAATGGATGAATGCACAGCCCTAAAGAAGGCATTTATGCCATGTCCTCCAAGACTCATGGAACATTGGGAAAAGAGCAGAAAAGCACTGTAAGAACCAGAAATCATGAGAAGGACTCAAAATGCTATCTTCTTGGCATGACACAGTCATTGTAATCTTGACTAAAGATACTTGAGGTCATTTTTGGTCGGCCTGTATCAGAATGGGTTGGACACGTGCCACTGATAAATCAAGAATGGCTCACAATACCACTGACCCGCCATGCTAAACTATTGCATGCTGATGTAGTCTGAGGTAGGAGTGGTCATTGTCTTCAGTAGAAGAACTATATATGAAGCCAACAGGCTCTAATGGGCAGTTCCAAACTGGCAGTCACACAGATGGCACTAGTTAACTTCAGTGTTTCATAAAACATAGAACATGAAGGACCTCAGGATTTGTCTACCCTGGAATGTTACAGGAAACAAAAACTAGTCTATTTTCTGAAAAATCAAATTTAAACTGTATTTATTATTATCAGTGAGTCAAAATTGAACTTTCTGAATACACTGTACACTGGGTAATTATTTATCCCTAGAGTTTGTGTTATATTGTAGGGTTGTGAGTGTCATCCTTAGCTACTGATGCTACATGTCTGTACCAGAATCAAGCTTTCACTACTTGCAGATGACATGATAGTATATATAAGTGACCCCAAAAATTTGATCAAGGAACTCATACAGCTAATAAACACTTTCAGCAATGTAGCAGGATACAAGATTAACTCAAAAAAATCAGTAGCCCTCCTATATACAAATGACAAATAGGCTGAGAAAGAAATCAGAGATGCATCACCCTTTACAATAGCCACAAATGATATAAAATACCTTGGGGTAACTCTAACTAAAAAAGCAAAGGAAATGTATGTTATGAACTTTAAGTCCCTGAAGAAAGAAATTGAAGAAGATGTCAGAAAATAGAAAGATCTCCTATGCTCATGGATAGGTAGGATTAACATAATAAAAATGGCAATCTGCCAGCCTGGGCTACCAAGTGAGTTCCAGGAAAGGCGCAAAGCTACACAGAGAAACCCTGTCTCGAAAAAACAAAAAAAAAAAAACCAAAAAAAAAAAAATGGCAATCTTACCAAAAGCAATCTATAGATTCAATGCAATCCCCATCAAAATACCAACACAATTCTTCACAGACCTGGAAAGAATAATACTCACAATACTCAACTTCTTATGGAAAAACAAAAAACCCAGAATAGCCAAAAGAATCCTGTACAATAAAACAACCTCTGGAGGCATCACAATCCCTGACTTCAAAGTCTACTATAGAACTTCAGTAATTAAAACAGCTTGGTACTGGTATAAAACCTGACGTGTGGACCAATGCAACTGAACTGAAGACCCTGACATTAATCTGCACACCTATGAATGTATGATTTTTGACAAAGAAGTCAAAACTATATAATGGAAAAAAGAAAGCATCTTCAACAAATGGTGCTGGCATAACTGGATGTCATGTAGAAGGCTGTGAATAGATCTTTATCTGTCACTGTGCACAAAACTTAAGTCCAAGTGGATCAAAGACTTCAACATAAGTCCAGTTATTCTGAACCTGATAGAAGAGAAAGTAGGAAGTAGTCTTGAACGCATTGGCACTGGAGATCACTTCCTAAATATAACACCAGTAGCACAGACACTGAGAGAAACAATTAATAAATGGGACCTCTTGAAACTGAGAAGCTTTTGTAGGGCAAAGGGCACAGTCAACAATACAAAATGACAACCTACAGAATAGGAAAAGATCTTCACCAACCCCACATCTGACAGAGGGCTGATATCCAGAACATATAAAGAAATCAAGAAATTAGACATCAAAATACCCAACAGTCCAATTAAAAAATGGGCTATAGAGCTAAACAGAGAACTCTCAACAGAAGAAGCTCAAATGGCTGAAAGACATTTAAGGAATTGCTCAACATCCTTAATCATCAGGGAAATGCAAATCAAAATAATTGAGATACCATCTTACACCTGTCAGAATGGCTAAGATCAAAAACACTGAAGACAGCCTATGTTGGATAGGATGTGGAGCAAGGGGAACACTCTTCCACTGTTGGTGGAAATGCAAACTTGTAAAGCCACTTTGGAAATCGATATGGTGCAGTCTTAGAAAGTTGGGAATCAACCTCCCTCAAGACCCAGCTATACCACTCTTGGGCATATACCTAAGGAATGCTCAATCATACCACAAGGACACATGCTCAACAATGCAGCATTATTTGTAATAGCCAGAAACTGAAAACAACCTAGTTGCCCTTCAACTGAAGAATATATAAATAAAAATGTGGTACATATACACAATGGAGTACTACTCAGCAGAGAAAAACAATGACATCATAAAGTTTGCAGGCAAATGGATGAAACTGGAAAATATCATCCTGAATGAGGTAACCCAGACTCAGAAAGACAAACATAGCATGGATACATGTAAAGCAAAGGATAACCAGACTGCAACTCACAACTTCAGGGGGGCTACCTAGTTAAGATGGCCCTAAGAAAGACACAGGGATCACCCAACGACAGAGAAATGGATCAGATCTACATGCGCAAACTGGGAGTGAGGGGGGTAATGGAGGGCAAGGGTCTGGGGAAAGACAGCTTAGGGGAGCAGGAGGTCCCACCTGGATCAGGAACAGAGTGGGAGAACAAGAAAGGAGATACCATGATAAATGAAGACCCCATGGGAATTAGAAGAAGCAGAGTGCTAGAGAGGTCCCCAGAAATCCAAAAAGATATCTCCACTATAGACTACTGGCAATGGTCGAGAGAATGCCTGAGCTGACCTACTCTGGTGACCGGATGGCTGAACACCCTAACTGTCATGATAGAACTCTTTTCCAGTGACTGATGAAAGCAGATGCAGAGATCCACAGCCAGGCCCCAGATGGAACTCCAGGAGTTTAATAAGCGAGAGAGGAGAGGGATTACATGAGCAAGAGACGTGGAGACCATGATTGGAAAAAGCACAGGGACAAGTAGCCAAACTAGTGGAAACACATGAACTATGAAACAATACTGAGGAGCCCCGATGGAACTGGACCGGGCCCTCTGGATAAGTGAGACAGTTGATTAGCTTGAATTATTTAGGAGGCCCCCAGGCAGTGGGACTGGGACCTGTCCTTAGTGCATGAGCTGGCTTTTTGGAACCAAGGGCCTATGGTTAGACACTTTGCTCAGACTTGGTGTAGGGAGGAGGGAACTGGACCTGCCTCAACTGAATCTACCAGGCTGGGCTGACTCCACATGGGAGACCTTGCCTTGGAAGAGATAGGAATGGAGGGTGGATTGAGGAGGGAGGCTGGGGGTGGGAGGAGGGAGGATAGGGAAATCCGTGGCTAATATGTAAAATTAAATTAATTATAAAATAAATTTTTTTTAAAAAAACATATTAGATCATATTTCTGAATGTTGTAGTTTTAACAACATAAAATATAATAAGATAAAATGAAAACCCACATATTAAAATTAGACAAGACAAGACAACAGAAAAATAAAAGAGCCCAAAGTGAAGGCACAAGAATCAGAAACTTACTCATCTACATATTCAGGAGTCTCAAAAAAGCACTCAACTGAAAGCTATGGTATGTATGCGGAGAAAGAGACAAGTGTAGGCACTGTGATTACTGTATCCATCTCTGAGTTCATATGAGCTTTGTTGAGGTATTTTAAAAGGCCTTGTGTCCTCCATGTTCTCTGTCCCCAGAGCTCATTCTCCCTCCTCTTCCATGCATTTTCCTGAGCTCTGAGGGGAGAGAGTTGACGGAGATATCTCATTTTAAGTGGTTTGTTGCAAGGTCTCACTTTCTGCATAATATCTGGCTATGGGTCTTTGTATTTTATTCCATCTTCTACTGGAGTAAGCCTATCTGATGGATCAATAATTCTTTCTTTCAACAAATATTTGTTGATAATGGTAATAGAATAGATGTAAGCAATATTCTACTAAATCCTCACAAATCTAAAAAAAAAAAAGAAAACATTAAACATGTAGTAACAAAATGTGAGAATCACTGAAAGGCAAGAGAGCATTGAGTAAATAGCAGAATAATCAAGACTAGATAAAACACAAACATTGGGTAGTACAGTTAAAATGAGAAAAGCACACTGTGACAAAAAGTGCCAGATAAAAGGCCTGGAGATGAGCGAGACTCTCCTCTCCTCATATCTTGCTTCAAAAAGGAGAAAAGAAAAATCTGCTGGAACAAAGATAGCTAAAGTAAAATAGCAGACAATTGACACACCAAGAAGATACTGGGAAATTATTCAGGGCTGCTGTCCAATGTCACTGTCTTAAATATTCTGATGAGGAAGACATAGAACCCAAGACAAACTTTGCAATCAAACCAGCCTGCTGGGAAGAGCAGCCAGTGCAGCACAACCATGTGTGGCCTCAAACTCTAAAGACCCTCCCTCTACCCAGTGAAAGAGAAACCCAGAGACCCACAGCCGCACAGGAGCCTGCACCAGGAGCTGACCTGACTGAAGGTCTCTGGAACAAGCAATTCAAGCTAAGACTGTGGAGGGTGAAAGCAAGTTCCAAGGTAAGATGACAGTATTTACAATGTTAGGATTACAGTGGCCAGTACACATCAGAGCCTTAGTCTGTGAAATATATGAGAACACTGAGAGACTGTCCAGCAATCTTGAAATATGAATCTGGTCAGGTGAGAAGTCATATACAGCAGCACATTACACTGATGATAAGAAAACTCAAATGAAATGAGTTTTCTCATCATCCCATAATGAAGAGTGAGGCTACATTCTGTCACACATTTAAGTTACAGATTACATGGGAGGGTTGAAGGGAGGAAAGTGAAGGGAATTCATACAAAAATGTAAATTGTATTAGATATTTGCTGATAATATCTCCCCAGTACCATTAAGCAGGAAAAATTGAAGCAAAATATATATTTAAAAGGTATTTTGAAAATTTTCAATGTACATACAGTATATAAAATGGGACACCATACCTTTAATTTATAATGTAAGCCAATTTTATGTGCTCCAAAGGGATGGTGAATGAATGCATCCCACACTAAAAGTTTTTAGCAGTATTCAAAGAATGTAGGACATGAGGATTCATTGAAAGGAGATATTTTGTGCAATGAACAATGTATTTAAAACTTAATGAAAATATGAAACAACCCATCTAACAAATTATGGATTGAGTGAGCTTTAATAGACTCAATAGGCAATTCATTAATTGTGTTTGTATGTTTTTAGTGAAAAAAATGAAAATTAATTCAAGTTGAAGAAAAATGGCATGATTGAAATTGCTCTTCACATTTTGTAACTTCTAAGGTGTTTGTACATTTATGTCTGCACCATGTCACCCTGATTCATAACCAGTGCAGATGACACCTATAAACAGGATGTAGCAAAAGAAGAGATGGTACACAGAAATAAAAAAAAAACTGGATCTGGTTTTTTTTTCCACATTTCCCTTTTGAGGACAGAGGAACAGACACATGCAGAAAGAAACTAGGAATGCCCAGCCTTTGCAAGTAGACATCCCAGATACCCGTAAACTTCTTTAGGTTATGTGTTAGATCTATGAAAGGCAAGGTAGGCACAATGAAACAACAGCAGCCACACATGGTAAGTCTTCGCTTGTTATATCCTTAATGAATTTGTCAGGTAGAGTTGCTTTGCCATACCTTCTATCAATGTCTTGTCTAGTTCTGTATCCCCCACACTGCTTAATTCAACCAGGAATTTTTCTTTGATTAGTTTCAGCCATGGCCTCTTCTCCAATGATGTCGTTTCTCATTACTCTGCTGATGTCATCAATGCTCACTGAAGGAAGGGTAAGTTTAAAATGATAATCATTTCTGATCTATCTGGCAACTATGTGAGATGGTACACTACTTGGTAGTTCAGAAATCCAGAGGGTCTGATAGGTGACAGCATTGTCATAGGGTCTAGGAGCAGTTAACAGGGCTATGGAGATGAGAGAATAAGATTGCAGACTCCGACACTGGCAACTATAGTACCCACCAGTGACATATGGGAACAGGACACTTAAAAAGGAAATGCACAACAAATGTAGGGTACTTACCAGACATCAAAGATGCACATTGAAGTGTTTAAGATACAGGTCAGTCAGTAGAGCATTAACAGCTTGTCATCAACTGCAGTGCTACCACTGTGAAATGGACAGAAGAATCCAAAAGCCAGCAAAGGACTTTGTCTCAAATATAGATGTATCTGAGGACAAACAACAAAAATTATCTATTAACTTCTATACGATGTGAAATCTGCCTCAATCACAAGAGATAAATAATCCCTCCTTCCCCTGCATCATACACTTGGTTCCTAATTGAGTTTGAGGATATACTGTTCATTCAAAACAAACTTTTTTTTGTTTTTGTTTTTTTCAAGACAGAATTTCTCCATGTAGTTTTGGTGCCTGTCCTGGATCTCACTCTGTAGACCAGGCTGGCCTCGAACTCACAGAGATCTGCCTGGCTCTGACTCCCAAGTGCTGGGATTAAAGGCATGTGCCACCACCGCCTGGCCCCAAAACAAACTCTTAAGATATATATTTTGTATATTATTCTCAATAATTTTTAAATTTTTGGACCTCCTAAAAACACATCTCTTCAGAAGAATTTTTCATATATAAAACAAGATAGCATATGAAGTAGAAAATTACTATTATCTTTTCTCCTAGGTAAATTCATTTTGAGTTTTGAAGTGAATTTGCTTTATACTTGATTTCAAGTTTAGTAGGAATTGTATGGGGATGAGAACTTTGGCTTAAATAAAATGCAGTGAATCACTGTTACAGATGTCTGGCAAGTGCATACTTTCTACCAGGAATTGGTAATTGTGTTTGTTCCAGCACTCACTAATGGTCCTTGTTCATGGGAACATAAAACAGGAGATAGACATAGACACAGAGTAGATAATTGCCATACTGTATGGTGAGGTCTGTGAGGACAGAACTCTGAGACTCTAAAAAAATCAATCTTAAGTCATGTTGTAATGACTAACTCAACTCAAAATATCAGAAATTATATAGTGACACTGTGCACTCTGATTGTTTACATATGTTTAAAGTATTGCTCTTGCCCATAGCTCACTACATCCTTGCTGAAAATCAACCTTAGATCTTGTTCCAACAATTCACATTTTTCTACACCTACACCTGATCCTCACATACATACATCTACAAGATAATTTGTGTCAATTTGAACCAGGGCTAGTAGCTCATCAGCTGCAATTCTGTCATTCACCTGAACAACCCAAGAAATAGTCATTTCTCTAGATCAGTTTACTATCCCTAAGTAGCCTGTAAAAATTTGTGTTAAGATGTGAAAGCTGGGAGTTAACCAAGCCGGGAAAATATGCTCCAAATCTGAGAAACAGTCCTGGTAGAGTACTTAGTGGGGCCCCTGCTCTTTCACTGAGCCACATCCTCTCCAAGGGCAGGTGACAAGGAGCCAGTGTTTCTTTCCTTTGTGCTCTAGGGTGAGTCATCACAGCCTCTTCCCATCTTACTGTATCTTGAACAAATACACATGGATAGGTCTCATGTTTCTTACTATAAATCTTGTTATAAAAATTTACTTCTACCAAAGGTTCTGACTCAGACTCAGAAAGAGCCCATTATATCAGCTGATCACAAGACAAATGTCAAAGCTGTCTTGGAAAAGAGTGACTGTCAAAGTGAAGGAAATATCATAGAGGCCTTGGAGAGGATGCTGTGTGACTCCATTCAAAATCAAACATAGACTGAAGACCTAGCCAATGAAAATAAGAGCACATTAGACCTGTGTACTGTTTTGATAGTCCTGAGAAAATCCTGTGAACAGAAGCAATAAGTGGACCCAGTAAACTTCACGAGCATGGTCCATAGGGCTCTAGAGAATACAGTTAGGCACCAACAAGAAAATTTCACATGCAAAAATCTCTATATTTTAGAAACTATATTGGACTTACTGAAAGGTGTGTTTATTTCCCAATAATGTTAACCTGGAGCCTCCTGGTGTCCTTCCTGCTGTGCCTTTTAGTGGGCTCTCTTTCAAGTCATATGTCCTCTTTAGTTAGCCACCCAAATACAAAGAGAGTGAAAACCGTATTAAACACAATAAACTCCTCTCCTCTTAAAAGGGCCAGAAGCAGGAAAGAGTGTTCTGGACCAGGAATGGAAGGAGCAGGCAGCTAGTAATTAGTCACTACAGAACTAATGGTCTAACCTTCCTTTATTCAAATGCACACATTGTTTCATTGCTTAAATGCACGCATTGCTTCATTGCAAGATCCCTAGTCAAATCATCATGGGTAACAGCCAGTGAAGCACAACCATGTGTGGCCTCAAACTCTAAAGACCCTCCCTCTGCCCAGTGAAAGAGAGACCCAGAGACCCACAGCAGCACAAGAGCCTGCAACAGAAGCTGACCTGAACTGAAGGTCTATGGAACAAGTAATTCAAGCTAAGACTGTGGAGGATGAAAGCAAGCTCCATGGTAAAAGTAACGTATTTACAATGTTAGGATTACAGTGGCCAGTGACACATTAGAGCCTCAGTCTGTGAAATATACAGGAGAATTGAGGGACTGTCCAGCAATCTTGAAAAATGAAACTGGTCTAATGAGAAGTAATATAGAGCAACATACCAAGCAGATGACAATAAAACTCAATTCAAATGAATTTCCTATGTACTCCTGATTGAGAAGAGTGGGGCCATATTTTGCCTAACATTTAGACCCTAAAGCAATTTCATAGGGAACAGGAGCATTACTTATAATTCATTCTTTGCTGATCCACCAAGAACAAGAATAAGGCTATCATTTGGAAGGTATGGGCACTGAGTGTAAGAAGACCCAGAGTGAACTGGAATGTTTTCTAGATCCTGAGGAGTTATTGGTGTCTATGAGGGAAGACCAACAAAAAAGACATTACAGATCTCTGTAGTGACATTTGAGTCAAATTTTAGTCATGAATCAGAATGAAAAAACAGGGAGTGAATTTCAAACAGAACACTATGGAGTGCATGGGAGGGATTGAGGAATCGAAGGGGAAGGGTAAATGGTATTTAAAATATATATAATTGGGGCTGAAGAGATGGCTCAGAAATTAAGAGCAAAGGCTCTGCTCTTCCAGAGGTCCTGAGTTCAATTCCCAGCAACCACATGGTAGCTCACAGCCGGTGATAATGAGAAATGTTGCCTTCTTCTGACATGCAGGCAGAACACTGTATACATGAGAAATAGATGAATCGAAAAAAAGAAAAAATAAACTACATCTTTGCTGATAATGGCTCTCCATTGTCATTCAGCCAAATAACAATTTGAAGCCAAGTATATACTTAAAAAGTAAGATTTTGAAGATTTAAAACGTATGCACAGTATATAAAATGAGACATCACACTTTAATTTAGAGGAAGGCGAGTTCATCCTACACCAAGTGGTCTTTAGAATCATCTAAAGGATTTAGGACTTGGTGACACATACAGAAGGGACATTCTGTGCAATTAGTGGAGTGGCTTAAAAACTTAATGAAAATATGCAACAATTCATCTAACAAATGATGAACTGATTAAACTTAAATATACTAAATATACAATTCATTAATTGTTCCTATATTTTTCTTATTGAAGAAAAATAAAAATTGATTTAAGTATAAGAAACAATAGAATAACATGCAATCCCCATTCACAAAATGCCACTTCTAAGGTGTCTGTGTATTTATGTCTGCAAAATAACAATGCTGATGCCCTGAATTATATCCAGTATAGACAAAAGCTATAAACATGGAATAGCAAAATAAGAAAGAAAAATTGAACTGGATCTGTTTTTTCTGCAATTCCTTCACCTTGAAATAACAGAAAATACATAACGACACTGTCTGTTTACATGTGCTTAAAGCATTGCTTTTACCCATAGGCCACCAATTTTTGTGGAGAAACAATTTTAGACCTTGTTTAGACAATTCACAAGCATTGTACTACCATAGCATTTGATCCCCACATAGACACATCTCCAAGATAATGTGTGAATTTGAACCAGTGCTAATAGCTCATCAGTTGCATTTCTACCACTAACCTGAACAAATGGAGAAACACTCACTTCACTAAATCACTCTCCCCAAATAGAGGAGGGTGTGTGTGTGTGTGTGTGTGTGTGTGTGTGTGTACGTGTACGTGTACGCGTGCGTGTGCATGTGTGTTCATATCTGAAAGCTGGGTGTTGAGCAGCCATGGAGAATGTGCTCCAAATCTGTGAAACAGTCATAGTAGATTATTGAGTGGGATGCCTGCTCCTACACTAAGCCAAATCCTCTCTAACTGCAGATGACAAGGAGACAGTGTTTCCTTTGTGTTCTATGATGAGTTATGAGCTCATGGCCTTTTTCCCTCTTACTGTATCTTGCACCAAAACAAACAGATAGGTCTTATGTTTCTTACTATAAACTATGTTATAAAAAATTGTCTCTACCTCAGGTCCTGACACAAACTCAGAATGAATTCATCATATCTACTGATCACAAGACAAATGTCAAGACTGGCTTGTACAAGGTTGACTGCCCATGTGAACTAAATATCAAAGATACCTTGGAGAGTAATCTTTGTGCACACCATCAATACAGAACAGCATTTGAAGACCTGACCAATGCTAACCTACACAAGTTAGATCGGTCTACACTCTTGAATTCCCTGAGAAAATGTTGTGATTACATGAACCAAAGGAACTCAATTAACTTCAATAACAAAGGCCATAAGCTCCACAGGAACAGAGACCAACAAGAAAATTTGTTATTCTACCCTTTGGAAGAATGCATAAACTTAGCAATAACTATGCTTCTTCTCCGTTAAAGTTAACCACGGGCATCCTAGTGTCCTTCCTGCTGTACCTCTTATTAGGATCTCTTTTATGTCATACATCCTCTTTAGTGAACTGCCCAAATACAAGGAGAGTGGAGTCTATAAAGACACACAAAAACTTCCTCTCTTCTCCTTCCAGTAAGATGATAAAAATGGCCAGAGCCAGCAAAGAAAGTCTTCTGAACTAGGTGTGGAAGGAGCAGGCAGCTAGTAATTAGCATTATTTCAGAACTAATCGCCTAATTCTCCTTTATTTAAATGCACACACTGTTTCATTTCAAGACTCCCAGTCGACTCATCATGAGTAACTCACACTTCCTCACTGTTGTCTGATCAAAAATGAATGGAGGAGGTGGGAATGGGGGGTGGGCTGGGGAGAGGGGGAGGGGGGCGAGAGGGGGAGAACAGGGGAATCTGTGGCTATTATGTGGAACTGAATGGTGTTGTAAAATAAAAATAAAAAAACCTAATTATAAACGGAAAAAAATGAATGGAAACCTGTTGTGCTTCAAACTAAAAACTTTTATGGTTATAAAATATTTACTATCATGATGTTTTCTCTTTAACTTCTGTTTCGATAACTGCATACAAGCATATGGTAAATTCTGATCACACTCAGATCTCAGACTGTTACCTCCCTCCATCTCCCATGAACTATAAACTCACTTCCTATTCTCCTGCTTTATGTATAACACATGCATAATACTGTTATAACACTTTCCTGCTTCATGTCTCATGTTTTGGAGCTCACTGGGTTTAACCTGGACTACCACACATATGTATGAAGTGATCCCTGGGACAAAGACAAATCACCAGGTACTAAGCCACTGAAGATAATGACTTCCCTACTCCAGCAGCAATAACTGCCAATGCCTCTCTGGACAAGACCTAGGTCCTCTGAGACCCTATCCCATCTATGACTGAATATTGATCAGCTCAGTCTTGTCCAGGAACTGTTCCTGCAATCCAATGTCCCTTCCTCCATGTGGAAAAGAAAAATAAGTCTGAGTTGGATGTTCATATTCATCCAAGTCAGTTAGGTTCTTACAAACCTCAGATAAGGGGCTAGTAAAGTGTTTAAGACAGGCCTTTGTAAACAGAACAGACTTCACACTTACACTTCAAATGACTGCTCCTGCTGCACCACCAACTTCTCCTGAAAGCCTGGTAAGATTATATTCCTCCTAAATCTTACTGTGTGTACCTAGTAGAGCACTTGAAAAAAAGCTTTGAAAGTATAGGGGTCTTCATAAAAAGTGGATCTCCTTGATACTCACATAGCATAAAGCCCTCAAAGCAGATGAAGGATGCATATCCTGGTATTGCTTCCCAAGGAGGTTTTGATGGTGGATCCTGGACATTTGGATTTGTCATGATCTGTATCTTGTGCCCAATTCTTAGACAGTAATTTGCCATGATGTATACTTTCTAGTTTGCTTGAGATTTCTCAACTTAGCAGGGCAGGGTATCAAATACCATGATTTAATATGCAGTAGAAGACAGTGAAATCTGCTTTTAATTCTGTTTATTTAACTTTACAGATAATGGTTTGAAACATCTGGCTTTTTAGATCCTTAAGCTTTACCAGGTTTTCCAACACTTTATTCTAATCTATTCTTCCAATGCTTTTTGTACTGGCTTGTTTATACTTCCATTCAGTTGCATGAGTTCATCATTTGTCCTCTACAGTACAGCAAGTGTTTTAAACAAAGACCTGAAGTCCATGTAGGAGATAGTATAGAAAGCTTCATTAATAAATGTTTTGTAAAGTTTACTTGGGCTATAATTCCAAGGACTTCAGAGACTGTGGTACTGTGGGTCTAACTATAAGCTAAAAATGTAAGTCATCCTCAAATTGTGGGATTTTCTTCAAAATACTACTAAAGTGACTGGGCATTGCAAAAACACTGAAACTTATGAAAAATAAAGAAATCTGAGAAACAGTTGTAGGCAACTAGAGACTAAGTTACGACAATTGAATGTAACAAGGCATTTTTTAATCAGATTGTGGAAGAAAAAAGAGGATGTGGGAGAATTGATAAAATACATAGGAAATGTAAAATTGTGTGAGTTCAAGTATTGGAGCATTAGTCTTAACAAACACAACAAGCTAAGTAAAATCATATAACTGAATAAGCAAACAGTGAATGAAGAGTATCTGGAATTTTGATGGAATGTCTTGCCAAATTACCTTAAAATCTAGGAAAACTCTAAAATGATCATGATTTTTTGAAATGGACGATAGGAAGAATATATTTCTTAGTTCAATGAGAATAATTCCTTTATTTTCTGCAAAATATTTTTTAATTATGTCCCAGAATTTCTCCATAAGCTCCAAATATCTCAATTGAATTGTTTTATTTTGTTTTCTTTTCCTGTGGACCATTCATATTACAACAATGAACTGTCAAATATAAATTGTGTGTCTATGCAGTATCAGGATTCTCTAATAATGGCAAGGATAAATAATTCCTCCCTTCAACAAACATTTGTTGATAAAGATGGTAGAATAGAGTCAACCAATATCCTACTAAATCCTCACAAATCTGAAAAAGAAAACAATGTAATCACACATGTGAGAATCATTGAAAGACAAGGTAATGGTGCATTAAATAGCAGTATAGGAAAGACTATAAACAAACACAAACACTGAATAATACATTTATAATGGGAAAAGCAAACTGGGACCCAACAAGCTAAATAAAAAGGATAAAGATGAGGGAGATTCTTCTCTCCCCATATCTTGCTTTAAAAGGAGTAAAGGAAAATCCCCTGGAGCAAAGACTACAAAAGTAAAATAGTGGATCACTGACCCACCTAACAGATGCTGGGAAATTACCTAGGGCCACTGTCCCATGTCACTCTCTCACATATTCTGATGAGCAAGAAGCAGAACCCAAGAGAAACTCTGCAATCTCACCAGCCAGCCTGCTGGGAAGAGCAGCCAGTGCAGCACAACCATGTGTGGCCTCAAACTCTAAAGACCTGCCCTCTACCCAGTGAAAGAGAGACCCAGAGACCCACAGGAGCCTACACCAGGAGCTGACCTGACTGAAAGTCTATGGAACAAGCCATTCAAGCTAAGATTGTGGAGGGTGAAAGCAAGTTTCATAATAAAAGGGCAGTATTTACAATGTTAAGATTAAGAGTATAGTGTCCAATGACACGTCAGAGCCTCAGTCTGTGAAATACCCAGCAATCTTGAGAAATGAAACTTGTCAGGTGAGACATAATAGAGCAACACACCTAGTACATGACAATAAAACTCGATTCAAATGAATTTCCTTATGATTGAGAAGAGTGGGGCCACAGTTTGTCTAACATTTGTCTAACATAGACCCTAAAGTAAATGTCATAGGGAACAGGAACACTATTCATAACTCATTCTTTACTGATCCACCAGAAACTGGAATAAAAGCTGTCACTCTGGAAGGTATGGGCACAGAGTGTGTAAAGATCCAGAGTGAACTGGATTTTTTTCTTCAGATTCTGAGCAATTATTGGTTTCTATGAGGGAAGAATAACAAAAACTACTTTACAGACTAAGAAATACTAGATAAATACACAAGCATTGGGTATTCATTTATAATGGGGAAAGCAAAGTGGTACCTCAAGTCTAGACACAAAGGGTAGAGAAGAGTGTGAAACTCCTCTCCCCTTATCTTGTTTTTTAAAACGAGCTAAGAAAGATCCTCTGGAGCAAAGACAGCCAATGTAATGGGAAATTACTCAGGGCTGCTGTCCAAGGTCACTCTCTTAAATATTTAATGAGAAAGAAGCAAAAACCAAGAGAAATCTGCAATTAAATTGATTTGCTGGGATCAGCAGCCAATTCAGCATGGCCACATCAGAAAACAAATCTCTAAAGACCTGCCCTCTACCCAATAAAAGAGGAGACCTAGACAACCACAGAAGCACAGGAGCCTGCAACAGGAGCTGACCTGACTGAAAGCCTTTGGAACAAGCAATCTGATCCAAGACTGTGGCCCAGGAAAAGAAGTTCCCTGGTAAGATGACATTATTTACCCGGTTAAGATTGTGGCGTTAGTGATACATCAGAGCTTCCATCTTTGAAACAGACAGGGAAATGGAGGGACTGTCCAGCTGGGCAGTTGAGGAGTCATACAGAGCAACACACCATGCTCATGACTAGAAAGGTCAATTCAAATGAACTTCCTCATCTGCCCATGATTAAGAAGAGTGAGGCCACATTTTGCCTAAACTCTGGGCCCTAAAGTAAGTGTCCTAGGGAGCAGAAGCATTCCTTGCAATTGACTCCTACTGGTCTACCAGGAAGAAGAATCAAGGCTGTCATTCTGGAAGGTCTGGACACTGAGTGTGTGAAGATCCAGGGTAACCTGGAATGTTTTCTAGATCCTGGGCAGTTGTTGGTGTCTATGAGGGAAGATCAAGGAAAAAGACATAACAGATTTCTGTGGGGGCATTTTGACTAAAATTTTAGTCATGAATTGCAATGAAATGCAGGCAATGAGTTTGAAAGAGTGCATTAAGGAGTATATGGGAGGGCTTGAACAGAAGAAGGGGAAGGAGAAATGGTATAAAAATGTAAAGTGTACTAGATCTTTGACGATAATGGATCTTCCTTGTGATTGAGCAAATTACATACTTTAAAAAAAAGAAAAGATTTTGAGGACTTTGAAAGTACACAAAGTATACAAAGTGAGACACCACACCTTTAATTTACCATGTAAGCCATTTGTATGAGTTCCAGAAGGAAGGTGAGCGCATCCCACACTAATGGTCTTTTCACAGCACGTTCAGGATGTACAATTTTGTGACTCATTGAGAAGGGACGTTTTGTACAATGAGTGCAGTGTGTTTAAAACTTAATGAAAATATGAAACAGCCCACCTAACAAAACATGGATTAAGTGAGATTAAATGGAATAGATATACAATTATTATTGGTGTTCATATTTTCAAATTGAAGGAAAATAGTGGAAATTGATATGAATATAAGTCAAAACTGGCATAACTTTCAATGGTTCTTCACAGATGACACTTCTGAGATGTTTGTATGTTTATAGCTGCATAATCACAACCCTGGTATTTTGATTTGTGTCCAATATACACAGGAAATTGCAAAACTTGCTGTGGTACAAAGTGAAAAGAAAATTGAAACTGGATCTGTTTTCTACATTTCCTTTTAAGAACAGAGGAATAGATCTGTGCAGAAAGAAAGAATTCTCTAGCCTTTGCAAGTTCACAACAGGGACATCAGTCAAGTCCTTTAGTTTATGTATTGTGCCTAGTAGAGGCAAGGTGAGCACAATGAAACTACAGGACCCCACATGACAATTCTTCCCTTATATTGTTATGAATTTGTCAGCCATACATACTTGCTTTGGCAATATTTCGGTCAGTGTGTTGGTTAGTTCTGTGTCCCACCCACTGCTTAATTAACCGGAACTTTTTTGTTGATGAGTTTCAGTCATGGCTTCTTTCCCAGCGATGCTGTTTCTCACAACTCTGTTGCTGTCATCTATTCTCACTAAGGGAGAGAGGTAAGTTTAAAATGCACAATTATCTCAGATCTACCAAACAACTTTATGAAATGGTACACTGCTTGGAGAGTATAGGAATCCAGAGGATCTGTTGAGTGCTGCATTCTCATTGGGGTCTTGAAGCACTTAAAAGTCTTTCTAGATAAGAGAATAAGGATGCACTCTCTAACACTGGCAGGTAAAGTACTCATCAGTACCATATGGGAACTGGACACTTGAAAAGTGAAATGCACTACAAATGCATGGTCCTTATCAGACATCAAAGATGCACAGCAAGAGGCTTGAGATGCCTGTCAGTCAGTAAAGCATTAAAACTTGAGTTTAGACAGAAAGCTTGTTTTCAATGGCAATACTCCCACAGGCAGAAGAATCCAGCAGCCAAAAAAAGGACCTTGTCTCAAATAAAGTTGAATCTGCGTACCAACAGCCAAAATTATCCTTTAAACTCTATAGCATGTGAAGTTTCCTGCAATCTCAAGAGATATGTATAACCCCTCCTTCCTCTGTGTCATATAGATGGTTGCTAACCATTTGATTACATATGGTTCAATCAAAATGAAGTCTGGAAAGTTGCTATAGTTTATACATAATTGTGAAAAATGTTTTAAATTTCTGCCCTCCTAATAAAAACTCCACTGATACTCATTGGAAAACACATCTCTTCAGAAGAATTTTATACAAATAAAAGCATAGCATAAGAGGTAGAAAATTACTATTTTTCTCTAAGAAAACTCATTTTGAGTTTTGATATAAACTTGTTTTGTACTTGATTTTGAGTTTTAAAAAATGCAGTGATTCAGTATTACAGATGCCTAGCAAGTGCTTTCTTTCTACCAGGAATTGGTAAGTGTGTTTAGTCTATTGGTTTAAGCACTCACTAATGGCTCATGTTCATGGAAATGTAAAACAGGAGATAGACATAGATATTGGTAGAAGTATTAAGGCAACCCTACATAGTTAAAAGGGAGGTTTATTTTGTGGGGTAACTTACAAGTAAAGGGGTCGGTTACAGGGTCCGGGAAAGTTGTAGAGCAGTCCAGCAGTGTTCCCTGGAGAATTCTGCTCAGTCTGCCTCCAGCGTCCAGGATCCAGGAACCAAGAGAACCAGCACTTCTGGATCTCGGGTCTTAAGGGCTCCTCTCTCGACCCTGCCTCATAGGCATGACAGTTACCAGAAGCCTCAGTGGGAGTTAGTACTTTCAGGTCAAAGCTGGAACAGCTACCCACTGCACATAGACATAGAGTAGACAATTACCATACTATATGGTAAGGTCTGTGAAGAAAAGAACTCTAATACGCTAAAAGAAAATCATTCTTTGGTTATGGAGGAGTGAATAAACCTTGAAATACTAGAGAAAATATATAATGACGCTATGTTCACATATGCTTAAAATATTTCTCTTACCCATAAGACCCCACACTGTTGTGGAAAATCATCCTTAGACCTTGGTCAGATAATTCACAAGCATTGTTCTACACCTACACTTGATTCTCACATATACACATCTAAGCGATAATGTGCCAATTTGAACCAGTGCTAATAGCTCATCAGTTGCATTTCTACCACTAACTTGAACAAACTTGAGAAACAGTCCCTTCAGTCAATCAATGATCAATTTACTGTCCCCAAATTGTCTGGGAGTTTTTTGGGGTGTTTTGTTTTGTGTGTGTGTGTGTGTGTGTGTGTGTGTGTGTGTGTGTGTTACTATCTGAAAGCTGTATGTTAAGCAGCCCAGGAGAATGTGCTCCAAACCTGTGAAATAATCCTGATGGAGTACAGTGGGACTATGGCTCATGCGCTGAGCCAAACTCTCTGTAACTACAGATGACAAGGAGCCTGTGCTCCATTTGTGGCCTAGGATAAGTCGCAAGCTCAATCCCTCTTCCCATTTCATTACATTTTGCACAAATATAAATAGATAAGTCTTATGTTTCTTACTGTAAACCTTGTTATAAAAAAAATTATCTCTACCTCAAACTCTGACTCAGACACAGAAAGAATCCACCACATCTGCTGGTTACAAAGCAAACATCAAGGCTGTTTTGGACAAGATTGACTGCCAAGGTGAAGAAAATATTGTAGAAGCCTTGGAGAAGATGCTCTGTGCCTCCCATCAAGTTGATACATCATTTGGAGACCTGGCCAATGCTGATCAAAACATGTTAAACCTGTCTACAGTCTTGACTTCCCTGAGAACATGTTGTGCTCACAAGCAACAAGTGGAGCCAGCAAACATCAGTAGCATGGCCCACAGGCCTGAAGGGCCTGGATCTGGGGACCAACAAGACGATTCCACACAGAAATACGTCATCATGCTGGACAGATTCTTGGACTTAGTGAGCAAAGTCTTGGTTTCCCATGGAATTTAACTAGGAGCCCCCTGGTGTCCTACCTGTGCCTCTTATTAGGCTCTCTTTCTAGTCCTGTAAGAAAGAATAAGGATAATAGAGACTCTAAATAAATACAATAAAATTAGTAAACCAATCTCTCTTCCTTCCAGTAAGATGCTAAAAATGGTCAGAGGCAGCCGAGAACGTGTTCTTAACCTGCTATGGAAGAAGCAGGCAGCTAGTAATTAGCATCACTTCACAACTAATGGCCCAACCTTGTTCTTTCTTTAAAGGAACATGTTATTTCATGGCAGGATTCCCAGTAAAATCATCATGGGCCACTCACTTTTCCTCACAGTTGTCTAATCATAAGTGAGTGGAAACGTTTTATGCTTCAGACTTTGAACTTTTGTGCTTATAAATTATTAACTATCATGATTTTTCCCTTTAAGTTCCTTTTTGATAAGTTCATACAAGTATCTGATAGATTTTAATGACAATCAATCTCAGAATCTCTTATTTCCCTCCAACTCCCATGAATTATAAACTCTTTTCCCAATAACTCACTCTCCTGCTTCATGTCTTTTTGTTCGGTTGGTAGTGAACCACTGGGTTTGATCTGAGGTACACATATGGTCATGTGTATAGTGATCCCCGGGGCAAAGACAAATCACCAATGGCTAAATCTCTGAAGATAATGACTCCCCCTGTTCCAGAAGCCACCAACTGCCAATACCTTCCTAGAAAGGGCCTAGGGCCTATGAGACCGTCCCCCATCTATGACTGAATGTTGACAAGCCCAGTCTTGTTCAGGCCCTGTTCCTGCAATCCTATGTCCCTTTCTCCATGTGGAAAAGAAAAATCGGCACGCGAGCGTACACGCAGGCCCCTCCTCCCCTAAACCACGAGAACCCCCTGGGGCTCCAAGCACGCTCCATGATGACTGCTCTTGCCCCGCGTGATCCCTCCTGGGAAGCACTGGCTGCGGTAGGCCAGGAACACAGACACTCGGGTTCCTCCGAAGACGGGCGTGGTACACCGGCCAAAGCTACATTGGACGGTCGGGGCGGGCAGTTGGGGCAGGGCGGGGGAGGGGGACATGCGGGAGGGAACCCCAACGAGGACGCAAAAACACGCCCCTACCTCGGATCACTAGAGAAGACACTTTTTCTTACTGGGGATGGGATGGACCCAACCAGGAAACGAGCCTCCGGGGGAAGCCAAGAGCAGCGCATGTGCGAGCAACGAGTACACTGGATAACCAGAGAAGAACAGGAAAGAACGTGCGCGCGCACGTAGGCGATCATGGGGAGGTCTTAAGTCTGAGCTGGATGTTCATATCCACTCAAGTCAGTTAGGTTCTTACAAACCTCAGATAAGGGACTGGAAATGGGCTTGTTTTTGAAGACTGGCCTTTGTAAGTAGAACAGCCTTCACTCATACATTACAAACGGCTGCTCCTGCATCACCACCACCTTCTCCTGGAGGCCTGGTAGGGTTATATGCCCCTGAAATCTTCACTGTGCATACCTGGTAGAACACTTAAAGGAAAGCTTTGAAAATGTTGGGGGTCTTCCTCAGAGAATGGATCTCCTTGACACTCTTATAGCATAAAGTCCTCAAAGCAGATGAAGGATTCATAGTCTGGTATTGCTTCCCATAAAGCTTTTGATGGTGAGCCCTTGCCATTTGAATTTGTTATGGTCTGCATCTTGTGCCCAATTTTTAGACAGTGATTTTTCCATGACATATTTACTTTCTACTTTGCTTGAGTTTTTTCAACTTGGCAGAGTGTGGGAGCCCGTTCTGGGGTTCCTCGTGGCTTTACCCAGCAGGTCCGAATAGAGGATGATCAGGACCACGGGCCTGAGTGCAGGTGTCTGAGATGGCATGCACTTGGCTGTGCTGGGGGAGGAGGTCTTTTGCTCCACCCCTTGGCGTCTCTATAAAAACCCTGGACCAGAGACAGTCAGGGCCTGTTGGAATAGGTTCCAGGCCCTCTCGAGGCTATCCTTTATTTTCTATCTGTTTATCTCCGCAACATTCTCCACTATAAATCCTTCTATCTAATATTTCCTGCTGATCGCACTCAAGAAAACTCTGGGAAGCTGTGGGGGTGGTGGGTAAACGCCCCACAGAATGGCGCCGTGAACAGGGACTAAAGAAAAAAAGGGACTAAAGAAAAAAAGGGACTAAAGAAAAAAAAGGGACTAAAGAAAGGGGAAAAAAGGGACTAAAGAAAGGGGAAAAAAGGGACTAAAGAAAAAAAGGGACAAAAAAAGGGGGGACTAAAGACAAATGAACAGGGACTTAAGACAAAGTAATAGGGACTAAAGATAAAGGAAAATAATAGTTTTATTACAGAGTTTTTGGTGAAAGTGCTGAGTCAGCCCTGCCAGTGGAAAGGCATGCCGGTGTTATGGAATATATATATTCTTATATATATATATTTTTGGTGAGGCAGGGGTTTTATCCTCGAGAGAAAAGGAAAGCGGACTGGAAGGATGTCCGATGCTGCAGCGAAATTCTCTTCTGTCAAAATTTTCTATCTTCTATCCCTTTCTCAATTTCTATCTGTGATAAGTATAAGGTATAGGGTAGTAATATAGTTTAGGAAAAACTTAGAAGTGTACGAAAGTGTAGGAAAAAATAAGTAAGGCAACTAGACAGAAAAACTCTCCAATTTTTTAACTTTGGGGGCTTTGAAAGCAATCTGGGGAAAAAAATCTTTCTTTGGGCTTTTCGGGTAGTAAAAAAGCTCTTCTTTGAGCTTATGGGGAAGAAAAAGTTTCCTATGGAAGCTTTTGACCTGGGGACAGCTGAAATGCCAAATCCAAGCGGCAGGAGAAAGTAATTTCTCCCTGAGGCAAAAATGGTGTAAGAAGTCAAAGTTTAAAGTTGGGAAGTTTTGGGGAAAGTTGGTCTTTCTCCTGGGGAAAAAAAAATCTTTCTCTTAAACTATAAAACTTTTCTTGGAAAAATTGGGGGGCAAAATCTCTCTAAAAAGCCTTAATCTTTCTCAAAAGCTCTCTTAAACGTAAAAACTAAAGCCTTTAACTTTCTCTCAGAAGGAAAAAATTAGAATCACCTGAAGATATTAGTATGGGGACCACCTGTGATTAGCTCTAAGGGAAAACAAAACTCTTAAGACAGCAAAACCTCTCTAAGTTCTTTCAAGCTTTAACAATCCTCCCTGCAATGCAGGAGGCAAGGACAAGTTCCTAAAAACCTCTTCTAAGCTCTCTCTCTTCAAGCTAGTAAAAGACAGTGGGTCAGAGTACCCTGAGGGAAACGCTTGGGGAGAGAAAGGGTGAAAAGCTACAGAGAGCCAAAAGGGCAGGAAACTTTACCTGAGAAAAGCAAAAAAAGCCAAGCTTTTCAGTTACAGCCGAGCTGAGGCAGCAAAGGTTTTGAGTGAGCATTTCAGAATGAAAAGGTGCTCCTAATCCTCCTAATGCAAAGATCCCCTGAAGCAATGCAAACTCCATTAGCATTGTATCCTCGCTTCTGACCAAAAACCCAGGGGCGACTGGCCAGCGTCTCTGAGTTGGAGTGCATTTCTGGGATACTAGGGTTCCTGCGTTGTAAACTTCCTGGAGCACAGAGCTGAGGCAGGAAGGTGCAGGACCCAGGGGAAGATTGCTAATGAACAAACAAAGCTAAAGCCAGTGGGAACGGCACAGTTGTCCACTTTCCTACAAGTCCCGGGTTGATAGGTCCACAACTGCAAAAAGAAATCTGAGAAAAAGCTTTCCAATCAGA
The DNA here is from genome assembly GCF_049852395.1 of Peromyscus maniculatus bairdii. Lineage (NCBI taxonomy): Eukaryota > Metazoa > Chordata > Mammalia > Rodentia > Cricetidae > Peromyscus > Peromyscus maniculatus. The sequence goes on along the minus strand of NC_134872.1, from coordinate 54,687,048 downwards.
GAAAGGACCATCCTGGGAAAACAGTAAAGCTGAACTGGGTCTGAAGCAGTTGTGCTGCCGAGCCAGGGCAGAACAGAACTATCCAAGAGTAAAGCTTTCTTTTCTGTCAGAGAAAGCATCTCTTTGAGAAAAGCTTTGTTTCAACTGACTCCCATGAGATGAGGGAGTGTAGCCCTGAGGGGTGATTGCCTTTGGCATAAGCTCTGTCCTGAGCACCCAGACAAGCAAACACAACCCACTGGGGGACTGGGCCAGGTGAAGGCCTGAAGAGGCAAAACACCTGTCCTAATGGGAGCTTAGAAATGGCAAAAACCTCCCTTGTTAAATTTTTTCGTCTGTACGCAAACCACACAGACCCTGAAAACAGAAACGGACAAAAAGCCCCTATCTTCAGTAGCAGGGAAAGCCGCCACTGTAGTGTCGGAAACTGTTTCTGGGGTAGAGGGGATAAATTGAGACCAAACTGGGAACTGTCTGGGAGAAAGACTCTGAAGAAACAGAGAAGGGACATAATCCTCCCCAGAAAATATGTGACCTGAAAAAGCTGCTGGAGTTTGAGGCAGTTTCGGGGGGAGAAAAGCCCCTTCTTCCGAATGCAGCTAGCAGAGGAACAGAGCCGCAGACAGATAGCTGAAGCTCTGCATCTGGCAGGGGAAGGAACAAGCAAAATGAGAATAAGATCAGTGGGAGAAAATCTCTCTGAAAGAGCTATGGAAAAGCTGTTGTACATGATCTTGTTTTTCACTGACTGGCTAAAGCAAACACAAGCCCCGAGGAAAGTTGCTATCAGAAATGCCAGCCTCGGTGCCGGCTAATGAGGCAGGTGTGGTTCTGATCCAGGGCCAGTGTCTGATGAAGTTGAAACACCTGTTAAAGCCAGCTGAGGAGAGAATAGAAACCTCCCAATGTGCCATAGCTGAAAATGTAAGATGCTTGTTCAAATCTCACATTGCAAAAGCAAAAAAAAAAAAAAAAAAAAAAAAAAAAAAAAACTGTTCAAACCTCCCGGGCAAGAATTTGTAAGCAAGTCTGGTAAAAGAGACTCTCAGATCCAAAAAGAACTATGGGAAATGATATAAGGGACTGATATGGGACTGATATAAGGGAAATGCATTCTGGGAAAGGTAGTTTTTCTGCTAAAGATGGCGACATTGCCCTGAAACACTTTTGTCAGCTCGAAAATACGTTCATGGTAAACTTAAAATACAGCTTTTAAAAGAATAAGGAGGAAAATCGTTTAAGAAAAGTCAGCTCCAATGACGGTAAGGAGCGTGGAACTAAGAAAAGTCAGCTCCCATGACGTTCCTATAAAGGAAGCGGAATGAAAGTGGCTCGATTAGTGTTTCTGAGGTTTTGTCACTGGTTTAATGCAAACAGTGAGGAATAAGAGTTCAGAGCTGTGCTGCTTTTGGCTTTACTAGCTTCTTTAGAAAAATACCTTATATCACCTAATAGCTGTGCAATATTGGCGAAGAGCTTTACAGAAGCTAAATAAGATAATTTCACCCTCAGCGTAAAGTTTTTCAGTAGAACAAACCAAAAGTACTGCTGTGATAGAAACGTTTGTTTGAGTTGAAGTTCTTAGGGGAGCTATTATGAATTTGGGTGAAGGGACAGCCTCTAGTTAAAAACTGTCTACCGCTGACAGTGCATCTCTGCCTGTCCGGAACTGCTGAGAGAACTCGCAACTTTGGGGTGTGGCTTTGTCCTGAGAGTGTTACAATCCCCTAGCAACAAGTATCACAACTCTATAATGACAACACTCACTAAATCCCAGTGCTTTATAGCAAAGCTGACTATAAACTGTAAACTTTAGAAATGATGTTGTACGTACTTCCTGTCTAGTTAAGAGAATCTTTCTGATAGATGGTGATAATAATTAAGAGTAAGAAGTAGAAAGACGAATATAAGATATGTGAGTTTGTAAAATTCTGTCTTGTTAGATCTGTGTTAAGAAATCTTTAGGTGTTTGCTAAGTTAGATATATGCTAATGGTAGCCTATATAAGTTTGTAAAATAGATCAATAGAGTTCCTTTAAGAATATAAGCTTGTAAGAAGTATCTAAGGTAGTCTTAAGACATGTAGTAATAAGCTTGTAAGATGCTAGTTGTAAATGTAAGTTTAAATAAGAAATAAGATAAGTATATAAGAATTAATAGGAAATATATTTGCTAAAGTAGTTCTATAAAGTATAAATAAGTAGATGTTAATATGTTGTATGTGAGTTTGTAAAAACGTGTAAATGTTGAATATGAGTCTAAATGCTTTGCAAGGCAAAAAAATGTTATATGTGAGTTTGTGAAAAAGTGTAAATGTTAAGTGTGAGTCTATTAATGTATATGGTGAAAACACCTGAGACACAGGAGATAGTGTCCTAGTAGACTGCAAAGTAGGCAGTCTAAATGATTTCAAAAGCTCCAGAAGCCGCTAAGAAGCTAAGAATGGCGGACGCCAGAACCAGCACAAGGCATCCGCAGCTGAGATCCGTGGAATATCAACGCAGCACAGAAAAACCTGAGCTAACAGCAAAAACGGTGCGGTTTAAAATCTTACTATAACTAAAAAGGTCTGTCTGTGGGAACAAAAGTTGCAGAGACGCTTGTTTGAACAAAAATTATTAACTGCAAAAAGTTTTGGTTAAAAAAGTTTCTTCATATTTGGAAGTAAAAGCCTGATACCAGAATTTATTTCTTATTTAAACTTTTTGAACTTAAAATGAGATAAAATTACAAAAACATTTTGGTTATGGATTTCTTCAAATTTGGAAGGCTAGTACCAATATTTATCATTTGAATTTTGGTACTTAAATGAAATGAACAAGAGAGATTTCATTGCAATGGGACAATTTTGAGCTTACTTATAGTAATGACCTAGGAACGGTTTTCTGGAATTGGGTTAAAAAAGAAACTGTTTAAATGAAGAAATGTATTTCTACTTAGAATCAAGATGCAATTTTGTGTATGCGTATATGCTTTATTAACTGGTGATTTATGAGTTGTTTTGTGAAACTGTTTATGTAAAAATGAAATTACTTATGGAACTGGTTTTATGTTAGAAATGGAACTGTTCAAACATATAAGTTTGGGTTCCTCTAACTAGGTTTGAGACTTTGTTTAAAAAATTATAAAGAAAAGGAGGAGTTATGAGATTGAATTATGTTCGCAGAAACCTATTGATATTAATGCACCCTGGTTTTGTGGAGTTAAGAAAATGTTTAAGTTTGATGTGAATACATCGAAGTTTTTCCTATGTTCTGTTAACAAGAAAATTCAAATGACTAAGTTAAAGTTGTAAGACGGAGAAAATTGTTAACTATATATAGCACCATATATGCTAATTCTAATGGTTCTATTAAGAGTTTGCTTTGAGTTGTAAGATTGAGAGAATTGTGATTATGTATAGCAATATTTGTTAACCTGTTAATGGTAATGATGAAGCTAAGGGATTCTTTAAGTTTGTAGTCGCCTTAAGAGTTTTGGTTTAGAAAGGGCTTGAGGCAGCTAAGACTGCTGTGGTCACCTTGGACCTAATTCAAAAGAGAAATGCCATCTATATCATCCTCTACTCCCATACTGGGAGGTGTAACAGCTATGGAGATTGCTGTAAGCCATTAATAGTTATTTTTTTATATATTAAGAAGGGGGGACCTGTGGGAGCCCGTTCTGGGGTTCCTCGTGGCTTTACCCAGCAGGTCCGAATAGAGGATGATCAGGACCACGGGCCTGAGTGCAGGTGTCTGAGATGGCATGCACTTGGCTGTGCTGGGGGAGGAGGTCTTTTGCTCCACCCCTTGGCGTCTCTATAAAAACCCTGGACCAGAGACAGTCAGGGCCTGTTGGAATAGGTTCCAGGCCCTCTCGAGGCTATCCTTTATTTTCTATCTGTTTATCTCCGCAACATTCTCCACTATAAATCCTTCTATCTAATATTTCCTGCTGATCGCACTCAAGAAAACTCTGGGAAGCTGTGGGGGTGGTGGGTAAACGCCCCACAGCAGAGCAGGGTATCAACTACCAAGCCACATTATACATTGGAAAACAGTGAAATCAGCTTTTAATTTTGTATTTTAAATTGTAGCTTCAAATGAATTTTAAATCCTTAATTTTTTTTTTCTGAGACAGTGTTTCTCTGTGTAGCTTTGTGCCTTTCCTGGAATTCACTCTGTAGCCCAGACTGGCCTCGAACTCACAAAGATCCACCTGGCTATGCCTCTTGAGTGCTGGGATTAAAGGCATGTACCACCACCGCCCGGCTTGCATTTTTAAATTCTTAACATAGCCATTTACATATTATTTTTCGGAATGAAATAAAATGGGAAAATAAATATCAAAGATTTTTAAATCTGCTAACAGTGGCTTCCTTCAAAGAAATATGAAGCAATAGAAGTTTTATCAGTAGAATTAAATTACACAGAAGACATTTCTTGTTCTAAAACTTCTCACACTTAAGATTACATGAATTTTCACCTTCTAGTTCAATAACAACAGGCTAATCTGTAACACTATTATTATTATTGAAACTGTCTTTTTCCTGTCTTCTCTGAAGGCATGAGCTACATCACTTTGGTCATGTAAAAGTGCATGCCTGTTCCAGTATCCATTCTTTGTTACTCAAAACTCAAGTCCATTTTTAGTAAAATTCTAAACCGCTTGGTATGTTTTGTCCCTCTTGGGTTCTCGGGTCTTAGGTTTAACTCTTCTTGATTGGTAATGAAAAACAATTAGTCATAATTTTTTTCACTAAGACAAATACACAACATCATTTTAGAAGAAATAAATAAATCTTTATTTGTACTCATGGATTCAGAAGTTTCAGTACACTTGCTTAACAATGGCAGAGCACCTGCATCCCTCTATTGAAGGGAGGAAGCAGCAGGGAAGATGATCTCCAATCCCTCCCCTTCTCTTTCTCTATTCATTGCCCACACTACCACTGACATCATGGGCTAGGCCCTGCCCAAAGATGCTCCTTGTAAAGACCTGGTTTTCCCTGTGCTTTATCCAACCTTGGTTTCAACAATTCTTGCTCATATAAGCCCTCCTCTTTCTCGCTAATTAGACTCTCGGAGCTCCACTCGGGGCCGAGCCATGGATGTCTGCATCCAGATTCCTCAATAGCCAAACAAATGGAAACACATGAACTATGAACCAAAGGCTGAGGGGCCCCCAACTGGATCAGGCCCTCTGAATAGGTGAGACAGTTGATTGACTTGATCTGTTTGGGAGGCATCTAGGCAGTGATACCAGACCCTGGGCTCATTGCATGAGTTAGCTGTTTGAAACCTGGGACTTATGCAGGGACACTTGGCTCAATCTGGGAGGAGGGGACTAGACCTGCCTGGACTGAGTCTACCAGGTCATTCTCAGTCCTCGGGGGAGGCTTTGCCCTGGAGGAGGTGGGAATGGGGGGTGGGCTGGGGGGAAGGGCAGGGGGGCAGGAAGGAGGAGAACAAGGGAATCTGTGGCTGTTATGTAGAACTGAATGGTATTTTAAAATAAAATATAATTAAATTTTTTAAAAAAAAGACCTGGTTTTCATGATAATCACTCCTCTGGTGGCCTTTTACAAGTAGTAACTCTCTTATTTAGACATTTATACAGAGTTCAACTGACTCTCTTCCTTCTTGTAACATGAAAACCATTTTTGCCCTTCAGGAAGAGAATGATAATTTATTCTTGAGTAAAATAATACCTAGTTATAAACTCATTAAAACTGATTGGAACTGTCTGAGCACATGAGAGTTTTCAAAACATGTCAGTAAAACAAAGCCAAAGAACTTCAGAACAAGAAAATCAGAGCAACCTCACCTGATTATTCTAAAGAGGAGACACAGCATGGAGATGTGTGGGTCCCCATGTGTATGTTAAGGGACAGAAATGCAGAGAATTCCTGATTGTCCTAGGGATTCTAGCTCATATCAGTCCCCACTGCTGACATGGCCTAGTAAAGCTGTCAATCATCCACCTACATTTGGACCCTCCAGATATGACCCTGTATCTCATCTCTGGAGCTGAACTTATCTTTGGGGTCAGGTCAACTCTTTGGCCCTTGGCTTGGCAATACTAACACCTATAAGAAAACGTAAACATTCATACAGAACTATAGTTAGTTCTAGAAGCATCCAAGCCATCAGCAGACTTTATGATGTTGACCTTTGTGCAATGGAAAATAGCCTATGAATATTAGATAGTAGAACTGGCCAGGAAGCATACCCATAGCACAGACAGCCCGCCTTAACTGTGGTCCCTAAGCGTTTGTCCATCTGCACAGGTATTGCCCTTGCTTCTGTGGCTGCCATGGTCCTGTACTCACCTTCTCTCAATCCTGAGGCCAGGTTCAACGCATTGATATTCTGACATATATGAAAACCAATGAAATACAAACAAAATATAAAATCTTTTGAACTCTGATGTTTATTCCTTATTCTTAACAAACATGCCAAGCTAAAGTGAAATCATGTAACTGAACATGCTGACAGTGAATGAGAAGCATTTGGGATTTTGCTGTAATGTGTTGGCGAATTCCCTTTAAATCTAAGACTAATCAAGAATGAAAGTGATATTTTAAATGCATCAAAAATAAGAATATTTACCTTAGTTCAATGAAAACATTTATTTTTTTTATATAAAGCACCCTATTATTTCTCTCAGACTTTTCTTTCATGTGCTTCAACTCCTCAATTGAATTGCCATTTTATTCTGTAATATTTCCCATGGACCTTTCATATCATAACAATGAACTCTCATATCTGAATTACATGTAATATATTAAGATTCACTAATAATATCAAGGATATATCATTATTTCAACAAATATTTGTTGATATCAATACAATGGTAGAATTAATATGAGCAATATTCTACTAAGTCTCCACAAATTTAAAAAAAAAAAAAAACATAATCCATGTGATCAAACTGTGAGAAGCACCGAATTGCAAGTGACCATTGCAGTCAATAAGCAAGAATGGATAAAATACAGAAATATTAATAGAGTTATAATGGAAACAAAGAGTAGAAAGAGTCCCAGTCTCCTCTCCCCAACTCTTGCTTTGGAAAAAAGAGAAAAGGGAAATCTCTAGGAGCAAACACAAAAGAGTAGATTATTTTCCCAACAAGCAGACGCTGGGAAATTACTCAGGGCTACTGTCCAATATCATTGTCTTAAATATTCAGTCAAGTGAGATACAGAACCCACAAGGAACTGCAATCCCATCACTCTGCTGAGAAGAGCAGCCAATACAGCACAACCGAGTCTGGCCCTCAAATCATGAGAACTAGGACTCGGGTAATTTTTTTTTTAAGTTTTCTGTGAAAGCAAACTAAAATTTGGAAATGCAAATTGAAAAATGGTTCATTTGACTCATTTTGTACAAATTGAATTTCAATCCAAACACCTTCCTTACTTCGAACCTTACAGTGTCTTTTAAAAGTCATAGAACATGGCACATTGTGGGTCACTGTGTCAATATATTTTACATATTACTTTATGTTAATCTCTGTGAATCAAAAAACTGGATTGGAGTGGTACTGTGGTGTTTCCAAGCATGCAAAGGGAAATCAAAGCCAATAACTAACAGTTTGTGTGCGAAGAGCAGTCATCGTCCTCTTCTTTATAAGAAGCCAAATGGAATAATTTTCCTCCTAAAGATTAAAACCTTCTGTGAATTGAATTAACTATATCCTAGGAGAGTTTCAAACCTTTCCTTATTGGTCAATTAACTTCTCACTCAAAGTTCCAAGTATTCATTCTTGAAAAGTCATTCTGTATGTATTCATGCTGGTTTCAGAAGTTACAGTAAGATATTATCCCAGGATGTGACAACAGTAAAACATAAAAATAACCAGAGGATTATATTTCTATGAAAAGTACAGTTTCCCTTTGGTACTGAAATGAATTAGACTGCCCTATTCTATAATTTAGATCACAACAGGTTTCCTGGTGTTCTTGACCTTAAAATCTTTTTGCCCCTCCATGCTGTGTTGTTCTCTGAGTTGTATATGCAGGATCTTTAGTGTAGATGTTATCTGTTGAGGCTGGGATCCCCTCAATAGTTTGATCCCTGTATTGAATCTACTTTTGGTGACCTGTGATAGGATTCATTTGCAATAAAACTTATCTGTGGATATAAGGATAAGATTTAGAATACAGTAAGGTTTTGTGCTAGTCTAACAAGTAGAGGTAGTGGATTCTTTTTATATTTTATAATTAATTTAATTTTACTTATCAGCCACAGATTCCCCTGTCCTCCCTCCTCCCACCTCCAGCCCCCCCCCACCAACCCACTCCCCATTCCCACCTTCTCCAAGGCAAGGTCTACCCAGGGGATTCAGGTCATCCTGGTAGATTCAGTTGAAGCAGGTCCAGTCCCCTCCTCCCTGCACCAAGGCTGAGCAAAATGTCTCAGCATAGGCTCTAGGTTCCAAAAAGCCAGCTCATGCACTAAGGACAGGTCCCAGTCCCACTGCCTGGGAGCCTCCTAAATAGTTCAAGCTAATCAACTGTCTCACTTATCCAGAGGGCCTGATCCAGTTCCATGGGGGCTCCTCAGCTATTGTTTCATAGTTCATGTGTTTCCACTAGTTTGGCTATTTGTCCCTGTGCTTTTTCCAATCACAGTCTCAATATCTCTTGTTCATATAATCCCTCCTCTCTCTCACCGATTGGACTCCTGGAGTTCCACCTGGGGCTTGGTGGTGGAACTCTGCATCTGCTTCCATCAGTCACTGGATGAGAGTTCTATCATGACAGTTGGGGTGTTTGGCCATCTGATCACCAAAGTAGGTCAGCTCAGCTTTCTCTCAACCATTGCCAGTAGTCTACTGTGGAGGTGTCTTTGTGGATTTCTGGGGACCTCTCTAGCACTCTACTTCTTCTTATTCCCATGGGGCCTTCACTTATTATGGTATCTCTTTCCTTGTTCTCTCACTCTGTTCCTGATCCAGCTGGGACCTCCCACTCCCCTAAGCTCTCTTTCCCCCAACCCTTGGCCTCCATTACCCCCCCACCCCGCGTCCAGTTTGCTTATGTAGATTCTAAGGTCCACAACCACACTACTTCTGGAATGTTGTACACAACCACACTACTTCTGGAATGTTGTCTACATGTCTAGGCATGATATTCCTCCTGTTGAAAGGGCCTTAAGTCCAGTTAGACCACTGTTTGCCACCACTAATGTGTAAGCACCGCTTATTGCACCTTTATGGATATTTTTCCCTGATGATAATTGTTTCTGATTCAAAGGTAGTGTTGCAACTGTGTAGGACTATTGATTGCCTAACCTCCCTTAGAAGCTTGTACAGTATTGCCTGGTACTATGAAAGCTAGACTGCAGGATGAAGTCTTTCAAGTTTGATCCAACTCAAATTATGAGTCCTGTATCCTAACTATGAGGTGTCTTCAAAAATACTGTCTCTTTTTTTATATAATTTTTTAAAGATTTAATTATTACATATACAGTGTTCTGCCTGCATGTATCCCCGCAGGCAAAAAAAATAAAAATAAAAAAAATAAATAAATAAAAAAAATGCCAGGCAGTGGTGGTGCACGCCTTTAGTCCCAGCACTTGGGAGGCAGAGCCAGGCGGACCTCTGTGTGTTCGAGGCCAGCGTGGTCAACAGAATGAGATCCAGGACAGGCACTAAAACTACACAGAGAAACCCTGTCTTGAAAAAGAAAATATCTCACATTCAACATCTGAGAGACTCACCAACAGTCCTTGTTTCCTTGGGAGTGTTGCTGGAGGGCTTCTCTCCAGGTTCCCCAAGCCCCGCAGCCCCACAATCCACTTATAAAATAATCACTCAGACGCTTATATCACTTATAAACTGTATGGCCGTGGCAGGCTTCTTGCTAACTGTTCTTTTATCTTAAATTAACCCATTTTTATAAATCTATACCTTGCCACGTGGCTGGTGGCTTACCAGAGTCTTTACATGCTGCTTGTCCTGGCGGTGGCTGCAGTGTCTCCCTCCTCAGCCTTCTGCTTCCCAGAATTCTCCTCTCTCCTTGTCCCACCTACTTCCTGCCTGGCAACCTACTTCCTGCCTGGTCACTGGCCATCAGTGTTTTATTTATATAGAACAATATCCACAGCATGGGAGGAACAACCCTTCAAAAGATTTTTTATGCTTGGCACTGGGGTCTTTGTTAGTCTATGGTTCTTTGGAGGCATAACTTCATTACACACACACACACACACACACACAACCTCTATGTTTGTATATATACATACAGATATATAGGCATACACATACACTTATATGAATTGTGCATAATTCTAGTTAAATGTAAAATATAATACCATGACACTGTATCAGTAAGCCTTTGTGTTATGTGTTCCTTGTGCTCTGTTTCCTTCTGTACTGACCCCCAGCACTAGTTAGAGCCCACCTCCCTTGGTTTTTTTTTATTCCTACTTCTTATCTCCTGTATCCCACTGTTCCCCTCTCAAACCCAAGCCCTTGTGCTGACCTATGTAATTCCAGTTACTTGGCAAACTGAGGCACTGTGGGTCTAATTATAATTTAAAAACAACAGTCATCCTCAAATTGTGGGATCTTCTTCATGTTAGTACTGAAGTATGTAGGTACTGCACAAAATACTGAAACTCCAGAGAAATAAAGAAGTCTGAAAATTTGCAGGCAACAAGAGAATAAGATGGAATTCTGGATTTGATTCTCAAAGAAAAAAAGATGACATGTGGGATGAAATACAAATGAAATGTAAAATCCTTTGAGCTTCAGTGTTGGATACTTATTCTTAGCAGACATGCCAAGCTAAAGTGCAATTATCTAACCTAAAAAACTGACAATGAAAGAGAGCACTTGATATTGTGGCATAATATGTTGGAAAATTCCCTGTAAATCTAAGAATACTCTAGAATGAAAATGATATTTTGAAATGAACCAAAACTCAGAATATTTTTCTTAGTTCAATAAAAACATTTCATTTTATCTACAAAATATCTTAAAATTCTCTCTCAGATTTTTTTCATATGCCTCAACTCCTCAACTGGATTACATTTCTCCCAGACCTTGATGACAATAAGTCATCAAATGTGAGTCATGTGTATCAAGTATCAAGATTCTGTAATAGTGTCCAGGATAAATGATTCTTTCAACAAATATTTGTTGGTTCTCAGCCTCTGCCCAGGGACCTCTGAGAAAATGCTTCTCAGAAGTGAGGGAAAGGTTTCTATAATAAGTTCATACACACAGGCAAATGTTCTTCATTCTATGTGCTCTTTATTTCTTCCATCTTTATTCTTCTATATTTTTCTTCTCTTTATTTTTATTCTTCTCTCCATCTTTTTTCTTCTACCCATTACAAATTCCTAAGCATATATATATATACATATATATATATATACATTTATTAACAAATTGTTAGTAATTTTAAAAACTACATAGCAAATTCTCAGGGACAAGCATTCTGAGAAGAGTCACAGCTGGCAAAGACTTGGTGAGGTTAATTGATTGACAACAGCGGCAGATCATTCAGGCTCATCTCTCAAAGGGATAGCTACAAGGGTACAAGCGAAGAAACTGAGCCGATGAGAAATGTAAGGAAAAGGCAAAGAATACGTATACTATTTTACATTTCTTAAGTGTGATTAATACTATCTGGCCATGGTTAGTCAATTAATAGCCTTTTTTCTGTTAATCACCTGAATCTCGGGACCTAAACATAGTCTACTAAGCCTGAAATCTTGCATTATAAACTGGTGTACAAATAAATACAAAGTGTTAATTGATTTTTGAATCAGAGTAGGGAGGGGCCAGTGGAGGAAGCTGAGGGCAACACAGGTGCTATTGATGTCTTGAAGGACTAAGATATACCAGGGCCAGACACCTGCACTATCACTTCTAGTTCGCTCTAATTCTTTTTGAAGGGTTTTAATCCAACAAGGCCAGGTACCTGCAATTCCATTCTGTGAAAATTCCACAAGGACACTTCATTTGGCCAGCTTGCCTTGTCAGTGACTAAGGATGGAGAACAAGACCTCTAAGTGTCTACCATCCACATGGAACAATAGACCTAGCTATGAAGCATATTTTAATGTTTCTGTTCATCAAAATTATACAGTTAAATAAGAAACCATCTTTTAGACTAACCACAATTATGTGTGCCCATAAGATTAAGATATAATCAAGAGATTACATGTACACATTACGTGGAAATGCATGTTAAATGGGAGATATCATTCTGTTAAGGAAGGAATGCAGTTCCTAGAGAAGAAATGAGATGGTACATGAAAGAAACACAGACAAGGAGCAGCTGGTCATTTATAGTCAGTAACCTCATGGCCTTGCCAAGTGGGGATTCCCATCAAAGAGTCATTCATTTGGTGGGTTGACACATGAACATCAGTTATCACCTGCTGTATACTCTCACAGTCAACAGGAAAGTAGATCTCTGGGAGAAACAGACGATTACCAAAGCAATGAAGGAAGAAGTACTTGGACCATATTGATCTGCTGACCATCATGATGTAGACAGATTACTTACTGTTTTATCCTTTGTATCTAATGTATTATCATATGACATCATTGAAGTACTGTATCTAAAATTAAAATAAATCAAGATCACAGTATATCTTTAAAGGTAAAGGTAGCAGATAAAGTAAGAATTTTAAATTAGACTTAACAAGAGTTATTTTAAAACCATTAGTTATTCCCCAACTAGAATATGTGGATTGGAATTCACATTGCCAAGTTAACCTTCTTCCTCTGTCCTGGTAGAAAAGATCCTGTAAAGACAATGGCTAGTCTTTTTTTTTTTTTAATTTGATAAATTTATTCATTTATTTTACTTCCAGACCAGAATTCCCTTGCTTCCTCTCCTACCATTCCCTCCACCCTCTGCCTCCCCAGTCCTCCTCTCCTCTGCTTCTGTTAAGAAAGGGGCACTTCTCCCATGGTTATCAAGGAAGCATAGCATATACAGGTGAGGTAGGACTAGGCTCCACCTCTAAGGATTTAGATAGTGTACTCAATAAAGGATAGAGTGAAGAGCTTCCTTCCACCCATATCATGATATTTATAGCATCATTTTTTATTTTATTTTATTTATTTTTTTTTTTTTTTTGGTTTTGGTTTTTCGAGACAGGGTTTCTCTGTGTAGCTTTGCGCCTTTCCTGGAACTCCTTTTGGAGACCAGGCTGGCCTCGAACTCACAGAGATACGCCTGCCTCTACCTCTCGAGTGCTGGGATTAAAGGCGTGCGCCACCACCGCCCGGCTGCATCATATTTTTAAATGCATTAAATTGAATGGATCAACAGAGCTAACTTTTTCTTTATTAAGAAAATTTCTACTCACTCCTCATGCTATCCACAGACCAGCCTCCTCCCTCCTCCCACTCCCCAGCCCTCTTTCCCAAGCCACCCCACATCCCCACATCCCCCAAATCAAGGTCTCCCATGGGGAGTCAGCAGAGCCCAGCTCACTGAGCCTAGGCAGGTCCAAGTCTCTTCCCACTGCACCAAGGCTGTGCAAGGTGTCACACCACAGGCACCAGATTCCCAGAAGCCTGCCCATGCACCAGGGACAGATCCTGATCCCCCTGCCTGAGTGCCCCCGAAACAGTTCAAGCCAAACAACCGTTTTCGTGTCCAGAGAGCCTAGTCCAGTCCCATGGGGGCTCCACAGCCACCAGGCCAGAGTTCATGGGTTTTCACTAGTGTGGTTCGTCATCTCTGCACATCCTCCCATCATGATCTCGATGTCCCTCACCTGCAGTATCTCTCCTTTCTCTCATCAATTGGTTTCCCGGAACTCAGCCTGGTGCCTGGCCATGGATCTCTGTATCTGCCTCCGTCTGTCACTGGACAAAGGCTCTAGAATGACAACTAGGTTATTTGCTAGGCTGGTCACCAGAGTAGACCGGTCCAGGCACCCTCTGGACAATTGCCAGCAGACCAAGGTGGGGTCAACCTTGTGGATTCCTGAGAGCCTCCCCAGCACCCTGTCTCTTCCTATTCCCATGATGTCCTCACCTATCATGGTATCTTCCTCCCTGCCCTCCCACTCTGTCTCTATTCCAGCTTGACCCTCCCATTTCCCTATGTTCTCATCCCCCACTCCTGGCCCTCTGCCACCACCACCCCCACACCCAGTCCACTCATGTAGCTCTCATCCACTCCTCCTTCACAGGGTCATCCATGTGTCCCTCCTAGGGTCTTTTCCTGTTAGCTAGCCTCTCTGGAGTTGTGGGTTGCGACAATGGCTAGTCTTTATTGACATAGGATGTCTGGGTAAGTCAACAATTATACCAAACCACAAATTACATAAAAACACAATGTCACCTTCACCTGTAGCTAAACTAATTGAAATTAGTTTAATTTTTACCATTTAAGAATATACAAAGAATTCAAGAATCCTACAAGTAGAGTCTTTCACTCTAGGCTTGAGGGAATCTTTTCTAACTAAGGAAAGTATCTGTTTGACTTCATTTCCCAGGAATTTACTGTGAAAGGTAACCAATTTTGAAAATTCAGTTATCTTATATAAAGTACCTCCTAACGAGGACAGAACACCAGAAGAACAAGGCCCTCCAAAACAACTGAAAAAAAGCTCATGTGAACTCACAGAGACTGAAAGAGGAACCACAGGGTGGATACCAGGTCCTCTGCATATATAAGATAGCTTTCAGTTAGTACTTTTATGGGACTCCTGAATGTGCAAACATGTGAGTCTCTGATTTTCATCCCTTTTCTTGGGGCTCTTCTATTTTTCTCTTGGCCTGTCTTGTCCAACTTTGATATGATGGTTTTCATTCTAACTTTTGTTAGAATTTTGTTATATTTTGTTGTTATCTCTTAGAAAACTGTTTTTTCTATGGAGAGACAGAAAGGGAGTGAACTGAATGGAAGAGGATGTGGAGAGGAACTGCGATGAGTAGAGGTAGAGGAAATAGTATTTTATATTATTATATTATATTATATTATTAATTATATTATATTATATTATAATTATATTATATTATTATATTAATTATATTAGAAAAAAGCTATGTTAAGTAAAAAGAGGGAAAAAATACCTCATGATGACTTGGGTGTAATCATCTTATTTTTCTGTTTAATTTCAAATCTTACAATACTTATTAAAACAATCTAGCTTTTCCTTCATCAGTAAAAATGATTTATAAATTCTCTCTAATAAGTCCATTAGTCAAAAATATTTCTTTCATACTAACATTCTTTTATCAAAAACACATGCTTTATATCTACATATCTTTTCCACTTGGTATTTTTTGTAAATAAAAGTAATCACATTTGGGTCAGCAAGATAGTTCATGTAGTAAAGATGCTTTCAGCCAAACCTGTTGACCTTAGTTCAATCCTTAGGAACCACATGTGGAAGGAGACTGTCTTACAGGTTTTCTATTGCTGTGAATAGACTCCATGGCTATAGCAACTCATATAAGGAGACATTTAATTAGGGCTGGCTTACAGTTCAGAGTTTTAGTCATTATCATCATAGTGGAAAGCATGGTATCATGTAAGCAGACCTGGTGCTGGAGATGAGCTGAGAGTTCTACATCCAGATTGGATGGGCAGGCAGCAGGAAGAGATTGAGACACTGGGCCTAGCTTGAGCATTCAAGACATCAAAGCCCACCTCCACTGACACACTTCCTCCAAAAAGGCCACACTCACTCCAACAAGGCCAAACCTCCTAATAATGCCACTCCTAGCAGGACCCTTTTCATTCAAATCATTATGGAAACTATGTATTATCCAAATTGTCCTCCGACATCCACATGTATAATATGGCATATATTAATCACTACACACACACACACACACACACACACACACACACACACACACCAACACCAATAAATTTCAAAAATAAATATTACAAATAAAACTTGGTAGATTACATTGAATCACAGAAGTTAGTTATTATATACCGCAAAAGAGAAATTATGTCCATCATACAATAAAATGCATTAAGATTATTTCTAAATTCCAAGGTATTCCTGAATGTTTTTGAAAAGAACTTCTTTACCTAATTATATTTATGCATATGTGTTTATATAGCGAAAGCAAAGTGGGAAATTTGTCTCAGTATAGCTCATGGGGACCAGGAGACAAGAAAGAAGTATAGTTAAAGGCGTTTTGAAATCTAAAGAAGCATTTTCAATGTATGAAATTTAAATATAGATTAGTTATTTTAGACTGTAATATGGAGGTTATGACCTCCTGTGTATCAAACTCTGGTTCTCTGGAATAGCAGCAAACGCTCTTAACCGCTGAGCCTACTATTGAGCTTTCTAGATGTCATTTAAATAAGTAAAAAAGCTGTACCTTTGTCTGTGTTGCCCAAAGCAGATCACTATCTTAAGAGAATATAGGTGACATACACAGGACCACATTTTAGGTATATATCAGTGTATTGAATTTTGATCTGAAGATTTAAAAATCTTGTAATTATCATCAATATAGTTATAACTCTTTCTGTTTTCATTTTCATAACCATTTTACAACCTAGTTTGACTTCCTAATTGCATTTTTATCTTTATCATTTTTAGAATATTCTGTCTTAAGACAAGTCTGACTTTTAATCTTATCTTTTTAAGTTGTCTTTCTTTTTCCTTTAACCATTTTTACAAAAATGCATCTTCATATTTACATCATTGCAACCATTCTCTCTGTTCTGCGTTCTGGATTTCCTTCTATTTTTTTAAATATCATGGGATATAATAGCTTAAACACAGACCTTTACAAGCATACTAAAGAGAAAAACACATAACTCTATGTTATTTACCCATTAGCCATGCAATTACAGTTTTATCTATGAAGGAATTTGCTCCCCTAAAGCATTTAGAGATAGCAAAGAGTTGATTCTTCATATTATCACAAGCAAAGGCAGACTGATTTACCAGAACACGCTTCATGGAGCTGGTTCCAGGAATGGAATCTGTGTAATCTACTTTCACAATCAGAACTGAAATAAGTCAGAAAGCAGTAGCCACAAGCTGAATCCCAGAAAGACAAAGCCAAATAGATGGATCTACTTAGTAAAGAACAGAGGAGTGTTAGAACCTATTTCTTAGAGATTCCAAAGCAGACTAAAGATCACCTGGGACACCCAGCCTTATGGACTGAACAACTATCCGATTCTTGGACTCTTGGTAGATAGCCATTGTTGGATTAACTAGACTACAACCAATAAGCCAATCTAATAAACTGCCTTTTAATAAATATAGATCCATTCTATCAGTTCCTCTAGAGAACCCTGACTAATACAGGACTTTTTGTGAAGTAAAATTAAAACTTAATTTTGTGAGTACATGATTATGACACTGAATAAAATAATTTGAAAAGGGGAATTGATAGGAAACAGCTTATGAGACAATTGATTTCTCAAAGCTACAATTAAGAAAGATTCTTTCTGTGGATTTCCACAGACACTCATGTGTCTGAGACAAGAATGAATGTGTTCGACAATGGCCATGAATCCTCTAGATACTCAATATAAGGTCATTTATTCTAGAAACTTGTTTCAAGTCTTAGTTCAACATCCATTTGACTTTTACTACTGGACAATTTACTAAGTGTTCTTTTAGGATTTTTCCAGGCATATGATAGTTATACATCTGTATTTTCCACCTTAAATTTGTTTTAGTATTAGAATGACATAATCACAAAGAATGAATTGATAAATATTTCCTTTATTCATTTTCTAGAACAGGCTGTGTACAGCTATTCTACTTTTTTATTTTTTGGCAGAATTCTGTGGTAAAAGCACATAGGCCTGGAAATTTTCTTTTAGAGGTTTTAAAGTTACGAGTTCATTTTCTTCAATGGTACAGAAAAACTCAGATATCTATTTCATATTGAGGACATTGGTAGTTCATGGTATGTCACCATCTATCTAATCAGACCTAGTTTCTTACTATTTCTGGTAACCTTTCATTGTTTAGGATATTTAATGTACTTATGTTTAATCTTATGAAAAGTGAGCTGATTTACATGTCATTTTCAAACAATCTTGAGTGAAATGTACAGAATTATGAATGCTCACTTCTCTAGGACATTCATTATTCTTAATTGTTTCATCAGATGACTAGGCTTGTATATTACGTTGAACCACATCCTCTATATAGTGATTACTTACATACCCATAAAATGAAATCAAGATGTAATTGTTATGTTTTCTGTTTAAACTTTAGTAATCTATTTAATAGATTTTTCCCTGTATAATTATTTACCTGTGCTTAGTTACTGTCAGTTAAAAAGACATGC
Source organism: Peromyscus maniculatus bairdii (assembly GCF_049852395.1). Lineage (NCBI taxonomy): Eukaryota > Metazoa > Chordata > Mammalia > Rodentia > Cricetidae > Peromyscus > Peromyscus maniculatus. The sequence goes on along the minus strand of NC_134872.1, from coordinate 54,668,796 downwards.
TATATAAATATTACATGAAAACCGAATCATGTAGTTGCTTAAGTTCTTTATTGAAAAAGATTACTTGTGTTTAATTAAAAGGACATAAGACAAATACAGATGTCAAGCTTCATCCTGGTAAACACTGTAGAGTAGGTTGACGGTGATATTTCTACAGTCCATTATTCCATTGCAAGTTGTTTTAGGACACATACGGTTCATTTTTTTTTTCAAAGTTCTAGTGACAAATGACCTGTGTTTGCACAACTTTCAAAATTCTCCACCAATTCAATTCATTACATTTAAAGCACCAAAGTTGGTCATAGTCCAAAGTTGTCATCCTAAATGACACTTTTTTAATGGCTGTATAAAAAAAGATTTCTGTACAAATCCTGGAAGGGAAGAAGCCTTGTCATTTGGGATCCGACTTGTCACTGATCTCCTATAGGTTTCCCTGGCATGTCTCAGCTAAAGGCTGCATCACCTTCTCATGTAGTCCTTCACACCACACACTGGACATGTTAGTGAATTTTGCCTTCACACAGGCAAGTAGCCTGGCACTTTTCCTTGAGCAGTTCATGTGCACAGCCTGCTGAGTTCTTCAAGGACTCACAGTTACTAAGCAAATCTTCATACTCACAGCTATTGGCTGCAATGAAAGCAGATTTGGTTATCTTATTGCCATTATCTGAAGTAGCAGCAGAAAAGCCCACCCATTAAAACATCTATGAAGAGGTAGGAAGGAGAAACACACTGGCATCATTGCCACTGTGGTGGTCTTGAGAAACCCAGGTAGGAAACTTGGCTGAGCCTGCTGGTTCACCCATCACTTTTTCTTACTTTTAATTCAATGGTATATTTCTAAAATGAATTGACTTACTTATATCCCCTGGCAGTCAAAGAGAAAGAAAAAGATATAAACGTATCTTTAGCTGCTGAGTCTGATATGGTACCCACTAGGCAAATGTAGCTATTTTAGTGCATGGTAAATTAAATTAGCTTCTTAGCCTAACTAGCCCATTTCAAGTCCCCAAGGCCACATTCGTGGCTAATGTTCTAAGACAAGTGTTATAGAGATTCCTCTCCTCTTGCATTTTGGAAACCCAACTTGACACTTTCAGGAGTAAATGCTCTTTGTGGGTGGACTGAAACAAGAGCAGTGTGCCATGTTTTTCTCTGAACTCCTCAGACCCTCAAAGTTGATTGGTCATGGGTGTGGTCTCTTTACAGCCCTCCTACAATTTCAAGGACACGAAATCTCAACAACTCTGCATTTGAGTCTGGAGAAGGAATCAAGCCGGTATAGTCCCTTTTCTTCTGAGAAGCATGCAAACAGCACTCAAAGACTAGCAATTATGGGATGTAAAACAGGCAAAATACTGTTTCAATTCATGTAGGCATGTGCGATTTGATTTTTTTTAAGTTATGAATATATGTATGCCTGCATGTCTGTTTGTCCAGCACCTGAGGGCAGAAAAGGACATCAGATATCCTGAAACTGGAGTCACAGGCAGTTGTTGTGAATCACCAAGGTCAGTTCTGGGAATGGAACCCAGGTCATCTACAAGAGCAGCAAATACTGAGCTATCTCTCCAGGACCATGTTTTGATTTTTTTTTTTAAATGCTACTTTGGGCCTATTGATATTAAGTTTAAGGAACAACTTATGAATGCAGTACACAGTGAATAGTCTCTGCACATCACAGTCACCGAGGATAAATGTTCTGTTAGGGAACACAGGTAAAACTCTTTTCATTGTAAATAAAATGTAAGTTAGTAGTGTGTATAAAATGCTTATTTTAATGCTTTTCTTGAGTAGATTTTTTTTCTTCTTCTAAGAATACATCATTTATTTGATTTTACAGATCATGGAATAAAATAAAACACTATACGAGGAACCACCAGTGGTCCCTTCACACTTACTGCATAGTCCATTGTCACAGTTGTTGGGACAGCTAGCACAAGCTTCCCCTTGTTGGTAAGGAGTGCTCTTTGTCAATGCATTGTTACCCCTGCAATGTGAAACATATCATTATTTCTCCCTTAGCTGCTTGTTTTATGCACTAAAGCATCAGCAAACATACATACATGGTTGTGCCTGGTTTTCAGTTCTGTTATTGACAGCAATAACAATTAAGCAAGCACATCAAACACGAACACATCTGTCCTGGTTTGCTGTCTGTGACTGAGATAAAACATTGACTAAAAATGACTTGTGCTGTGTGGATGTTCTGTATGTCAAGTTGCTCTGATTGGTCAATAAATAAAACACTGATTGGCCAGTGGCTAGGCAGGAAGTATAGGCGGGACTAACAGAGAGGAGAAAAGAAAGAACAGGAAGGCAGAAGGGGTCACTGCCAGCCGCCACCAGGACAAGCAGCATGTGAAGATGCCGGTAAGCCACGAGCCACATGGCAAGGCATAGATTTATGGAAATGGATTAATTTAAGCTTTAAGAACAGTTAGCAAGAAGCCTGCCATGGCCATACAGTTTGTAAGCAATATAAGTCTCTGTGTTTACTTGGTTGGGTCTGAGCGGCTGTGGGACTGGCAGATGACAAAGATTTGTCCTGACTGTGGACAAGGCAGGAAAATTCTAGCTACAGACTTAGGGGGGGGGAGGGGGGAAGAGAGGTTTATTTTAGGTCACAAGTTATAATCCATCACTGAGGGGAAGTGGAGGCAGGAACCTGGAGGCAGGAACCTGGAGGCAGGAACTGAGGCAGACACGCTTACAAGCTGCACCCAGGTTCAAGTTCAGCTGCTTTTCCTTCATGGTCCAGGTCTACCCACCTAAAGATGGCATGGCCAGCAGTGGACCAGCCCTCCCACACACACACACATTCACCAGCAATCGAGAAAATACCTCACAGACACAGGCCAATTCAACATAGGAAATTCCTTAATTTGAGGTTCCTTCCCACCTGTGTCAAGGTGACAACCAAGGTTAGCAATGACATGCCATCTCTCTGACTGCAATTCACCAAATTAAGTAAGGAAACTGAGGCAACTGGCATCTAGAACTTCCCCCTCTGTTGCCAGATAGATGAAATAATTATTAAGGCAAGACCCTGCAAGGTGTGGGTTACAGAAGCACATCACTCCTAAGAAAGAATAGCTCATAAATGGTAGTGGTAATGGAAAACTGTTCATTACTAAATATATTCTATCTGAAAGCTGAGCTATCCCACAGTTCCTCTAAAGTGGAAAGCAAAGTTTCTGCATTTGTTTCTTGTTGCTGAGAGTGAGTTTATATTGTTTGTGCATGGTTAGTAGCATATACTTAAGCAACTCTAGCTAGTACTTAAAGAATGTGTGAGAATGTTATGGTTACTAAGAAAAGAATGCCAGTTTCCCAAGTTTTGATCTGTGCCAACATCCAAGGTATACTATCCTACAGGAATTAATATGTGACTCATGATGATCATTACCACATGGGCTAGTTATGATCTTGAAAATATGAAGGAATCTAAATCTTAATTGTGCAAGTGGGAAAAAGCCCAAGGCAACACAGCTGAGTCTTTGTGTATTGAGTGAGCACTTAGAAAAACAAGCCATGAGGGTTCTAGAAATGCTCTGTAGGTTCATTCCTCAGCTTCCTCCCATTATCCATTCCATATATTGTTTCTTGTGCCTGCCCATGGGATGCTTTTATGATCAAGCAATAGATTTAGATATATATCTCCCTGTTCTATGAATTCTCTCTAGTAAATGCTGAAAGGTGTACTTGCAGAAAAACAAATTCAGAGTTCACAGCTCTCCTACTGCAGTCTCCTATCATCTGAGTAACCATGTCCCAGCAAGTCTGACAGGAAGGGTGGTCCTCACCCCTTTCAAAAAGTAAATATAATTAAGACTAAAAATTATGTTGTAGTTACACATGGGAAATATCAAAGTTTGTGGGAACAATGTAAGATTCTTCTCTTTTGTAGGTAAAGAGCAATTGAAATATTTGAATAGAAAACAATCTTTAATCAAGGTATATCATCCCATTTGCAAGCCAACAGCTTAAGTCATTTGTCCTAGCATTAAACTTGTACAGTCCTGCAGTGCAAAATTATCAAAATAAATAACATGAAATCTTAGAAAAAATCCACAGCATGAATAGTCCTTGAATGAGGGACCTAGGGAAGGCTAATTGAAGGAAATGGCATCATTTCATAAGTGAAGATGGAGATCTTAGATCTTTACATTCAGAACTGGGGAACTGTATTCTTCTCTGACAAATTAACGTTGCCTAGATCTTCAAAGAAAAACCCTGACATTCGCCCTTCCCTTGGTGGGGCTACCCTTGTGATTCTGGTTTGCTTTATAGAAAAGCTTTCCCATATTATTTTGCAGGTAAAATGACAAACTTTTAATTCTGAAGTGCATACTTACGCAGGACAGTATTGGCAAACATAGAAGTATTTTAGGATGTCTTGGTTGGGACAGTAAGCAATTCCACATCCAACTTTGTAAGATGAATACCAAACAACCTATAAGTCCATGGGAGATAAAAAGCATGGATGTTTATTAGAAAACTGGTAAAAACACTCAAAAATAAATATTCATATATATAACATGTGGCTACTACAGTCTATAGCATTTACCTTATAAAATTTCTATTTTGGGAATCACAGTAATAAAATTTTATTCCTAATACACTTTAAAACTAAACATGTCATGTAGGATCACTATTTTTCCCATATATAATGAAAGTATAAACTGTATGCTTTCCTATCAAGAATTCTTCAGATCCTGGGAATAGATTAATATATATTAAAATATCATTCAAATGACAGAACTATACAATACCTACTCAGTCTGTCTCAAACTGAACATAGGAATGGGTCAGTGGTTGACAAAGCTTTGGTCCTTGCGTTACAGTGTTTGTTACTCCAGCATCTTCATGCATCTACTCACCTGAGTGTAATGTCCAACAGCTGCATTGGGTTTTGCTCCTACACCATAAGTAAAAAACTCACTTTCATCGTACCAGTTTTGAATTACGGCTGACCAAGAAGTAGGGTCACTTGACATATAGAGATTCTCACCACATTTTGTATCTGGAAAGGAACATTGTTTATGAGGAAAACAATAGAACTTTCAATCTCAAAATAAATTGACTACATGAATGCAAAATGCTGTACTTCAGCCATGCGGCCTATGGTGGGTAACTGTTGGTTGAGGTGGAAGCAGGGTGCCTGCTTCTTAGATTAATTAATTAATTAATGGATTGATTAATCAGATGAGAAGACAGCCATCTGACACACCAAGCTTGCCTAAGCATGCAAATACTTAACAGATTGTGAATAATCCGTTCTTTCAAGGCCTTCTCGATTTGCACTGTCAAAACTGTACTCATCTAGGCACTAAATTCTCCATGTGTATGTGTCTCATGTGCTTTGTGATGCATGCTTAGTAAAGACAAGTAACCAACACTTGCATGTTTTCTCCTCTGTCACACTCACCAGTTTTCACAAAGAAGACCCTAAAGAAAAGTCCATGGATTTTTTGTGAAGGAAGACAAAGTCATTTTTGACAGATTGTTTTAATAGACAGCTGTCAGTAGGAAAGATGATTTCACAGGCTTAATCCTCTTCCTCGGAGAACCAGACACAGCCAGGACAAGTATTACAACAGCCAAGTCATTTAATCTATGTGAGCTTAAAAGGCCATGTCTATACTACATACAATGAATATCAAACGTGCTAAGATACCTCCATTAATAGTGAAGGTAAAAGTAACAATGTAATAGTCCACTTGATCTCCAAGACTGCTTCAGTCTTCTACTAACTCTGATCATCTCTTCACAGTTATTTTATTATTATAGCAGCAATGATACAATAACAATAGATCAACTGAAACAATGCAAGGATGACTAACCACTTCCACAGCAGGCTTCTCTACATGCTTCAATATATTAGTAATCATCCTGTGTGAGGTCTGCGTATCAAATTTCCTCCCTCATTGATCTGTACTCCACAATAAAATGGGTCCTGTTGTTCCTTAGAGTCTACCACAGCAATCTACACATCAGTCAAATTCAGAACATAGAAAACAAAACATATGCTGGGCTTGGCATTGCACACCTTTAGTCCCAGACCTGGGAGTTAGAGACAGGAGTATCATAGCAAGTTCATGGACAACCTGTTCTACATAGCCAGTTCTAGTGCAGCCAGGGTCACATGTTGCAGAATATTATTTTAAGGTGTGTTGCTTTGTTTATGTTGCATTTGTTTAACTCTGTGAAGCTGTGATTCTTTGCTTGTCTAAAACACCTGACAGTCTAATAAAGAACTGAATGGCCAATAGTGAGGCAGGAGAAAGGATAGGTGGTGCTGGAAGGCAGAGAGACTATATAGAAGGAGAAATCTGGGAGGAGATAAAAGAAGCCAGAGAAGTAGGAGGACTCCAGGGGCCAACCACCCATCTTACACAGCAAGCTACAGAGTAAGACTAAGATTTACAGAAGAGAGCAGGAAAAGCACAGGGGCACAAGGTAAGGAGGGTAATTTAGGTTAAGAAAAACTGGTGGGGGGGAGCCAAGCTAAGGTGGGCATTTGTAACTAAGAATAAGCCTCCGTGTGTGATTTAATTGGGAACCGGGTGGTGGGCCCCCCAAAAGAGTAAAAACTAAACAACAACAGTTGCATAGTGAGGTCCCACCTAACCAAAAGAGAGAGGGGGAAGAAAAAAAGAAAGAAAAGAAAAACTTCACTGCTTTACATAATTTAAAATTATTCTCAAAATATTCAGCCTACATGGATTTTGAATACTATTTCAAAACATTAAGTATTTTGTGGCAAAACCAAGCAACAACTGAACACAATTACATATATCCTAAAAATAGATATCAAAACACTGAACAGTTGTTTATTATCAAAATGAGGAGGCAGGAGATTAGATTTGATAAAAGCATGAAAAAAAAAATCTAGTATGGCATGACCTTGGTGTGTTCTTTGGCCTGGCCGTTTTCTTCCTAATGTTGTGATTCTAATTTGAGAATTTTTGTTAAAAAAGGATGACCCATGATCTTCTTTGCTTATGAGCTTGGAGAGAACAAATGATACATGGCATGAAACATTTGCATAATATAGATAAACATGAACCACATTGTTGTTATAATTATATCTCAATCACAAATAAATGACTTTGAAAGATAGCATGAATAGCATTTATGTGCAAATTTTTAATGTTATATCCTACAAAGGCCTGTTAGTATTGAAGTTATTCATTTATTAAGTAGCCATATATAATGTACATACTGATCTTTCGGTCTTGCGAATTACTGTGCTCTAAAATACACTTGTTAGCCCACTTTTGAGAATTTCCTGATGCTGCGATGCTCCACTCCTAAATAGCAAGAGAAAAAGAAAACTAAATTTAGTGATCCCACCATAATGAAAGCTTATAATTTAATAGGCTAGCAAAACGATAAAACTCCCATGGAAATATTTTCTAATTATCACTGATATTAAAATGCCTCTTTGGCTTGTTTTAATTTTTGTGTGTGCTAGTTTTGACATGAAGAGAAGTCCATCAGAGATGTGTATAAGGGCAAAATATCTAACCATAGAGGCACATTTACAATGTTCATGAATGATGCTAAATATTGATACATGTGAAACATTCTAATAATATTAATATTATAGGCTGCTCTGAGTTATTCCAAAGTCCTTTGATGCCTATTGCTTTCATGTGGGAAATATGGGCTTAAATAGGATAAAGGGATGTTAGCACTGTGTCCTGGGAAATACTTTACATTAAGAAGGGCATAGTAAGTTTCCCCATCATGGTCTTGATGCCCCTTGCTCATAGAATCCCTCTTTCCTCTCTTCGATTGGACTTCTGGAGCTTGGCCTGGTGGTTGGCCATGGCTCTCTGCATCTGTTTCCATCAGTTACTGGATGAAGGCTCTATGATGAGAGTTAGGGCATTCACCAATCTGATCAATGGGCCAGCTCAGGCACCCCCTCTACCACTGCTAGTAATCTAAGCCATGATGGGAAAACTTGGAGATACAATGGAATCAAGCTAGTGGGAATTCATGAACTTTGGACCAACAGCTGTGGGACTAGACTGGACCCTCTGCATGGGCGAGACAGTTGTGTAGCTTGGTCTGTTTGAAGGCCCCCTGATAGTGGGAATAGGATCTATACCTGGTGCATGAGTGGGCTTTTTGGAGCCCATTGTCTATGGCGGGATACCTTGCATAGCCTTGATGCAGGGGGAGGGGCTTGGACCTGCCTCAACTAAATGTGCCAGGCTTTGCTAACTCCTCGTAAGAGGCCATACCATTTGTAAAGAGGCAAAGGTAAGGCTGCAGGGAGGGGAGCAGGAGGAGGGATGTAAGGGGGATCTGTGAAGGGTATATAGAATGAATAAAAATTTCTTAATAAAAAAATTTTAAAAGAAGGGTATAGTATTGAGAATGGAGAGATGTCTCAGTGGTTGAGAGAACCTACTGCTCTTTTGCAGAGGCCCCATGTTCGATTCCCATCACCCCTGCAAATTGACTCATAGCTGTCCATAAACCAAGTTCTATGGGAGATCTAATGCCTCTGGTCTCCACAGGCACCCACACACATGTGTACATGTTCACACTCACACACACAGAAACACAGAAAAAAAAAATCGTCTTCAAGAAGTAAGACCCTGAAAGACAGAAAATGCCTTGACACATGACTAAGAAAAAGTGAACAAAATGCTTCACACAGGATGTTCCAAGATTTGGTTTCTGATTCTAACTTATTAGACCCCAAACTTGAAAAGTCACTTAACCATGTTAAAATGAAAATAATATAGTCTTTCCAGCATAAAAATTTTAGTAAAATACCAAAATCAAAACAAGAACCACCGATGGAAGCAAAGCACTGATGTGTGGTGATGTATTGTGTCCCCCAATATACTGTGTCACCCAATAAAATTTATCTGAGGATCAGAGGAAAAAGCCAGCCACTATAAGTAAACATAGAAGTCAGGCAATGGTAGCACATGCCTTTGATCCTATCACTTGGGAGGAAGAGATATGTCTGGATCTCTGTGAGTTCAAGGCCACACTGGGGAACAGAACCAAGCATGGTGACACATGCCTTTAATCCCAGCACTAACCATAGAGGTCTGGAGGTCTGGACAGACAGACAGAGCTGGGCAGGAAGTGGAAGTGATGTAGCTGGGCTGAGAGAGCCATTGAGTGAGCAGAACAGAAAGGAATATAGGCGTGGGTATACAGAAAGTAGGTCTCTTGTGAGACTGAAGTGTCTTTGAGGTGAGGTTAGCTTGTGGCTTTTCCTATTTCCCTGATCTCTCAGGTTTTCACGCCTATATCTGGCTCCATGTTTTTTATTTAATAAGACCTTTAGCAATTTATTTACAAATGCTGTCCAGACATGGTGGCAAGAATTTCCACCTAAAACCTGAGAGAGCTTAAGAAGAGATTGTAATTGTAGCTAAAAGCACCTTCCTAATTCATGACACTCATGGTGGGCTGAGGTACAGTGACGTGTCCCTTGGCTGTGACAATTCGTCTACACTGATGGGTGAATCTCAGATAGGCAAGGCCCCATGGGCTTCGGGTCCAGAATATCTCTTGCTAGTGCTGTGCCTTTACATGTTTGCTGCTGCCATTTTGCTCTGGTATCTGGCATGGTATGAATGGGTGTGGGGGGAACCCCATTGCTCTTAGTGTAGTGTGATTATCTCATGGAAATATCCCATTCTATGGGACATTTTTCCTATGGATTATTGTGAAGATGATTTCCTCTTAAGCTGCACTGTTTAACTGAAGCAATGATTTTATACAATAATAGTGTGAGTTTAAATAGAATTTTGATAACTAAGGGTTTTTAACAAATATAGAAAGGGATTATTATAGAGGTTAGTTTAGTGGGAAAATCAATGTGGGTAAAGGCAGGATATGGTGTTGCTATCACCCTTGATAAAACAGGGGCTGCAGAGGGTAGAAAATAAGAACAAGGCAGTGTCACACAGCTAGGACTTAGGAGTTTCTCTTGAGGAGCCATAAAGACTGTAACTTACATTAATGATTAAGGAAAACAATTGTGTCCCAGAAACTAGGCTAGCTCAAGTTCTTTTCATCTTAATATTGGTAGATATGTCCATGGGTTTTAGTGTTCATCATAGCTAAACAAAGTTTTAAATAATGACTAAGGTTAAGTTAAGATGTCTTTGTTAATGACTTTGAGGTAGAAAGTCTTGGGGAACAATTTAAGTTTAGGAAGGCATATAGTTCAGTGAGGGACTCTGACATCAAGAAACAAGAACAATAACAGCCCTGTTATTATTAGCTGATGTGCCTTTCTTGCTAGGATGGGTTGCTGATCAAGGGTAGTGATTAATTCCTTGTACACATTTCTGCCCTCAGCTTCCTGATATTAAAAAAAAAAAACTATTGATGAGTGGGTATGCACCCTTAGGATCAAAGTAGACTTACTGATTGCTTTTCATATATAAAGGTTTATATTGTTATTCTTTTAACATTTTTATAAGATTACCTTTTGAGTGAGATAAATAACACAATGTTTGATCATTTCTTTGTAACCTCAAAATGCAACCTGCCAGTAAAAGTACTGGCTGAGAAAAATAACTTGCTTGCTTACACTCTGTTAATCTATAACAAGTTACTTGGACATGAATGTATGTGGGTTCTTGGAAATAATTTGTTTTACCTGTAATATGTAAAATGTTTAATTATGTAAGGGAAATGGGAAACAAGTTGTTTTTTACTTGTATTCATTGTAATCATTCACTTAAAAATAGAATGTAACCACACTGTAATTTTTATATTGCTTGAAGTAGTCTGCTGGGGTATATAAGTGTAAGGGAAAATTATATATATATATATATATGTATGTATGTATGTATATATATATATATATACACAGAAGGGATACATCTAGGTAAAGGTAAGAAAAGAAAAAGGTGAGACAATGATAACAGAGAGTTCCTAATGGTGTGTGTGTGGGGGGGGGGGTGTTTCCCTTTTTTGCTGGGCACAGAGAGCTAAGTTTTGTCCCACTGGATGACCCCAGAGAATTAAGTTTTACCCCCTCCAATAGAAAAGTAAAATTGAGTGATTAGTTCACTGACTCTATGGCTCCTCCTCAATTGCTGAGCTGCTGAAGCCTGGTCCTTACAGCAGCAGGGAATATTTTAAACCATAATGTTAAGCCATCACCAGCTTCTCCTTTCTCCACATCCAGGACAGCTCCTCCCCAGGACAGCTCCTCCTCACACAGATGGATCCTCCCCCACCCCCACAGCTGCCCCCTCACACCTGGATCCCCCCCCCTCCCCTGTACAACTGGATTCTTACTCCACAGCTGGTTCACATCATTTCCAACACAGTCTCTTACCATTTTTAGCATGTTGCTGGCAGTGGGGTTAACTGATCTCCTCAGTTCATTGTGTTTATTTACAATCTCTCTTTGAATTTGCGGTTGGTTGGTTAACAATGCAGTGAAAGCCGGATCCTGAAGGAAAATAACTTTTAACAATTTTGTAGATCACAGACATTGAAGAAATAACTTCAGTTTTAAAACTATTATCACATAATATCGCACAAATAGAAAAGGAAAAAATATTAGCTGCTTGGCAATGCCAATAAAACTGAGTCAACACTTAATTTTAATAGGAACGAGTAGACAGAAGACTTGGAAATGGTGAGTAATTCATTGCAAGATAAAAATCCTTCTGAGGCCACAAATGCTAGGTTCTGATTTTAATTCAGCTTTCATTGTGGGTTTTTTTTTTTTTAATGTAGTCCTATGAGAGGTAATTCTGGGAGCAACTCTGCATGTGACCAGAGAAGAAAGGTAATCAATATCAGCCCAACACAAACAATGAGCCTTAAAACAGTGATCTGCCTGCATGTTATACTGGTGCAATAAGGCATTAATATTATGAAAATAACAAGCCATTTTTTGATTGGGATTAAGGTTTACTCTTGAACTGGAACCCATATCTGACAATGCTAAAGTGGCAAAGAATCTGAGACTATATAGGTCATATGATCTAGGGGAAAACCTACTATTCTTCTGCTAAAGGAACATAGCAATAACATGACCCCGGATGACATATTGCTACAGCCATAGATCAGTACATCATTCAGGCCTCATCAGAGAAGCTTCTTCTTTCAATAGGTGAGAACTAACCAGAGACCCACAACTGGACAACATGCAGGGAGTGACAGACTTTGGAGCACTCAGTCCTAAGTGAGATGACCTAAAGGAGATGTCTTCATCAAAGCCCTGCCCCACCCTCAAGGTTCAGGGGTCTATGCAGAAGAGGGAACAAAATGATGCTAAGGTCCAGAGTGATGGGTGACTCCAAGGAAACACTGTCTTCTAGGCACAAGACTGATGCACATATGAACTTAGAGAGACTGTGGCAATACACAAAAGACCTGCAGAGATTCACCAAACAAAAATCCCAGTCCTGCCTGACTGGGGAAACTTGACATGGTGTTCCACTCCTAACACTGAGAAGCTATTTGTAAATAATACCTGCTGGCAAAGAGAAAATCAAGTCTTCTCCAATGGAGTGTCAGTGACTGCCTTAACTTGGTTTCCATTTCTATGAAGAGACACCATGACCACGGCAACTCTTATAAAGAAAACATTTAATTATGGTGGCTGGCTTACAGTTTCAGAAGTACAGTCCATTACCATCATGGCAGGGAGCATGGTGGTATGCAGGCAAACATGGTGTTGACTACACCTTGGCTTGCAGACAACAGGAAGTTGAGTATCTGGGCAGTATCCTGAGCATAGGAAACCTCAAGGCCCAACCCCACAGTTACACACTTCCTCCAACAAGGCCATATCCACTCCAAAAAGCCACACCTCCTAATAATGTCACCCCTATGAGATTATGGGGGCATTTACATTCAAACTACCACAGTGAGTACATCAACCATGCTCCAGAGCAGGCCCTATACCCAAGAATAGTTTGCAAATACAAAACAGACTCTATTGATTTTGCTTTGTTTTGGCATTTTTGTCTTGTTTTTATTTGTTTTGCTTTTTGTTTTGTTTTTTGACAGCAAGATAGAGAGAACATGAAGTTGGTGGATAGGGAGATGGGAAGAATATTGGTGAAGTCAAGTAGGGGGAAAAAACATAATATATATCACATGAAAAATAATTTAGATTTAAAAATGAGATAAATTTTGTTATCAAACCCTCATAACAGGAAATCTAAGACACATCCATTCACATTTGATCAAGCCACGATAAGATAAAGTGAGGGAATCCCATGATTCATCCTAGGCTTCACAGAGAACATTGCTGTCTGTGGCATTTGCGTTTGGTGACAGAACCTTCAGATTTAGTCTAAATTCGTATCTCCCTTCGAGCACCTGAGCAAAACCATGAGGCAGCGTATTTTCCAAGGTTGCTCCATACATACTTTTTAAATATTTTTAAATGTTTTCTACACAATTCAAGGGCAACACATTCATCTACTGAATGGAATACTACCCACTTGGCTCAGTTTAGTAGTAAAATGTGCTTGGTACAGAGTTCATATTTTCAGCTTATCTTGATGATTATATACATATGTCAGCTAATGCTGAGAGAAGAATGGGGCTTTTGGTTATTGGGCAGGCTCTAAGCTTAAATTTATAAAAGAGCGCAATGTCCCATGGGTGTGAGCAAGATTCTGAAGTATTTCTAATAGACACATTGCTCATAGCAGGCTTCCTGATACTTTGGGATAAGTTACTCAACTGTTCCCCACCATACTGAGTTCCCTCAAGACTCTCAGCTTTCTCCCTTCATAGTTCTGATCACACAGCTTTGGCCATTTTCTAGTCTCTGTCCATGTCTGTCTCCTGTTTTATGTCCCTAAGGACAGAGACTATTATATAGTGCCTCAGACCAATAGGTGTAGCACAGTTTCAGATTTCTAAAGTACAGTGGATGCACAGGACACGCATCAGCAATGACCAATCCCTGAATTATCAGACATTTCCATGTTTCTATTATCCTCAGATTGTCACTTAAAGTAACTTCAAAACACAAAAGTGTTGGTTTCTAAGGATATGAAATTATTTTCTGATCCTTATACCATTATATTTTGTACATGAAAATTCTATGTATAGATGTATTTATTTTTAGGTGAGTATCAATAGAGATTTTATTGTGAGATCAGGAAGTAAGATTATGCCTAAAGTCTAAAGTTAACAACAACAACAAAAAAAAAAAACAATCTATCCTTACAGGGTTCATAATGCATTCAAAAAAACATATGACTTCTTCAAACCTGATAGGTGGAGTCTATGTGAGGAGAGATCAGTTTATTGAGGATAACAAAGAGTTCACAAAAGATGATTCTGGTTTGGGATTGGAAAAGATTTACAGTGTTCACAGGACTGCTGAGAAGCATAGAGAGTCACGCTGAGAGGGGTAATCAGTGAGCATTGAGTGGTGCCTAAAACCCAACAACATCTCACTTTGTAATGATTTTTGTGAATGAAGGCCAAGAGTTGGACCAGGACGTAGGAGGAGAATTGTGAAGGTCCAGGGCAAAAATCATTCAAGGGAGAAAAGATGGAAAACTGTTATAATAAAGCCCTGGGGAATGAAAAGCAAATTCTCCCGGGTCTGAGAATTTGACTATTATAACAGACTGGTTACAGTTATGAATGCCTAATGAGGCCTGAACAAATATCAAACTCTTTATTTCTAGCTGGCATTGAGTTTTAAAGGTCAGAGCAGACTATGCGAACAGACAACAGTGACAACAGTACTTCTTACTCATGGGCTTCCAGGCCAGGAGGTGAACTCCATGTGTGAGCCTCACACACACTGACAAGAATGACTGGCCTTTGGGCTGGAGAGATGGCTCAGAGGTTAAGAGCACTGGCTGTTCTTCCAGAGGTCATGAGTTCAATTCCCAGCAACCACATGGTGACTCACAACCATCTGTAATGAGATCTGGTGCCCTCTTCTAACCTGCAAGTGTATATGCAGACAGAACACTGTATACATAGTAAATAAATAAATCTTTAAAAAAAAAAAAAAAAAGAATGACCGGCCTTGATCTGGGATCATTAAAGCATTAAAATCATATGTGAAAAGGGGGGGGGGTCTAAATTCAAGATTCCACACAGTAACAATGCTTTATGTGCTAATTCCATGATTATTGATAAACACAAAAAGACTTTAGAATCAGATTTGTTTTCAATTTAGAAACAAGTCCAGTTATTTGTAAACAATAACAAGAGATAAATGTAGTGACAGAGGCAAAGAAAGGGCAAATTTAAGATTACATATTCTTACATTTCTGAGCAATCATATGGAAATGGGATAAAATAAAGACGTAGAAAATACTTTGAGCAGAAGATCCTTAATTATCTCTTTAAACCCATATAACATGCTGTCTTTTTAAAATATGATTTGGGAGTGATATGTAATCCAAACTGGAGATGGCCTATTAAAATGTAAAAGAAGTGAATTCTAGCAATATATTTATTTGTGATAAGTTGAGTAATTGCCCCCTAAAGATATTTCCATATCCTAATTCAAATTCTCTATAAATACAGTCTTATTTGAAAAGAAAATGTCTTTACAGAATCAAGTTGAGAAACTTGACACAAAATTATCCTAAAGTACCCAAGTGGAACCTGAATTTGGGACCAAGCAATTTCATGAGAAACATAGATGAGATTATGTTAAGATGAAGGAAGAGGTTGGAAAGACACAGTCATCTGTTGAAGGACAACAACAACTGGCAGAAGTCACTATAAGATAGAAAGGAAGAGACCGGTCCCTTCCTAAGTCTGCCAGAGAGACCTCGATTTCAGACTTCTAGCCCCGACAGCTATAGAAAAAAAAACATTTCTGTGTTCAGCCAGCAAGTCTTAGGTAATTCTTAACAACAGTGCTCTGAACTTAATATATTATTTAACCAATTATAGAAAATACTGTTATCTGTTCATTTAACAAACAATACTAGTGAGGTTTGTTGTTTAACTTGTACTATGTGGTTGATGCCTGTGAACCTTCTTCTTGGAATATACTTTGTCTTTTCAAGTACCCAATAGGCACATGGGACAGGCAGCCCCCACAGGAATGATGGAGCAAATAAGCTTAGCACCCATCTCTGTTTCCATATGAAATGCCATGAAAACTTTGTCACCTGTCAGGCACTCTAGAGTCCTGTGCTCTCAAAGTAGCCCTTTTCCAAAGCTGTCAGAGTGCTCTGAAAGAATGTTTCCCCTTTAACCTTACCTTTCCTTCAGTGGGCAATGATTGATGCAGCAAAGCAAAGAGAAACAGCATCACCTGGAAGGAAGCCATGGCTGGAAGCTATCAAAACAAAAAAACATCTTCACTGAAGTCAGTAGTACAGGGATTTGGGAAGGGGGAAATTGGGTGATCTAAGGTATGCCAAGCATCTGTAACTTCTAGTTCACTAACAATGTAACAGCTGAAGAGTCACTATATGATGCAAATAGAATCACAGTGAAACCCCCTTGTCTCTAAAAGGGACATGAACTGAAGAATTTGATGGTTGTCTTTGACTTGTATGTGCAGTGACTCGGGAATTCCTAGCATCTTCCTGCAAATTTCTCTTCCCTTTTCTTCATCTAAAAGGAAATGTGAACAAATAGATTTCTTCCTAGCTAATTAAGTTGCTGACACTCATCATCCATCTCATTGTGTGGGAAAGGGTTCAATTTTTCCACTGTGTCCCACCTCTCAACTTCCTATTCTCAATAAAGAGAGAACTATTTATCTATCTACACTAGAATTCAATCAAGATTTCAGGGTTGGGATTATGCCAACATAAATGATCAAACACCTTAGAAGTGGTTATTTCTCAGAGAGAGAAAATAGAAACTGGTTTTTTTTTTTCTCATGCTTGTATTATTGTCAAAAGTTCTGCTATAGAAAAACAAATATATAGTTAATGAATTAAAAGCCTACTCTTCTCAGTTCTGGTCACGATTTGGTATAAAGGATGTTTAATATTATCATTGTATTTCAAAAGGCCTCCTTGCTCATCCTCATATTGCGTCTTCTAAATAGGATGACACACCATGGATTCTTAGGATAATATTAAAAGCAGCTCAGTTGGGGAAATACTTATCTTCCCATCATTACCCACCAGTCATGACTTCAAATACATTGTTCATAGAAAAACAAGAAATAGTTTCATTTTGGGAAGAGCAAGTCATTAATGCAACTTCATGGGGCCCCTTTATCCTTATTTTAATAATTCTTATCATATAATCACATATTGAGATGAAACATATGCACAAATACCACATTTTTGCTTTCCCAATAAACATAGTTCTAATGTGGAAGACAAATTAAAAACATGAGAATTAGCTATGCTATCTATTTATGTAATCATACAAAAAGTTCATATATACATATAAAATTGATACCATTGTTTCTGTAATAGCATTGCTAAAGAGTTTTGTTGATATCATTCTTAAGACCACAAGTAGATATATTAAGTATATCATTTTACTCTTGGCAACATTAGAGTTATTGGCATGATAAAAATGCTCACATTAGAACAGTCACTTACTGATGGTTGTACAGTTGAAATATCTGCCTTCCCTGTGTCAAGACAGAAGGTGGGAGAGGATAGATTACACATCACAACTGTCTCTGGGCACATTCTGCATCTACACATCGGTTTCAGTCAACACTGCCCTCAAATGGCATTTTTCACACCAACATACTCAAATTTCACCTCCGGCTTTTTTTCATTTGGTTCCCATCCAAACTGCTAACATGAGTAACTACAGTTAAGTTCTTAAAGCACATTACAATCTAGACAGTGTCTTTGGAGCCTGGTATTTCTATATTGACCATCCAAGACTATTTTATTCTTGAGAAGTAGGGCATATCTTAAAGCTGAACACATTCATGCATCAACTTTCTATGACTTTTATTTTCTATCTGTAGCTTAATGTTCATTAAGATACAGTCTTTGGAAACCATCAGGCTTGGGAAATCCATCAGAGCTTCAGTTTTCTCTTACACAAAATGTGAATTTCTATAGTCTTATTTTAAAAAAAAACAAAGACATAACTCTGTAAAAATCTTAATACAGTCCTCATATAATATAATATGTATAACCATAAATAGATAATATGAGTATTTTATTATCTTTTGCAGTATCTAAAATTTGGCTTAACCTCATCAGATATTTCCATAAAAATTTGTGATCTGATTGAATGTTAATTTCAAAATTATTTAAAACTTTTTTTTCTTCCTGATGTCAATTCAAATGCTGGAGACCTGGTCCTCCTTAACATAAGGAAAAATGAACTAACTGCATCCTCATTGAAAAAGGCATATACATGAGCCTGAAGATTTTATACAGCTAAGTCACTCCGTGTGTCTGCATTGTATGATCCATAATTCCAAAGTCTAGTAGACCAGGAGGCCACACATTCCACTCCCATGTTGTTGCCAATCCAAATGGTAGTCATCTTCATAAAGTCTGAAGAAGGGCACCATTGCTGAAAATGTGTTCAAGAAAAAAAATGTTTTATGCATTCCCTTACTTTGTGCTTTGTTCTTGAAACCTACATTCATACTTAGTTGAAAATTTGACCGTCATTTTACCCTTCCTACATGTGAATGGAACAATACCTTGTCCTTTCTTTTAATGTTCTAAGATCAGGATGACATGGTTCTTGTAAGATGTCAGGGGCATGATGTGAGCTTTCATTGTTCTAGAAGATGGAAACAACGATATAAAGAGAGCCTTATAGATATTGTCAATACTCTGTCATAAACTTAAAACCTGACTGTTCACTAACATCATCTTAATTCTTCACTATTTGATGTCACTATTAACACTATAATATGCTTTGGGAGCCAAACTGTGCTTCAGTGGCTTAGTATTTCCTTCACACACTAGACCAAAATTCTACTTCTTAAGAAACTCAGTAACCACTGGATGGCTACCACCCTCGAAAACGGAAGTGTGTACAAAGTCCCCCCTTTGATCTAGCACGCAGTCTTCACGTTCTTCAAAAGATGTTGTCTATAACTCCAACAGTGTTAACTATATGCGTTGGTGTTTGGTCAATATAGCTTCACATCTTCTCTTCTGGAAGTTCAGAAGAATGAATGACCTCAGATCTTATTGCTATAGTCATATAACTGCACACTCACACAATTAAAAAAAAAAACTGACATTTTAAATCTGACCGCAGAAAAGCCAGACTTAGCTCCCTCCGTGACGATATCTTTTAAGGTCATGGGAAATCTTTAGCCGATTCTTGCTAAGAAAGTGAGCTAATAATTGTCCCTGAATCTGCCCATGGCCCCTCACCTCACACTTCTTTATCTACACTAGATTCACCCATTTTCCCTACCCTGGTCACATTCACTCTCTCTGTCTACACTAATATTTACCAGGACTTCACAGCACAGATCTTCATGCTGTCGGAGGGAGCCAGAGAGGGCTCCTGCTGCCCTTCCCTCCCTGGGCGATGGTAACTGCCTCCTGCCGCCACGTGGGGGCGACGTCACGAAGCTTTATGCCCTCAGAGTAAGTGTTCCTCTTCTTAGAATCCATCCCTCCCTCAACCATCTCTCTGTAGGAGGTCGCGGACAAGTTCTTGAATGTTTTCCCCTGTGAAAAGTGAAGTCCTACTTATTATTATTGTTATTGTCATTTGTTGGGAGTTGAGGGGATTCAATGTTTGTTAACACAACAGGGCTCTAGGAAGAGAAAAAAGGAGATACATCAGGATTTTGAACGCTCAGGGAGAAAGATAGAGAAGTGAGCGTTTCATTTCCAGGATGCCTGAGTGAAGAGCTTCAGAATTAACAACTAAGATCGGGGAAGTCTTGCTGAAAGGTTTACTTAAAATTTCAGAATCGTGGCAGTGTGGCGCCAACAATACAACCAGTTCCAAGGAGTTAGCGTTTTGCGTTTTTGTTTACAAATTCTCCCTGATCATTATCTGTGTTTGGCAGAAGTTTTGTGGTCAGAATTTTCAAGATAGCTGGATCAACTTTTGAATACCTGAAATTCCTGACCAAAGGTTTCTACATCCAGTACATCTGGGTTGAGCAGCTAGCTTTTTTCATTAGTGGACCATGTGTGGTCTTCAGGAATATAAGTGATAACATGCTTAGTGGATAAAAATGGGGGACAGTTAGCTCATTACTTAAAGGAAGAGATCAAAGATGTCAAATCAATTAAGTTCCCTCACCCCTGTTTCTCTGTGTCTCATGAAGAAGAGGTTGGGAAATTTACCATTTATTGCTCCTACTCTATTTGCATTGTTTATCGCATTTGTGTGTGTGAGTGTGTGTGTGTGTGTGTGTGTGTGTGTGTGTGTGTGTGGTGTTTGTGTGGGTGCAGATGTGTGCGCATAGCTTTGGGTATCATTTCTCAGAGGCTAGCCACCTTTTTTGTAGGCAGAATTTCTGATTGGCCTGGAATTAGGGGAGTGGGCTGGCCTGCCAGTGGATGGAAGAGCTCCCTCTTTCTCCAACTCCCCAGTAACGGGATTATAAATGTATGCCACTATGCCCATCTTTTTACATGGGTTCTGGGGGATTGAACTCAGATCCCCGTCGTTGTAAAGCAAGCACTTTACCAGCTTAACCCTCTCTCTAGCCCCTTGTATATGTTTAATTGGTTTAACTCTGGTAAATCATATATGTCTAGGAGTTTATCCATTTCTTGTAGATTTTCTAACTTAATGGAATGTGAGTTTCAAAATAGACTCAGATGATTTGAATGATTTTCTGAATGAGCCACTGCATGGGTGTGAAAACATTTAAATGCAAAGACATATAGAACATTTATAAAGTAGTGCAAGGCTACACTTAATCCAAGCAAAATGTCAAACATCAGTTCCAGATTGAAGGAATTTGCTCCACCATTCAAAATATAATCACACATGTAATATCTTGCTATGCTCCAATTTGGGAAATGAGAAATTTATGATACTCCCTGGAAGGATCCTCAATAAAAGATGGGTCCCAGAAATCTCTCAGCTTGTCACAGAAGCAAATAATTTGAATAAGAGACATACACAATGTAACTGAAATCCTCTGTGACTCCACACATACAGGAATTTTGATGTCAGGATCAATGTAGTCACATAATATAGTAGTGATGTGATAATATAAAAGTCTAATCATAATGCAAGGTGAAGACAGCCAATTTCAAGCAGTATGTCATCACCCAGACCACTTCATAATGCAATAATCAGCCCTGAGCACAGTTAGGCAAGGAAGCCATTTATATACTATATACATTTTGGCCAGTGTTGCTTTATACCTGGTCAATATATAAATGGTTCCCCAAGCCACTTGATTGTTAGAGGCGTTTTACTATGAAAGAACCAACACAAAGTTTCTTTAACGTGTAACCTAAGAGTCTCAGCTCAGGATCTGATATAATAATTATTATCAGGTGATATAATAATGTCAGTATTGTGTGATCTACCGGGTTTGTTTGTATTTTCTCTCTTCCCTCACATGTCTTAAACATTGACAAATTACAACTGAACCCATACTGCAAAGTAGACACTGGGATGAATTATGGAGACTCAATAAAATGAGATGTCTTTCCTCAGAATGTTTATGTATTCTAAAGAATGGGCATGTTATTAGCCACAATAGATCATTTTTCCTCTCTTAATCCCTTCCCTGTCTCTCTCCCTTTCTCTCCTCTCTTTGCCTTTTTTCCTGGTACTTGGTACTGGGAGGTTCTTTTCTTCCCTAAGCCCTGCTTTTCAAAACCGATTTCCTTCTTCCAGACAGCCTCTGGCAAAAACAGTGAGTCATAGACCAATCACCACGTCTTGAAACATTCAGCCAGTTTGTTTAATACAGTTTATTAAAGTAGAATTTTAGTAATTAACTGGTGTGTTTAAATTAATCACCCTACCCATGCCAAAATGTCAATAGAGTTGTATCTGTAAAATATATTATTTTAATAGCTTAGGATGTGTTCATTAGCCTGCTTCTTTCTGCCTGTGGGCACTGTGTAGGGGCATGGTGAAAGTCTCCCTTCTCATTGCAGTCATTTCTGAATCAGAAAACAAAAAGCTAGGCTGTTCATCCAAGGCCTCAACACACCTAACTGGGTGGATCAGTTAATCTTAGTGAAATGTTGGGTTCTATGTGAGCTGATCCTTCAAGCTGGAATCTGAAGCCAAAGCAAGCAAAGTCATATACCACTGCATTAAGAAGTTGGATTTGACTTAGGTCAGAACAAGTAAACAGATGGATTTCATAAAGCTTAAGCCATGGTGAGTGAAAGACCTCTTTAGGCATAATAATAATCCAATGGCAGTTTGGAAGGGTATCCTTAGAAAAGCTAGCTGCACACCTGGCATCCCAGATCTGGGCAAGCAAAGGCAGGAATGTCATCAAGAGTTCAAAGCCCTGGCCTGCATAATAAGACCCAGGTGATCAAAGCCTGAGTGAGACAAAAGAAAACTCAGCATAAATAGAAATTACCACGTTATTTATACTTAGACACTCCCTGCTGATCTTCTTTTCCCTGTGTGTAAAAATGATTGCAAAAAAATAATAATACATATTGGATTCAGAATACTTTTTCAGAACACAGATTGATAGGCATTTAGATTCTTATTTACCATGAAGCAATGTATTTTTATTTCACTACCTTGGAGGCCAGGCTCCAGCAGCACAGGACTCAAAGGGAACCCCCAGATTTGGCATATTGTGACTTTTTTGTCTGAGGGGATAAGGGGGAAAGACACTCACACACTCTCTTGATGGTTTCCTTCTTTATTCTTCTTCTGTATTCTCCATTCTCTCTTCTTATCTCTATCCAGAAATGTTCCTTCTGTCTCTCTTGATGTTTTCCTTCTAACTCTATCACTATCCTTCTTTATGCTCTTTATTTTTCCTCTACGGCTTATATACCCTGACAAAATCCTTTAAGCAATATAAAAATTGCAATGTAGATACATTCTATTTCTCAAGTGAATGATTACAATTTTACAAATACAGGTAAAAACATGGTTTTCTTCTCCCTTACATGATTAAAACAAAGTCATCCCAAGAACCACGTACATTCACATCTAAGCAACTTGTTATAGATTAACAATGTAGGCAAGCAAGTAAGGTATTCTTTTGCTGGCAGGCTATGTTTTGCGGTTACAAAGAAAGGACCAATCACTTTATCTCATATCAAAAGATAATCTTATAAGAAATCTTAAAAGAATCACAAATCTAAACTTTTATACATGAAAAACAATCAGTCAGCTCTACTTAAATCTTTAGGGTACATACCCACTCGTCGATAGTTTTTATATCAGGAGACCAAGGGCAAAAATAGGCACAAGGAATTAACCTTTGATCACCAACCAATCTTAGCAAGGAAAGTACGTCGGCTAGTAACAGTTGGGCTGCTTTGTATTTTTTACCCTAATGAATCTATAACTCAGCTATGTGTCCTTGTGAACTTTAAGTTGTTTTCTAGGATTTTTCATCTCAAGGTTATTATCAAAATATCTAATCTAACCTGAGGTTATTTTAAGGCTTTGTTTTAGCTATGATGCACACTGGAACCTGTGAATGCATCTTTCAACATTAAGATTAAAAGCCTGGCTCCTGGGACTCAATTATTTTCCTTAATCATTAACTTTGAACTGTGATCTACCCAGCTCCTTAGGTAAAACTCATAGGGTCTAGCTGCAAACTCTTCCTTGTATTTATTTTTAAGTACCAAAACTTTATTTAAACTAACAACATTGTTAAAAATTAGATGGTACTGTTTAAGAAGAAATCATCTTCATAATAATCCACAGGTATGAATGCCCAGTAGAATGGGATATTTCCATGAGGTAAACACACCACATTACAGGCAGTGGGGATCTCCCCACACCCATTCACACCACCATACCAGATACCAGAGAAAGATGACAGTGGCAAACATATAAAGGCACAACAGAAGCAAAAGACATCCTGGAGTCTGTGGTCTCAGGGCCTTGCCTATCCAATATTCACTCATCAGAGATTCGCCTCATGGTAGGCTGACACCTCAAACTTCAATTGCTACCTGCTACTCCTCTGATATGGCCACTGGCAATTTTTATTTTTGATTAGTTATTTTTTTTTGTGTTTCATACAATGTGTTTTAATCATATTCAGCCCCCTCGCCCAACTGTTTCCATATTCATTCCCAGCATCTACCCACTCAAGATATGTCCACTGGTATAATAGTGGCATGAACATCATGAAAGTAACCAAGTACTTTCTAATTGGATTTAAATCCTGCTCCACAAAGTGAAATTCATACTTGGTACCATTGTAGGACTAGAAACCTATGCTCACAGGTCTTGGGCTCTAGGAGTATCTATACTATTATGCTGCTAAATGAACATAATAAAAAAAAACCAGCTCCTAATGGCTTATGGTTAAATGCATAAATAGAATTATCATTCAACCTTCATCTGAGAAGTTTCTATTCAAAGTAGATGGTGATTAATACAGTGACTCACAACTGGCCAAAGTTCAGAGAATTAGAAACTAAAGAATTTTCATCCCTAGGAACACACACTACACACACACACACACACACACACACATTGTATGTGTATATATATAATGTCCTGAGGGTTCAGGGATCATTTTGAAAAAGAGGTGTGAAGAGTGTAAGAGCCAAAGGAGGTGGGTGATTGCAATTTCTTTTTTGCCCCAAAAATAATGTCTGTGTGGATATAATATCATGGTTCTGGCTTATAAAAGCCCTCTGAGTTCAGTGTCAGATCCTGTAATTTCTGGCCATCTGCTCAAGGTAAATGAGAAGAGATGCACTGAATCTGGGCATCTCTCCAAATGTATCAGGGAGATTCAACAGCTCATGTAGCTTTCTGTCGGTACATGGGAAGTCCTCAACAATGCTATAGATAAATAATAAGTCAAAGAATGATGCAGGGAGGATGCTATGACATCAGAGCCTCAGTCACTAGCTACAGAAACCACATCATCTCTGAGGAAGAAGCGGACTTTTTTGGAAGGATACTCAGAAGCTCACAGAACCAAGCAAAGGCCGAAGACAGGAAGGAAAGTTCCACCAAGGGATCTGATGTCATGTCACTGCAACATTTGCATAGCTTCCCCTTAAATTCTGCAAATTATAAACCCAAGAATTCAACTGACCAAGACAAAATCCAAGTGGAGAAAGGATAGGAGATGTGGGTCCCAACCTGATGGCTCATATTGAGAGCAAATGCTTGTTTTAAAATTTCTTCAAAATAATCTTGGCTATGCATAGACAAAAATGACAAAAGTAAAGCTAATGCTTAAAGTGACTTGTTCCCCATATATCTTGTAATTTTGTTAAGACTTCAATGTATACCAATATTTTGATGTTTACAATAAATAATTTTGACAGTATGAAGTAATTTTACCTCCAACTTTTAGAGAAAAATTCTACTGACAGAAACTGAGACACACCCAAGTCCACATACCACACGGAGCTTGAAGTTGGGCTTTGCTGTCTGGATGCAGGGCTACCATTCTCAGATCTCTTCTATACCACATATCCCAAAGTACCCTTCCACGTAGTTTTGAATTCATGAAGTTTCACAATGCAACTTTTTATCCCTTGAGCCATAATCTTTCAATAAAAATCTTCAGTGACGTCTAAGTTGCTAGTTGTTTGTGGGATTTTTTTGTGCTAGAGAACTTTCAAAAAAAAAAAGATCATGTCATGATTTTAACCAGACAGAAAGTCTGTGAATCTCAATGAACTTCAGTTAGCCATGCTGAAACGTCACATTGGATTTTATATATTCACTATCAAATATACATTTGATATACACTTAGCTTCCACCAAAGGGGAAAAAAATCTCCATGACAGAGTTAAAACTAGAAAAAAAAATAGCTTCATATCCTCCTTCATGGTTCATGTGCCCACCACATGCATCCAGCTCTTCTTCATCACCGGAAAGTTGCCCATACTTGTTCTCCTTTCCACATGTTACACTGTACCTAGGTGATATAGCATGGTGAGAGAGTGTCTACCCACCATGCCTTCTGGGTTTTATTCATATATACACATGATGCCAGATGTCATGAGATAGGCCTCTGATCCTAGTTACTGAAGAGGCTGAGGCAGGAGGATCAGACTGGGGAAAGAAATAGCAAAATAATGGATATTGAAAAATGTTGTATTTTAATGTTTTAAAACAAGACAAATGTATGAGACAATGTATTTGTGTGTAAATACATATCAGGAAACCAGAAAAATTAATATCAAACTATTGCCACAAGTGTAGAATGAGTAGATATCTATATTTATTTTGTGTACTATGGATTATTTTTAACTCATTTATGCATTTAATTGGTGTTTCTGTGATATAGTACTTGAAACACTTCATAGAAAAGCTCCAAATCCAATTAGCCAGAAAAAAAAAGATAGTTTTAGAATGAGAAAGATTGGCTTTTGAAGTTAGGTAGTAGATCATTGAGCTGGCAACAGACTTTAGCAAGCAATCGGTTGCCCATGGCCCAATCGTAAGGTCATCATATGTCTAACCCATGCCCATGCCTAGGCTCAGCAAGCTGAAGTACATTGAGAAATGCAGTGAAGAATGAAACTAAGTTTCAGAGGGAACAAAATTAAAGACCTGGCATTTTCCAAGAAGCCCTCCTGTCCCTCCCTTATCTTTGAAAAGCAGCTGTGCAAGGTCTCCTCTGCCGTACATGGCTTCCCTCTGGGTAAGATGAATACACCCAGGAGCCAACTGCCTGGCCTCTAATCAGGTGGGTATCTCTGGAACCCAGAAGCAAGTGTCTGTGCCTGCCCTCCATCTCTACCACCTTCTCTTTCTCTAGCTTCTCCTCCCCCTTTATCCTTTCATTTAATTTAGGATAGTTAAACTTCCAACAGCCACCATTAATACAGTTCCCATACTTTCATTAATTGAGATGAAGTAATTCTTTCATTTTCCTAAAGCCACATAGCAGGTGAAGGCTAGTCTTCCCCTAGCTGGGGACTAGCCTACTTACTAATGAAAATTGGCAGCTTTACCTCATGTATTAAAAAGCACCCGAAGAGAACAATTTTGTGTTTCAGAAGATGGGATGCAGAAAAACACCCCAGTCCTCCACCTTGCTCCCTTCACATCTTCAGAGAGAGATTTTTGTAAAAGGTCGTCAGTATCTCCAGACCCACACTGTCCTGTTAGCCTCCAGTCAGATCTCAGGTCCTTCCAAGGACCCTTACTCGAGTTGAGTAAGCAGTTTGGTCCAGGCGTGAAGATTATGATGACAAGCCCTTACTGTTGGAACAGTGACAGAGTCTACAATATTCAAGTTACTGCTGAAATGCTACAATCGATAATCTAATATTCTAATGTTGAATTCATTATGATCAGTCTATCCCTATCTCCTTTCTTCACGCCATTTGGACTGCTTCCTTTTTTCCTTTTTTTTTTTTTTTTTTTTTTTTTCTCTTTTTTTTCGAGACAGGGTTTCTCTCTGCAGCTTTGTGCCTTTCCTGGAACTCACTCTGTAGCCTAGGCTGGCCTCAAACTCACAGAGATCCACGTGCCTCTGCTTCCAAGTGCTGGGATTAAAGGTGTGTACCACCAGTGCCCGGGTTTGGACTGCTTTCTAATCCCTTCTTTTTTCTTCAAGTCCACCCCTAATTCAGTTCATCTTGATATTGATCCATTTTTATACTGTTAGGTACAGTATTGATATCAGACATGAAGAATGCAAAAGAGACAGAATCTTGTCCCTAGAAGCTGGGCATTGGTGGCACATGCCTTTAATCCCAGCACTTGGGAGGCAGAGGCAGGCAGATCTTTGTGAGTTCAAGGCCAGCCTGGTCTACAGAGTGAGATCCAAGAAAGGAGCAAAGCTACTTTTCGAAACCCTGTCTCGAAAAAAAAAGGCCAGTTTGGTGTTTGTTTGTGTGTTTGTTTTTTTTTTAATTTTGTTTGTTTGTTTTTCCAGTATCTTTCTTATAGTTTTTATTTTGAAAAAAAAAATACGATATATTTTGATCACATTTCCCATTCCCCAACACCTCACAGATTATCCCCACCTCCCTACCCACCCAAGTTCATGTTCCTTGTCATCTACCTGTATCTCTCTCTACCTCTTCATCTCTCTCCAAAAGAAAGTGAAAATCAAAACAAACAAACAATAAACCAATAAAACTGAAAAAAAAAAAACAGAACAAAAAGCTCACAGAAATGGGAACCATCATAGAGTCTTTTCTTTGGTTGGCCGACTATTCCAATACCTCTGGTGCTTACACCTCTGCCTTCTCTTCCACATAGATCCCTGAGCTTCAAAAGGAGATGTTTGGTGAAGATATCCCATTTAGGACCCAGTGCAACGAAGTCTCTCTCACTCTGCACATTGTTCAGTTGTGAGTCTCTGTGTTTAAAAAAAAAACAACAACAAAAGACCTTTAAAATTTTTATGTAAACATAGGACATACAGAAAATACCATAATCTGAAAAGCCACATGTATTAAAAAGGCTTTTTCCCCTAGAGTGACAGCACTTGAAGGCAATAAAAGCTTCATTCTATGGGAACCGTGGTTCCTTTTGGAGGCAGCTCACCCTCACAGTGCTATGTGAGTTCCTTTCTGGGATTTGCTTTTGGCTACAAGATAATCAGTTTCCCCCACCATGCAGTAAGTAGGTCTACCCAGTCTTTAACTAAAATCTCCAAAACTTAGGCTAGAGAGAGGACTCAGTGGTTCTGAGCACTAGCTGCTCTTCCAAGTTCAGTTCTCTGCACCCACATGGCTGTTCACAGCCTCTATAACTCCAGTTTCAGGAGAGACGACCCTCTTCTGGTCTTCTTTGTCACTGGGCACACATGTGGTAGACAAACATATATGTAGCCAAAACACTCAGACACATAAATGTTTTTTTTTTTATTTCTGAAGCTATGGGCCAAGATAAGTCTCTTTTCTTGCAAGATATCTCAGAAATGAGGTAATATTTAAAAAATAACTATACAAACCTAGCTTAGAATACTACAGCAATTGAATCAAGGCCCTCAGAAAGAGCAGTCAGTGCTTATAACCTTTGAGCCATCTCTCCAATAGACACATGGATCCATGGAATCAAATCAAAGACCCTGACATAAATTCATACACCTATGAACACCTGATTTTTGACAAAGAAGTAAAAATTAAACAAAGAAACCATCTTCAACAAATGGTACTGTCATAACTAGATGTCAGTATTGTAGAAGAATGCAAATAGATCCATATCTGTTGCCATGCACAAAACTCAAGTCCAAGTGGATCAAAGACCTCAATATAAAACCAGTTACACTGAACCTGATAGAAGAGAAAGCAGGAAGTAGCCTTTGAACACATTGGCACAGGAAACCACTTCCTAAATATAACACCAGTAGCACAAACACGGAGAGCAACAATTAATAAATGGGACCTCTTGAAACTGAGAAGCTTTTGTAAGGCAAAGGGCACTGTCAATAAGAAAAAACAGCACCCTACAGAATGGGAAAAGATCTTCACCAACCCCACATCTGACAGAGGACTGATATCTGAAATATATAAAGAACTCAAGAAACTAGACATCAAAATACCAAATGATCCAATTAAAAAATATGGTACAGACCTAAACAGAAGAATTTTCAATAGCAGAATCTCAAATGGCCGAAATAGACTTAAAGAATTGTTCAACATCCTTAGTCATCAGGGAAATGCAAGTCAAAATGACTCTGAGATACCATCTTACACCTGTCAGAATGGCTAAGATCAAAAACACTGATGACAGCTTATGTTAGAGAGGACGTGGAGTAAGGGGACACTTCTCCACTGATGGTGGGGTGCAAACTTGTACAGACACTTTGGAAATCAATATGGCCATTTCTCAGAAAAATGAGAATCAATCTACCTCAAGACCCAGGTATACCAATTTTCAGCATATACCAAAGGATGCTCAATCATACTACAAGGACACTTGCTCAACTATGTTCATAGCAGCAGTATTCATAATAGCCAGAACCTGGAAACAACCTAGATGCCCCTCAACTGAAGAATGGATAAAGAAAATATGGTACATATAGACAATGGAGTATTACTCAGCTGTAAAAAAAAAAAATGACCTTATGAATTTGCAGGCAAATCTATGAAACTAGAAAAAAAAATCATTCTGAGTGAGGTAACCCAGACCCACAAAGACAAACATGGTATCTACTCACTCATAAGTGGATATTAGGAATAAAGAGGATAACCCTCCTAAAATCCACAGCTCCAGAGAGTCTAAATAACAAAGAGGGCCCAAGGAGGGATGCATTGATTTCTCTGCAATGGGGAAGTATAAGAGATCTCCTAGGTAAACTCGGGGAGGGAGTGGAGGGGAGATGGGAGGATGGGAACTTAAGGGAGCTGGTTGAGCAGGCTGGGCACCAGAAGGGGAGGGAGAGAGTAATGAAAGAGAAATCTTCATGGGGAGGGGAGGCATTTGGAGGTTAGTGAGCATTCTGGTAGCAGGGAAATTCCCAGGAATCCACAAGGATGACCCCAGCTAAGACCCCTAGCTATAGTGAAGAGGGTGCCTGAATTGACCACCTACTGTAATGAGATTGGTGACCACCTAATTGTCATCAGAGAGCCTATATCCAGTAACTGGTGGAAGCAGATGCGGAGATCCACAGCCAAGCACTGGGCAGACCTCTGGGAGTCCTCCTGCAGAAAGGGAGAAGGGATTGTAAGAGCCAAGAGGTCATGGTTATCATGTGAGAACCCACAGAGACAGCTGACCTGAGCTTGTGGGAGCTCATAGACTCTGGACCAACAGTTAGGGACCCTGCATGGGACCGACCTAGGCTCGCTGCATGTGTGTCACGGTTGCGTAGCTTGGTCTGTTTACAAGGCTCTTAGCATTTTGATCATGATCTGTCTCTGGGGCTTAGCTGGCTTTGGGGAACCTGTTCCCCATGCTGGATTACCTTACCCAACCTTGATGCAGGGGGAGGAGCATAGTCCTACTGTTGTTTGTTTGTTTTACTCTTTTGAGGGGCCCTGCCACCCAGCTCCCAAATAAATTACTCACAGAGGCTTATTCTTAATTATGAGAATTAATTCTCATCAGAAAAGCTTGTTTCTTGCCAGCTTTTCCCAACTTTAAATTACCCTCTCTATCTTTTACCTCTGGGCTTTTCCTGTTCTCTTACTTCTGTAAACCATACTCTTACTCCATGACTTGCTGTGTAGTTGGGTGGCTGGCCCCGGAAGTCCTCCTCCTTCTGGCTACTTCTCTTTCTCCCAGATTTTTTCTTCTATACATTCTCTCTGACTGCCAGCCCCGCCCATCCTTTCTCCTGCCTCGCCATTGGCCATTCAGTTCTTTATTAGCCCATCAGGTGTTTTAGACAGTAAAGTAACACAGCTTCACAGAGTTAAACAAATGCAACATAAACAAAAGTAACACACCTTAAAATAATATTCTACAACATCCTACCTCAACTTGTTATGCCATACTCTGCTGAAGCCCATGAAAGACCTGCCACTTTCTGAATGGAGATAGGAGGAGTGGATGGGAAGGGGTAGACGGGAATTAGGGGGCGGAATGGGAGGAGAGAAGGGAGAGGAAACTGTGGTTGGTATGTAAAATAAATGAAAAACTGTTAAATAAATAAGTAAAAGAAGAAAAAGGAAAAAATACCAGAATAAGGATTTTGTTGAATAAGTAATATTTTGAAACCTGAGTGCTGAAGAATGACCTGAGTGGTAAGAAGTAATACTGTGAGGACCTTTTATCAATTAAAGAAAAGGTCATGTGTATAATATGAGTGAGGGGATTCCTACAGATGGCTCATGACAGAGTTTATTTTAATGTACAGCATACAGAGCAAGGGCAGCAAGCTGGAACTCCTCCAGGTAAACCACTGGAGACAAATCCTTCACAGCACTGTGCAGGTAAAAGGCCTGGTTCCCACTGTTCTGAACTCTTACTAGATGAGGATGAACATCATGATGGGTGTCGGATTATTTAACACAATTTTTACATTTTGTTATATAGTTTAGAACCACACTATATTTATATATGTGATATCTATACATCCTTATGATGTATAATTTGTTACTTGGTTTACAAAAGCAATTGCATGGTTTGTTAGCATAAATACTTCAGGTTTATTACTCACTAGGATCTCATGAACACTCTTAAGGTCATCACAAAATCAGAAATCAAAGTGTGGGGTGAACATATATTCTCATAATCAGACACGTGACACAGTTCTGTTGCGATTTCTGTAATGTAAAAGGTAAATAGATATTTTCCATGTCTTCAAGTTGGACATTCACAAATTTTCAAAAGTAATTTAGTCCTGAGATCTCATGTTCTACCATGGAAACAGTTAAAGGGATATATACACATGCACAAACATGTATTGGCTCTGTGTGTGTATCTGTTCGTGTATATGTGCACATGTGTGCTAGGGCATGCCAGAAATGGACTTCAACTGTCATTTTTCATCAATCTCTGACTAATGTTTTAAATCACTGAATTTAGTGATTGGTATTTGCTTACTGGTTGATGAACAAGCCTCAGAGACTCACCTACCTCCTCTTCACTAGTGCTGGGATTGTAGGTGCATGCCTTCATGTACCACTTTTCATGTGGATGCTGAAGACTGAGCTCAGGTTCACATACTTGAAAAGCAAATGCTTTATCCATTGAACCATCTTCCAGCAGCCCCAAACTATGCTCTGTAAAAAAAACAAGCAATTGTACTGATGCAGACATGAATGATCTATCAGACATTTGTACTTTCCTCCATATTTTCCATAGAAACTTTTGAAATGGGGTTAACAGACAGTAATTTTATTTAATGGTTATCCCTATATTCTCAAAAAAGATCTATTACACTAGGAGAACAATCACAAGTAGGAGGAAAAGTCTCCCATCCACATGGTAGTTTTGAATTACTTATCAACTTACTGATTTATGAAGATAATAGATCAGCTATTTCTCTGATTAAGTACATTCCCTCCTATCATAAGATGAAAATATACATTCTAATACATATTTAGTATCTTCTGTGTTGACATTTGTGCAAATTAGTGTGTTATGGTTTGAATGAGAATGGCCCACAAAGGCTCATATCTTTAATGCTAGGTCCCCAGTTAGTGGAACTATTTGGGAAGAATTAGGAGGCATAGCCTTGTTGGGATAGGTGTAGCTTTGTTAAGGAGGTGTGTCACTGGGGTCAGCTTTGAGATATCAAAATCCCACGCCAGGCTCAGTATGTGTCTCAGCTAATGCTCCATCATCATGCCCGTCTACTCCCTGTCATGATGATAATGAATTAACCCTCTGCAACTGTAAGCAAGCCCCAATTAAATGCTTTATTTCATAAGATTAGCCTTGGTTATAATGTCTCTTCACAGCAATAAAACAGTAACTAAAACCCAGTGTAAAGGGTAAAGAAAAATTATCATCCAGCAAACTTGGTTCTTATTGCACTATATATTTCTTGTGGCCAACAAGATACTAAACAAAACCCAGCATTCTCAATGTTGGATGCAGGGCCCTTGATTACACAGCCAATCAACAAGGCAGTTTTAATCCAAGCTACCCCATTCTTCCATCCCAATCCCAGTATTTTCCAAGTTTGCTTAGCAAATTCCTGTATGCCAAATATGCCATGTTTTTCTAAGATGTATTCTGTCCCATCTGTGTTTTACAGAAAAGGCCCATTTACTATTGAGTTTCCATACCAATTCTGATTTACAAGACAATGATCTTAGCTTAAGATAAAGTATATTAGAAGTAAAATTATGCTTTGATAGAATATATATTCTCCAAATATTTTGCTAACCATAGACATATTACTTATTAAATGTAACAGTAGCCTTTACATTCTTTAATTTTTTGTTTTATGCTTTATAGGGTATATGATGGTAACTCAATGCGTGTACAATTGTTATATGCTATATATATTAATCCAGTTGAGACACTAAGTATTTGCAAGTCTTGTCTATCACTCACTGAATGGGATGAGAATTTTGAACTCTTCTGGTCATTTTAAAATATATCATGTAACTATTCTTTTGTTCTGTATTTATTTTCATACAATCACTTGCTTATATTTCTGCATTCTCACGTAAATTCCCAATTTCTTAAAGGAAACTGGGAAATCGGTAAGCCCATTCTATATTTTGTTTAAGTTTATATCTTTTATGGATCCTGGGAGAGTATTTAGCACATAATAAGCACCAAAGAACTGTCTATCAATTTAGGTTAAACACAGTTCTAGACACACATACAGTATATCACTTGATTTCCTGCATTGTACATTGTATAGAACAATAGCCTCTCCCAATCTATGTAATATACTCCTCAACATTCAAAATAATTATATTACAGAACTTAATATGTTTCCAGTGGGTGGAGCATTTTAACTAGTCTTGCCTCTTGTGTGTGTGTGTGTGTGTGTGTGTGTGTGTGTGTGTGTGTGTGTGTGTGTGTATGTGTTGTCTCTGGAGTGATCTGAGCTCTGAATGTGCAACCTAATTCCACACACAGAGCAGTCCTCTGCTCTTATCAACTCAACACAGCCTGTGAAGCCCTCACTGCAACTATGTGCTTTACCGCAGTCATGAGGTGCAAATTCTCTTTTTGGGCCATATTTCTAGAAGTTGTTATAATTGTTTTATTTGTATTTTTTGTTGAATATGAGACAACCCAGCAAGTCAATGCTACAACATCAACAAAGACGGACGAATTTTTTCAGTTGTATCCCTGTGAGTAAACAATGTATTTCTTATACTCCTTTGGGTTCCTTGGGGTCTCAGAATGTAAATATTTAAATACTATAACATTATACATTTTTGAGGTACTCTTAGAATTGTCTAGTATTTTGACTGTCGTGGGAATTATATGTCTCCATTAGGACATTCTTGTCTTCTGTTTATAATGAAAGTGTTTGGACAGAATCTGTGTTTATTCAAATGTCAGAATAATAAGCTAAAAATTAACATTCTGTCTTTTTTAATTCATTGCATCCTTAACACTAAATAATCTTCTTTTTGTTTGGGTTTCTTTACTTATTCTGTAATAAATGAAGGTGTTGGTTACCTTCCCTCAAATAAAAAAAGTCAAAGGCAAATGCTGTCGGACAGAGATAAAGGCAAAATGGAGTGAAGAAAGGGAAGCCGGAATTCACCTTAGGTCCGTAGATATAAGAAGGGATGTTTAGGCAGATGAAGGAGGTTACAGAAGTTTTAATTCATGTATTCTAGGTTTTGTAGGATCATCAAAAAAGACACTTTGTTTTGTTTTTTTTTTAATTGAAAATGGTGAACAGTTGATTCAAAAATAGAATCCTTCACTGAGAACAGAGACTGAAGAAAAAGAATAATTGAGCTTCCAGTTTTGAAAAGCAGACTATAAAATAGTTAATATACAGTAAGCACCGTTTGCTGAGGGGTTATCATGAGCCTGATACAGTTACTAGCTCATCTTCCAAGAGAGATAAAGTATACCATTATTTCTACATTTTTAAGTGAAGCTCAAGCAACTTTAATTTTCTAAGTCATTTAAAATAGCAATTGTTACTATTGTTTATAACACCTGTGTAAACTTCTTAAAATAATGCTTTCATGCCTGTATTTTTCAGAAGTGAATATAGTAGAAGCTTTCTCATTCATGAATTGTGGCCAAGGATGACTTAACAAACTGTAAAATTCAAATTCCAGAGTAGAGTTAGGATCCTAGGCAACATTCTGAACTCAGCTGCCCTCATACTCATAGGTAGTTGATAGTATTCTTGATTAAATTTTATATTTCTCAATTTAGAGATAAATAAAAGAGATGGAATTATTTCAAATTTTTGTGCCAATATACATAGTATTTTTTCAGTCATCCGTTCACTGAATAAATATTGTAAGGAGCAAGAATGCACTATAAAAATTTATTCAAAGATGAATCAATTGCAACCCCATTGCAGTGGAACATCGCTCTACCGCATATGGGAGCAAGGGGGTGCAAGACAATACACAAAACAAGGTGCCAAAAATACTCACCGAGATTAATGTTATTCAAATAAAATTATGTCAAGATCTTAGGAATACAATAATTTCCACAACTCAAGCTGAAGCAGTAAGCCTGGTGTCAAAGATTCTAAGCAGAATTTCAGTTCAAAATGAAGTAAAAGGCAAGGTGGAGGAAGTAACTTAAAACATTAATTATTTCCTTGCTTAATAACAGATGATTAATTTCTGGCAGTTTAGTGTACTGTCTGCCAGCGAGAGCTAACACTGTATCTTACACTTGCAATTTTCTAAGCCCCTACATCTTAAATCTCACCTCATACATATACATATACATAACTGCAACTATGTAGAGGTAACTGGTATATTAATTGACTTGATTTCCATTATGATGTAACACATATACCTTAATACATATACAATATGTACTTATATATGGGGGTTATATCAAAAAATGTTATTTTTAAAACATATATTAACAATTATAACATTCTTCTCATTTGTTGAGAACAGGGAAATCCATTAGTATTATAATACATTAAGAAAATATTTATTATTATTCTGATTTTGTACAGAATTTTCTAGGCTTTAGGAACTAGGAATCAAATGTGCAGACAAAATGGGCACAGTCTGTATCTTCATGAAGTGTTTGTCTCAGTGGGAGAGGGGAGTGTGTGTGTGTGTGTGTGTGTGTGTGTGTGTGTGTGTGTGTGTGTGTGTGTGTGTGTGTATTTTAGATGCTAATAAAATGCCTAGCTAAAATTATATAAATTATCTTAGAGGACAGCCTTTGTACATTTCCTGTTTGACATGCAATTGTAAATCTATTTTTCTCTATGGACGATTCACATCCCAAGATTCTAACAAATTCAAATAGCTATATGACCCTCGTTAAAATAACTCAGAACGGTCTGAGAAAATGCAGGATTTGAGGTACACGTTTTCTCTAAATTTCAAACAACTGACATTACAGGGCTTGTACATAAATGTCACTCATTAGAAAACAAATTGTCAGTGTCCATTGTTAGGAAACAATATTCAAGTCAAATCAATAAACACTTGGGTACTCTCCTGGTGTGCTGTGCTGTAACAAGTGCTAGGATTTAAGACAGAGAAAGCAGAATTAGGTAAGACCTGCTAAGCTCCTCTACAGCTCTCAGCCAGAGTGTTGCAAGCATCTGAATTCCTCACAAATACATGCGCTAAGGTGGCAATTTGCACTTTTAGTAAAGCGCACAGCGAGGAGGGGGTATTTTCTTCTCCCCAGACTTGTGCATGGTAGGATTTTTCGGTAGTAGAGTGTGATGTCACATAGCCTCTGATTTTGCACACATTCCTAAACACACCACAGAAGTGTGTCACACATCTGAATGTCATGTTTCTGATATGCTAATTTGCAATACTATATAATCTGTATGTTGGGCTTCTAAGACACATAAAGAAGTGTTGGTCATTTTGTCAAGGGACATAAATTGGTAAGTCAAGCTTGGAAACAGTGTAGTGAAAGCTAGAATTTAAATGGCAGGGGCCTTTGAGGGTTGGTTACTTCATTTAGAGACTCTGCAAGTGCTAGGGCTTTGTTGCCAAATTGAAATTTAAACCACACCGGTGATCCTTTTCTGCTTTGCTACACTAAAATCCTTTACTTTCACTTTTAGTGGATTAAGTACCTGTGGGTCATTTTGAACGTTCTGCATTTTAATGCATTGTTCCTTTGAAATATGTATTGACTCCATATATTATACAAATGTGGGCACACTTCATTATAAAATACATACTTATTTACTAGTGGAGGTCCTCTTTCCCTCTCAGCCTGTCAGCCATCATTCTGAGATGGGAAAGAGGCAGAAGGGGATGGAAAGCTTTGTATGCTGCCCATGAGCAGGAATGGAGACAGGCCTCTGGGAGACAGACTTCAGTGAATCAGCTCAACTTTATTCCAGAGTATGAGGAACATATAGGATTAGGGAGCCTGGGGACAAACCCTAATTTGCATTAAGTGTCACACTCCTATCACAAACCTTTGTAGGTGGCAGTGGGGTCCTATCAAAATGGCTAGAACACTTGCCTAATTACTGCGTCTGCCATCAAGGACAGAGAGTTTGCAGGTAATTGTGTCAAGGGTCACCCTTGTGATAAATCAGGCATCCTGGGCCTAGAGACATTCTCCACATAAGGCTGGGCAGCAAACAGGAAGCTTTTGCTATGGAGGGAATTGTACATGTTGCAGAGCTTGGAGAAAGCTGCCAGGCCATGATAGACTGCAACCTCTGATCAGCAGGGCCTTCCAACATTTGCTCATTAGTAGTATCACCAACAATTTTACTAGGAAGGTCTTGAGCAGTCATGGGCAATCAATAAGTTTAAAGTAACAGATACAAATTCCCAACTTTTTACTTAGAATTCTAGTTTTTCAAGGAACTTGAAAGGTTTTATGTCAAAGCGACAATAAAACAATCTTACTCAATGAAATGGTAGCTACCATTTCACTTATAAAAATACAGCGGTGGCACATGCCTTTAATCCCAGCACTCAGGAGGCAGAGCCAGGCTAATCTCTGTGAGTTCGAGGCCAGCCTGGTCTACAGAGCAAGATCCAGGACAGGCACCAAAACTACACAGAGAAACCCTGTCTCAGAAAACCAGAAAGAAAAAAAAAAACCCATACCTGCTAAGTACTTGAGGAAGAGTTATAAATCACAGGACAGTCTCTTTTCAGATAACAATCATCAAAACAATCACAAAAGTACTTTGTGTCTTCTGCCATCACATTTCAAGGATGTGTTACAAATATTTACATGTCATCATACCAATTCACATAAAATACTAAAATCACATGTATGAGGGAGTCATTAGTTTATGAAGTTTATTACAAGAAATCCAAGGAGTCTGCTCAAAGGGCCAAAGAATTTATTTTGGAGGAAGATTCACTACAGCACGGGAGATTTATCGCAGGGTCCTGAAGTCCCAGGTACAGTCCAATGCTGTTCCTCCATCTGGGTCCGACTCAAGCCCACAAGGGAGAGAAGGGAGCATCGTATGTGGGAAAATGGCATCAAAATTGTCACAAGAACAGCTTTACCATCTCAAGCCTCTCAGAGTGTGTCTCCCAGGCACTCGGATGTCTGTGGATCACCCTTGGGAAGCACCAAAGGATTTACACAGCATTCAAAATTATTCTGACTTTCCAGACTAGCAAAAGATATAAAACTGTGATTTATGTTTAAAATGAACATGTTGTAATTTGTTCCTACATTTATTCCAAGAGGGTTCATTTCCTTTTCCACCAGCAGAACACAAGCAACAAACAACATTCATCCAACATTAACTATTCCCAGAGAACTACTCATTGCTGTCTTTTACTGGAACTATTATGAATGTACACAGTCGGTCATACATGACCTAAGAATATGGTGCCAAACTTGAGTACTGCCTTTAAATTGAACAGTTCCATCCTCATGCAAGGGCTGGGAGCAGTAGGCACAGCTAGACCTCAAATCTTAATTGCAGAATAATTTACTCCCTCCAGCTTCATTCATGAAACTGTTTATTTAAAAGTGAAGCAATGGGGCTGGAGAGATGGCTCAGAGGTTAAGAGCACCGACTGTTCTTCCAGAGGTCCTGAGTTCAATTCCCAGCAACCACATGGTGGCTCACAACCATCTGTCATGAGATCTGGCGCCCTCTTCTGTATACATAATAAATAAATAAATCTTAAAAAAAAAAAAAGTGAAGCAATGATAGCATAAGGTAAGCAAGTGCACAGAGGCAAATGGGAACATGTCAAAGAAACCTAAAAGCTTCTTCACTGGGTACCAACTTGTTCCAATTAAGACTGAATAGGATGGTAGAAGTAGTAAGATGGAGTAGGAACTGAAAGAGGATTGAATTAAACAAAGTGGAATTTTCTGTAAAAGGAAGACAGTGAAGAAGACAGAGCCACTGCCTTAAGGGAGAATACCACCTAAATATAAAAAAAGTGACACAGGGCAAGAGAGTTGCTCTATCAGGCGGGTGCCTGCCCTAAAGCCTGACCACTGATGGGCATGCTGGAATAGAAGGAGAAAACTGACTCCTACAAGTGATTTTCTGACATCTACGTGCATGCTTTGGCATGTACACAGTACATAGCACACATACACACACACACACACACACACAATGGGATAGAGAATAGATTGATAGATAGACAGACAGATAGGTAGAGACAAAGATACAGAGTAACAGAGAGAAAATATTAGATAAACAAAAACGCAATTTTAAAAGGTATTAAGGAGTGATATATAGAAAACCACCATTTGGGCATGACCACTATGCTAGTATATGCCACCAAAGCCATGAGTGAATTTTGAAGCCACTGGGTAGAAGTTGATGGAGAGTACTCTGTTCACATAGTTTGAGGAATCATTGTCAGGATCTCCTGCTAGTTACAAGACAAAGGAGCATGTATAATAGAAAGGTCTGGCAGTATATGCTTAACCACGTGATCTAACTCACCATTAAAAAAGCTGTCTTATAGGCCGGGCGGTGGTGGCGCACGCCTTTAATCCCAGCACTTGGGAGGCAGAGCCAGGTGGATCTCTGTGAGTTCGAGGCCAGCCTGGGCTACCAAGTGAGCTCCAGGAAAGGCACAAAGCTACACAGAGAAACCCTGTCTCGAAAAACCAAAAAAAAAAAAAAGCTGTCTTACAGTGGATCCAGTGAGTAGTGTACACCTGTATAATATCACTGATAAAATACTTAGTATGGTTTTAATTATGGTTTATACCAAAATGTGTCCAAGTTATGAGGTATGCTACATGAACAGCTAAATAAAACCACCAATAAAAGGCATGTGAGATGACTGCTCAAAATTTAAATGATCTAAAGAGACACAAATAGAGAGGCACAAAACTAATGCTTACTATTTTGAGAATAAGGACATATACCCCTACTTGTAAAATTAGCAAAAAGCAAATCTAG
The DNA here is from genome assembly GCF_049852395.1 of Peromyscus maniculatus bairdii. Lineage (NCBI taxonomy): Eukaryota > Metazoa > Chordata > Mammalia > Rodentia > Cricetidae > Peromyscus > Peromyscus maniculatus. Next base: position 54,627,881 of record NC_134872.1, on the reverse strand, counting down.
AGAATATTACTAACATAAATTCAGGTTAATTATATATATATATATATATTCATTTTACCATATTTTTTAAATATTTGAGATGTTTGAAATGTAATATCTGGAGGTGATTGGAAGATAATTCTTTAAGAATGCTATTCACTCAGAAAAGAGGAGTTCATCGAGCATGTGGATGAGTGGGTCTCTGATTCTTGTGCCATCTCTTGGGCTCTTTTGCTTCTGTTGGTTTGTCTTGTCCAACTTGGATGTAATAGTTTTTGCTTTATCTTATTATATTTTATTTTGTTATATCTTTTAAATGAATGAATTAATGAAAACCTAATCACTAGAGTAAAAGGTTAACAACTGAACAGTCATTTACACCTGCTGGGAAAAGAAAAATCAGTTTGCTTCAATGGAGTGGTACTGGGTATATTAACCACTCGGAGCAGGCCTCATGTTCAGGAATAATTGATCAATGTATAACAGACTCCACATATTTCTCTGTGTGTGTGTGTGTGTGTGTGTGTGTGTGTGTGTGTGTGTGTGCATGCGTGTGTGCGCGCATGCTTTTATTTGGTTACAGTTTGGTCTAAAGTCTTGGAAAACTTTAGACCAAGAGCAAGCCCAAATTTGAATTCTCTACTTCTCTCACTGTGTCCTTTGTCTTTCTGTTGTCTATGTTTTCATAGCCTGTCTGTTGTCTGTCTGTTGTGTATGTCTGAAGTCTGTCTGCAGAAAGCATGGTATGGGAAGGGAATGAGACTTTTTTTTGTTTTTTACAGAAATCTTTAACAGGGTTTGACAAATGTCTTAGTGTTTTATTGCTGTAAAGAAACACCATGATAAAGACAATTTTTATAAAAAGAAAACATTTAATTTAATTGGGGCCTTGATAAAAGTTTCAGAGGTTTAGTTCATTATCATCATGGCAGGGAGCATGACTGCAAGCAGGCAGACATGGTGCTGGAGAAATAGCTGAGAGCTGCATCCTGATCCAAGGGCAGTAGAGGGAAAGAGGGAGAAAGAGAGAGAGACAAAGACAAAGACAGAGGATGATAGAGAAAGAAAAGCTGGGCTTTTGAATCTTAAAGGCTACCCACAGCAACACATCTCCTCCAACAAGACCACACCTCCTATGTCTCCTAACAGTCTCCAACAAAGTCATTAACAAAATATTGGTTTCCACCAGCATCAGTCCTTGTCCTCTTGAAGGAAGGGTTGGGGGCAAACATTGTCATTGGCTGTCTCCTCCTGCCCCTATCTCTTTCCACCTCATGTTCTGAGAGAAGGTCTCTCCCTGAATCATTGATGAGGCTGGCTATCCAGTGAGCCCCCAAGAATCTCCTGTCTCTTCCATTCCAGAACTGGGTTTATCAGCACATTCTGCTCCATCCAGCTTTTGATGTGGGTTCTGGGGAAGCAAGCTTGAGTCTCTGTGCTTGTAGAGAATGCACATTGTCAATTGTGCTATCTTCTCCAGCCCCGGGGTCAACCAACTTCTAAGGGGTGAAAATAGGTTCTCCATGGGATAAGAAGTTTACTCCATGAAAATGTGATGAAATGTCTTATTTCCCTTTATTCTGAACAATGTAACAGAGCTTGAAGCAGTTGCTGGAGACACCCATGAAAAAAATCACTGTCAGCTTAAAGTCACAGAAACAATGAGGGAGGGGAGTGCAGCTACTGGAATTGACTCATTAAATCTCCAACAGTACATCTATCAGAACTAAGAAGCAGACTTCATTATTTGAAAATATTTGAATATTCTAGCCTCCTTTAAGGATGACCCTGGAGTACTATCTTCTTAATACAGATCAGTGTTAAAGTATAAAGGCTTATTGTCCTATGCACTCATAAGTTTAACTTGCTCATTCAGTATTTAACATGGGATGTGTCTCAAGTACTGGAGACATCAGGAGATAAGCAAAAGCCAAAACCAGACCCATACAGAGTCTTATAAATTGAGATTACTCCCATTTTACAGATTAGGAAACCTGGGCTTAGGGAAATTTATTGAATGTGAAAGGCACTCAGCTAGTAAGAAATTCAAATGTAACATGAGCTATTAGCATCTGTGCTGATTGATCTTATGTCAACTTCACACACAAACTAGAGTTATCTGAAAGGAAAGACCTTCAACTGAGAAAATGCTTCCGTAAGATCCAGCTGTAAGGCATTTTCATAATTAGTGATTGATTGGGGAGGGCCCAGCTAGCCCATTTTGGATACGGCCATCTCTGGGCTGGTGGTCCTGGGTTCTATAAGACAGCAGGCTGGGCGAGCCACAGGGAGCAGGCCAGTGTTGTTCAAATCTTAGATGGTCTTATAATAATAAAAAAAAAATTAAAAAAAAAAAAAACCAGAGCCAGATATCAGGGTGAAGGCTGAAAGACCAGAGAAGCAGAGCAAGCCATAGCCACCACCTATGACTTCACCAACTCGACGAATCCTCTGATTGAAATCCTCTGAGTCCTCACCCGAAAGGGTCTCAGCTGAACTGCTTCAGTTCCTATTTCCTCATGCTTTCTATACTTTTCTCAATCCCAGTCACTTCTTGGAATTAAAGGCACATGTGCTTCCCAGAACTGGGCTTAAAGGCGTGTGCCATCACTGTCTGGCCTCTATGTCTAATCTAGTGGCTGGCTCTGTCCTCTGATCCTTGGGCAAGCTTTATTAGGGTACATAATAAATCACCACAGGCCAGTAAGCAACACTCTTCCATGGCCTCTGCATCAGCTCCTGCCTCCAGGTTCCTGCCATGTTTGGGTTCCTGTCCTGACTTCCTTCCATGATAAACATCAATATGGAACTGTAGGCCAAAGAAGCTTTCAGCTTCTCTATTTTCTGTTGTCCAGTTTCTGGAGAATATTTAAAATTAAAAGCAAAACACTGTGTTTTGGTCTCAGGTTATAGGAATCGGTGGGGGAGGAAAGCGAGGGGAAATCTGGGCCTTTTTTAAAGGCCGAAGGAAGATGATTTGTATAGGAGAGAGTGGGGGCGAGGGATGGAGGGTAGTAGGGGTGACTACGAATCAAATTACAGTAATATATATATATATATATGTACATATATATTATTTTGTAAACTAAAACATTATTTTTATTAAATGGGAATTGGGGAGGGATTTGAATCAGTTTGTTCAGTTGCTCAGTGCCCCCCCCCGCGCGCGCTTTAAATAAGAAAGTTTTACAGCACCCCCACCCTTTATCTGATTTGACTCAGATGAGGGTTTCGCAACAGTAGCACAATCTAGAATTCTGAGCTAGAAAACTCCTTGTGGTGGGGTCTGTCCTGTGCTCCTAGCATGATTAGCAGTGGTCCCAGTCTCTGTCCTCACTGTACCTCACTGCACCCTGTTAGATCGTTACAACCGAATATGCCGCCAAATACTGACCAGTGCTCTTTCAGCGTAAAATCAGACCTATGCAGAGAGCCACTGATTGAGAAACATCTAGGAAACTCTTAAAACGTGTTGAAAAATGATCTCCCCAACCTGCAAATCCCTAAATAAATCGCACCCCCGTTCGCCGCCACAGAGTGCTCACTTTATTGTTTTAAAGGCAGAACCTTGCTGCATAAAACTAAGTTTCCATTCGCAAGCTCTTAAATGCAATCCTAACCACCTAACCTGCTTTGATCTGGACCTATCAAACAAGTACTGCCAACAGTCTTCAGATCCCATTAGTGCTTTAGCAATTTCAGTATCAGACGAGGTGTTTTTGCCCTCTTGTGGCAGAAAGTAGTAATAACACAAATTGGAGGCCAAACGTGAAATCCCTTGCCACACATAAAATGTCTAGTTTACCATAGAAGGGAATGGAAATAGAACCTGCAGGATAATTCTTACCAACGGGAGACATTAAAAATTGGATAAAATATTAAATGAGTTGGTTACTGAACACTTTAAAGCTAATAGATTACAGAAGGGAATAAAAGAACGCTAAGAAAAAAAAAAACATAAAAGATGTTGAAAAACATTGAATGCTGAGTTAAAACACCAGTAAAGTATCCAAACAGGACATCTTTATCACATGCCTTCTTCCCCAAGAGGGAACATCACCTAAGAAGGGATTGAAAGATTGTAAGAGCCAGAAAGGAGAGAAGATTGCTTCAAAACAATGTCTTCAGGACATGACATTTGCAGTTTTGAACTCACAGTGACTAAGGCTTCCTGCACAGACCTACATAAAATTAAGCCAGTCAACACTACAGCATAAAAGGGAGGGGACCCAGGGTCCCCCACCTCCAGCTGAGGAGCTACCCACAGTTGATGGTATATAGGAGAGGAAGAGTCAGTTTTCTTCTTGTTTGTGACCCACAGTGCGTTGTCCATGGTCCAGAGGGCAATGCCCTACAACAGTGGGACTCAATGGGTTATTTAAAAAGGAGGAGGAAAAAGAATCACATAAAGAAGGGAGTTCTGATATGGCTTAGATACGTTGTATTCACATTGCAATTACCGATGAACCATTTAAATAAATAAACCTGGATTGGTTCATTCTAGCACTACAATTCCAAACAAGTAATCTAACTGAGCTTTGCGCCCCTAATCACAAACCAAACTATAATAAATAAAGTGCAGGACTAGAAGACCATTTGGAAACCCTCCTTAAAAGAGGAGGTAACATAGTTCCAGAATGATCTGGCAAAGTCATTGTTAGGAAGAGTCATGCAAGTTTTTTATTTGTTTGTTTGGTTGGTTTTACTTTGTTTTTCTAATTGCCCTCCAATGGAGTCTATGATCAAATATAAAGAGGAGTTAACTGGTGGTAAGACAACTTTTAAAAAATGCATATACATACTCGCTTATATTTCAAATGTTTCACAGAGTGATACTCATTGAGAGCTGTCTAGCAGTAATTATCTTATCCAGGTTCTGGTGCTCCTAAGTACAGAGTGAGGTCAGTACAGAAAAGATCAGTAACCAACAGGAGACAAATTTGGGAAGAAAAGGGCCTTGGCTAATCCCACAGCAGGCTCGAAAACAGGGCTCACACAGCATCAGGTAGTCTGCTCCCTCCCAAGAAGAAAGAATGTCCTCCTGAATAAGTCTTTAGGGACACTGCTCTGGGAAAGGGCTGTGACTTCCAACAAGATTAGAGCATTTTCCAGAGTGAATGCAGAATGTGAGGCTGCTGTCGAAGGAGCCAGGGGAAATGGGAGATAAAAGCCTTTCTAAAGGGAATCTGACGCCACTTAGCAACCTCAACAGAGTAGGCAAGCCTGCATGGCGACCGGGCTCTCCCACACTCAGTCTCTGAGTTTGTTTGTAGAATGAAGGAAAAGAGACACATCCAGTGAGGAATCTCTGCACTCCTAAAAAGCCAATGTTCTGCTTTGGGTATCTTGACACTGCTACCTTGCTCAAACAACGAAGCAATGGGAAAACTCAGACCTGGATTCAAATATTGGCTCTATCGGTTTTGTTTTTTTTTTTTTTTGTAAGTTAATTGGTCTCTAATGTCAGCTTTCTCTGAGACATGATTTCTAGACACATCTTCTCTGTGTGCCTATTTCTGTTTGAATCTTGGCTGAAATGTTTCATGCCCATCCATCACTTAAACATTTCACTTTCTCTTTCTGCTTTTGCATGTTTTTGACTTTATCTAATTGGTTTATTTTGTATATATAAAATTGAATCGTAAAAATTTGCCAATACTCCTAACATTATCAAAGTCATTTCTTCTTTTATTTGAAAAAAAAATTGTACAATAGATTCTGGTCACACTTTCCTCTCTCCCAACTCCTCCCAGGTTCTCCCCAACTACTCTCTCATGCAACTCCATTCCCTTTCCTTTTTTCTCTTTAGAAAACAAACTAACAGGCAAACAATAAATAACCCCCCCCAAAAAAAAAAACACAAGAAACACACACACACACACACACACACACACACACACACACACACACCACAAAAACACAAAATCAGAAATGATAATATACAAGCAAATCAGTAAGACAAAAAAAAAAATACCCAAACAAAGCAATATTTAACAAAAAGTCTACAAAAAATCCTATAGCAATATTAATTCCATTGCTAAAAATGATTTTATATGGTTCATTCAAATGTTATGTTTTCCACTTATAAGCTTCTTGAGGACAAAATCTGGATGTTGGCTATCTTATATTTGATCATGATTCATTTGAACTGTATGAGTCTTCTGAAAACAAGTCATCCCACTGGAAATAAGCCTGTAAATTAGGGTCTTTCAACCTAGGAGACAAAACACTGGAGTTCCCAGGCATTACATAACCTGTGGAACATCATGCAGCCACACAATAGAACTGGGAGGGCTAAACCCTAAATTCCAGACAAGTCAAGTATTTGTTCCTCAAGAGGAAAAAGCCTGCATGTTGAATCAGTGCTTTGAGAGGACTTAAAAAAAGCTACAAAGTTATTTTCTTGTTTGGCTGAAAATGCCAAAAATGCATGCTATTATATAAATTTGAAAAATGGAGACTAGCTCATTCAAATATATTTTTTTCGTCAGACTTTTACTACTTTGTTTCTTATATCTGGAGTCATTACTTCAAGTTCATGGAAACAGAGGATCTTCACCCTAACCCCTTGAGTCAAGAAATAGCAGGAAAGGGTTTATTTCATCTCAGAGGTCATCACTGAGGGAAGTCATGGCAGGAACTCAAGGCAGAATCCTGAAGGCAGGAACTGGAGCCAAGGCCATTGGGAGATGGCTACCAACTGGCTTACTCTCCGTGGTTTGTTTAGCCTGCTTTCTATACCATCCAGGACTACCTACTCAGGGGTGGCATCACCTACAGTGAGATGGTCCTTCCACATTGATCATTAATCAGGATAATACCCTACAGACTTGACTCAGTCTGATGGAGACATTTTCGCTATAGAGGTTCCTCTTCCCAGATAACTCAAGCTTGTGTGGAGTTGTCAAAAAAAAAAAAAAAAAAAAACACCAAGACAGTGATCTCCTTTTGCAGTTTTATGCAAAGGTGACAGCATTTTCTAACTATTATAACAGGACCCTTTGGGCTCTTTTATTCAAAGCTTTTTCTTCCCCCCCCCCCCTTCTCTTTTTTCAGTATTCCAAGATGTGCATGTCATGATATTTGTTGGGTTTGGTTTCCTCATGACCTTCCTGAAGAAATATGGCTTCAGTGGTGTTGGTTTCAATCTTTTTCTTGCTGCTCTGGGCCTTCAGTGTGGTACAGTTGCACAGGAACTCCTTCACAACAAAGGGAAAAAATTTCACATTGGAATCAAAACGTGAGTATCTTTGAATGTGACTGCTTGTGCTCTTGCCTTCAAGTTCACATGTTGAAATCTTAACTCCTAAATCGAGAGACAATTAAATCTGAAGGCAAAAGTCTCATGATTTTGTGGGATTAGTGCCCCATTCAAAGCTACAATTTACTGCACTATTTCAGTCTAAAATTTGTTCTTTATTCAACTTATTCTTTCTTTCACCCTCAGTATGATAAATGCAGACTTCAGTACAGCCACGGTTCTGATTTCTTTTGGCGCTGTCCTCGGAAAGACAAGCCCCGTCCAAATGTTGATCATGACAGTTCTAGAAATTGCTGTCTTTGCTGGCAATGAATATCTGGTTACTGAAATATTTAAGGTAAGGGTGAGCTACTGTGCTCTGACTATCGGTGCTGGCTACCACTCTAAGTAAGGGCAAATCTCTACAGGAGGGCCACCAGAAGAAATAGTTAAAAAAAAATAATAACCACTCTTTCTGGATTTCTTATTGTAAAATGGGGTGGGGTGAGTAACATGTTATTTCATCTTTACAAAACCATGGAAGGTAGGCGTCATTGTTGTTACTATTAATCCACAGTCAAATGATCACAGATGCTAAGTGATTCACCCGAGTCTGAGTCTGAATTTAAGCCACATTTTCCTAACTCTGTCACTCATTTTATTACACTGTGTTGCATATCAATAATTTAATTCCCACTTATATTTAAATGACTATGTAAATAACACCATATAAACCCTTATATAGGCTCAATTTTTTTCTTCTCCATGAAAATGTTACTGATTCCCTCAAAGATAATAAATAGGCTACTTCTGACTACATTGGTGTACATTTTCATTTGTTTATACTTGTATTGAACATTTGATTCAAGAGCTAATATTTTAACTTTCTAAGTATTGGTGATTTACCAAAAAAAATAAAATTAGTTAAGGTTTCTGTTCTTGCAAAGCTTAAAGTATAGTGGGTTAGACAAAAAAAAACAAATAATTATACATTCATTCTATGCTGATTTTCTGTTCGTGACAAATTGTGTGAGAAACTTAAGGGAAGAAAGATACACTTTGGTTCGTGTGCTCGGAATCAATAGCCCCTTGGCTCCATTGCTTCTGGGCCCATAGGGAGGCAGATCCTCACATTGGTGGTATGCACTGGCATGAAAGAGCACACTTCCTGGTGGGTAGGAAGCAATGAGGAAGAGACTAGGGATAAAATCATTCTCCTAATAACATGCTTCCTACAGTTTTCACCAAGTCCAAACTGCCTACTCAATTATAGACCCTTCAGTCAATACATCCATTGAAGATACCAAATCTCCTTCATATTACAATCACTTCCCCAAAGCCACAACTCTGAACACCACTTCACTAGGGACCAAGCCTCCCCTCCCCACACATGAGCCTTTGGGAGACATTGCATACCTAAATTATAACATGCCCACTTACTCAAAGACATAGAAAATACATAGTAGGAAATGGGGGTTATGAGAAAGCTATTGAGAATAGATTGAAAAGCAAGGAAGGCGTTCTCTGAGGAAGTGATAGCAACACTAGTTTGTTAGCGTTTTACAAATCACTAAGGAAGGGACATGCACTTAATGCCAAAGGAAGCTCAAGAACAGGGCCTCGTTGGTAGGGGACAGCTACAGGAGGAGCTTGAGTTACAACAGATGAGCATAGTTGGCCAGACACTGGTGTAGCTACCACGGTAGTAAGAAGATGAGATTAACAGAGAGAGGCCCTGCATGCTCCATGTATTGCTTAAGCGAAGACTAATTTGATAGATTCTGAGAAGGAAATGGGAAGGGTTCTTTTGCTACAAATATGTGAGCCTCTATGGAGGGACACAGACTTACATAGTGTTTGTAAAGTTCAAACATAACTAATGGTCACCTATCTCTCTCCTGGAAATATATGGTAAAGAGAAGAAAGGTTTTTATATGGAAGTGTTCAGCAAGGCTGAAAGTTGAAGACATATATGTGCTACAGTGATGACTGAACTCAAGTGGATGAAGTTGCTCTTTAAGGGCACTGGATATTTGTCTAGTCAAATATGGAGCAAACCAGGAGATTCTTCTACTTGCACCACTTTGAAAATCTTAAATAAATTTGTGACATTTTCCTACCTTAGTTTGCATAAGAATTTGCTCCTGGCTTAGCACTCTGAATTTTTCCTCTAGAAGCATAAAATAGAGAATACTGGATTAAATTCATATCAGATCCTAAAAAGGGAACAAAATGCCTCTCTTCAAGTCAGTATTGGAATTCAGCTGGTCTTCATGTAGTATATAACAAAATGTAGAACCATGTGGTGAGGACTGGCCTTTTTAAGGTTCAAGTCTGAGTTATAGTTAAATGAATTTTAGCTACAAAGCCAAATAAATGTGGATCATTTTTATATTGTGTCAGGTGCAATATATCGTAGTTCATTGAATGTCTCTTAAACCTGAAATAGCCTAGCACATACTACATGCCCAGTAAATTCCTGGCTCTTTAGGAATATGGTTTAACCTAAGCACCAACACAATTCTATTAAGTGGATACTATATTACAGTTTCGTAAAACCTAAAGTTCATGGATGTTCAGTAATTTTTTAGCACCACATCCCAAGAAGTACTTCACCTTTGCATGTCTCAAGAGCTTGCCATACTTTTTTTTCTTATTTTACTTCCTCATTTTATCTTTTCTTTTACATCTCCCCCTAAGCAATTATTTCATTGTCCTTCTGCCTGTAAGGAGACCCATTTTCACCTCCATGTATGCAAATTTCACTTTGTCCCCGCAGGCCTCTGACACTGGGGCATCCATGACAATCCATGCTTTTGGGGCCTATTTCGGCTTAGCTGTAGCAGGCGTCTTATATCGCCCTGGCCTCCGCGGGGAACACAAAAACGAGGAGTCTGTGTATCACTCTGACTTATTTGCCATGATTGGTGAGTAGAATGAACTTAACCTGATTCTTGTCTGTACCCAAAGATGCTCAGAAGGCCTCTTTGGGTGATCACTTTGTTTTTTGGTGGGTCAGTGTTCCCTGTTCTCCTGGCTGATGATGATGAAGGCTAAAATCACAGACATCAATTTCCAGAGCAAAGCACCCTCTAACCTGATCTTCTCTAATAAAAACTAATACCATTTATGATTTACAGGAACACTTTTCCTTTGGATATTTTGGCCCAGCTTTAATTCAGCCATTGCTGAACCTGGAGAGAAGCAGTATAGGGCCATTATCAACACATACTTGTCCCTTGTTGCCTGTGTGATCGTAGCCTATGCCTTGTCCAGCCTTGTTGAACGCCGAGGAAGGCTGGATATGGTAAGTGTCAATATTAAACCAATGGAAGCCTCATTAAGTATCAACAGTTGCTTGGATAATAAATTAGGCATCAGAGCTGGGCTACCAGGACAAACCACAAAATAGCAGACTTCAAAGAATGTTTTGAAAATAATTTTCATTCATTCACTTACTATCTAATCTGCTAAGTTGAAGTCAAGGAATTTGCAGTTTGTAGGGTATGCAGTCATGTAAAACTCAAACATAAAAGGCTTTTTTTTTCTTTCATATTAAAACTAACTGCTCTTAACTCCATAGAAAGTTTCCCTCAATACTTGACTTGTCAAAGAGTAGGACAGGGGAGTAGGATGGTGGGTGTTGGTTCTATTTTGCAACTGCAAGTGTTCAAAGGTGATAACTATGCTGTGTAGTCACTGATAAAGTTCATTCCTCTGGAGGATGGCCCCACACCCTCGAATATTTGAGCAGCACCAACTGTACTTTGTGGGATATCGAAAAAATGTGAAGTAGGGAGGGTGCATGTTAGGAGAATACAGGGGAGCTGGGGGAGGAAAGCGAGATGTAGTTATGATTATATTTCACTGTAGACATGAATGTTTTTTAAGGAAGATTTTAAAAACATAAACAATAATCCCAAATATAACTCTAGAAAAGGAAAATGACAATTTGGATACTAATAAAAATCTAAATGAGATCCTTAATAGTATTGAAGTAATGATCATTTTATTTTACTGTATGTGTGAGATGCTGATGCGGGAGGGATACAGACAAGGGACATCTAGAAATTCTCTGAAGTAATTTTTGCAACTTCTATGTGCCCAAAAAGTAACATAACATCTTTTTTTTTTTTTTTTAAGTTCAACCCAGTTTGCCTTGAGTTTCTGCCTGGGAGTTAGAGAAATGGTCATACAGGAAAAAATAAAAATTAAAAACTCAGATCAAGCACTCTTCTTTTCCAATGCATGGAGGAAATGAATGCTGTACTGTATTTATGTATACATGATTTATGTGTTTTATTTCATGTTTATGGATGTCTTGCCTGAAAGCATATCTGTGTGCCACATGCACACAGTGCCCATGGAGACCAGAGGAGAACATTGGATCCCCTGTAACTGGAGTTACAGACATTTTGTTAGCCACTTTGTGGGTTATGGGAATTGAACCAGGGTCCTCTTGTAGAACAGCCAGTGCCCTGAAATACTAAGCCATCTCTGAAACTCCTGTAGTGCATATTCAAAGCAAGGTTGAGACCATACATTTCAGCTCTTTACAATTTGTGTCGTAAGAGACAACTGCAAATACATTTTTTAAAAGATCATACTCAACAGGTTTACTTTTAAAAATGACAAGACAGCCTACTCTTTGGGTAGACCAGACAGATTGTGACTTCTGAGAATTCTGGCAAACTGAAACTAGTTCTCTTTCTCCAGCCTCTGACATTTCTGGCCAGATTGTGTCTCAAAAAAAAAAAAAAAAAAAAAAAAAAAAAAAAAAAAAAGAAGGAAGAAGGAAGGAAGGAAGGAAGGAAGGAAGGAAGGAAGGAAGGGAGAGAGAGAGAAAGAGAGAGAGAGAGAGAGAGAGAGAGAGAGAAAGGGAAAATGGTGTGTGTGTGTGTGTGTGTGTGTGTGTGTGTGTGTACAAGCACGTCTTTCCACTAATGGCTAACGCAGGTCCACTGGACTCTGCCTCCCTCCTGACTTTTTGACATTGCCTCATTCCCCACTCCTGACTCATGGTTCTGCCTCCACTCAGGTTCATGTTCAGAACGCCACTCTGGCAGGAGGTGTCGCTGTGGGCACATGTGCGGACATGAAAATCCCCCCCTACGCTGCTATGACCATTGGAAGCGTTGCAGGCATCATCTCGGTGCTTGGATACAAGTTCCTTAGTGTATGTATGATAGATGCAGTGAAGCAAAGCCTACATCTGTATCACTCACTGTCTTCTCATGTGGGATCAGTGGCGTTTCCTTCCCTATATACCTTTCACTGGAGGCCATTTGTCTTCTTTTCAGAAATACCACTCACATTGCAGCCATTCACTGACTCTCCTCTTTCCTGATGTCTGTGTGGCAGGGGAGAATCTGGTACTCATTATTAGTAATTTAGCATGGGTTATGTTAATTCCTTTTGAGAAGTTCCCGAGAATATTTTATTTTTGTTGTTTGTTTATTTGTGGACTTTGTATTCTAATGAGGGCATCTGAGATTTTATTAGAAGGTGAGAAGGTGAAGTCACTTCCTCCCAATCCAGCCACTAATGACTGTTTTATCACAAATGTATTTAAAGTGTTTGACATGGGTGCATTTTGATATCAAAGGAAAACTGAGCCTTAGATAAAATTGCCTCTTCTGAGTAGAGGCGCAAATGGAGAGATGAGGTAGAAGAATTCAGGGCAGCAGAGAGCAGACCTATAGGGGGAAAAACTTTGAAGTTTAATATGTATGTGGACTGTAGGTTTTTAATACACTGTGTTTTGAATTCATGCTAACGAATGAATATAGAGTAAATGTGGACATGATGGAGCCAATAATTTGGCTCACTATAGCAACATCTTAATCATGTATTTGTAATGTGTAATACCACACTGTGTTTTATATGTACATGATAAGGATTTATGAATATATTCTTCTACACAGCTCTTTGCTTCAGTGTGGACCTCTGTGTGCCTTACAAGATAATGACCTTTCTCTCTTTTACAACCTCAGCCACTGTTAGCTAATAAACTGATGATCAGAGATACATGTGGAGTCCATAACCTGCACGGCTTACCTGGTGTGTTGGGAGGCCTTGTCAGCATTGGGGTCGTATACTGGGAAAAGTCTAATTTGTGAGTAAAAACCAAAGGGTGTTTCTTGCCTCTGGTCCTGTGCTTTGTAATTGCGTTGGTGAAAATACACAGTGATGAGGGTGGGACTCTGCTGTTGTTGTTGTTGTTGTTGTTGTTGTTGTTGTTAACATTACAGGCTCCAAAAGACATAAATGAGAGAATACCATTAATGAATCTTTTCCAGTTGCCTCCTTTCACAGACTTGCTCCCTTAATCTTTCATAAACTCCATTGCCTGCCTTCTCTGAGAGAAGCACTGTGCTAATGATACAACTACATACAAAGTTCAGCTGCCGTTTAGTTAGCAGCCTTACACATTTCAAAGCCATTTATCACATGCTTCTACCCCCAACATATAATGTCCTCTCTAAAGTTTTACATTTATTTATTTACTGTGTGTGTGTGTGTGTGTGTGTGTGTGTGTGTGTGTGTGTGTGTGCAGGTGAACACACACATGTCATAGTATGCATGTGAAAGTCAGAATACAGCTTGCAGGAATCGATTCTTCCCTTCCTCCATGTGGAGCCAGGGATCCAGCTCAGGTCATAGGGCTTGGCAGCAAGCTTCCTTACTCACTGAGACTTCTCCCCAAACCAGTGATATTTTATTATCTTTATTTCAAAGTGACTGCCTCTGGCATTACAAGTGTATTCTCCAATGTCCTCATTGCCTTCTCCCTAACACATAGGCCACACTTAGTTTTTCTGATGTTATTGATGAACCTAATTTCACTACAATGTTTTATTTAAAGTGGTGAGGAAATGGTAGCCATGTTGTTTTAGACATTATCCCCCCTAGCCTGTGTGGAAGAGAGGTTGAGAGGTTCAGGAACTGATATTCAATAGATATTTAGTGAGTGAATCAAATCAAGGATCAATTTTTTGAAAGTCCTACGCTTTCTGAAGAATGCTTTATTAACCATAACAAATGAATGACCGAGTGTTTTAAAGGGGAAAGAAAAGAGGCATAACTGACGCTACATATTTGCTTTCCCTAGGTCTGTGGTGGCTATGCAGGCGGCAGCACTGGGTTCCTCCGTTGGCTCAGCAGTTGTTGGAGGCTTGATTACAGGTCTGCTTCGAAAGTGAACATTGAGCTGGGTTTCTCGGTACATGCTTTTAGCCATGGCTACTTAGGAGATTAACACGGAAAGATTAAGACTTCCAGATCATTGTAAAATGATCTCGAAAAACTAGGGATAATAGCCATGTAAACTCTTACCAATGCCTGGTCACTCATTTACTTCTCGGAGAGATGATTAAGACACAGTTCATTGGCCACATCCCAAACTGGGCTAAGGTTCTGGCAATGAGCTATGTTAGCTAAAGCAGATATTTTCATAACAGTGTTTTAACATTTAGTAAGGAAGTAGCCTGCCCTTATCAGTATTTGTGTTCCCTCTGCCCTCACAGGTCTACTTATGAAGTTATGTAGCTGTGATCAGCCCCCTGATGAGGACTGCTACGATGATTCTGTTTATTGGAAGGTAACGTATAGAATTCAAAAAGAGAATACAAAGGATGGTACTGTCACAGTTCAGATGGTCAAGGACTCTTTCGCTCTTCCAGATCAAAATTATGGATAGGCAAGGAGGAGCTCTTCAAATGCTGGTCTCTAGCAATTTCTGCTCTTTGCTCTGGTTGGTAGCACCTGCAGTCAGCGACAGCCGCTAGGCAGAAACAATGGCAAGTAGTGTCCTCCAGTGCTCTCGGCCTTACGTGGGGCTAGAGTCTTGGGACCTTTATTGGGATTAATCACCCACCCTTGGCAGTGGCCAGTCCACTGGGTTCTGAGACCCTTGGCCCAGGAGACTTGATCGTGGTTGTTTGTTTGTTTGTTTGTTTGTTTGTTTGTTTGTTTTTAACTCTTACGGTAACCAGAGATTTTAGATCCCCTTCTCTGGCTCCTCATAGCCTTTTCTTCTTCTTTAGTCTTAGCTCTGTTTTTTGGTCATATCTCTCTCTCTCTCTCTCTCTCTCTCTCTCTCTCTCTCTCTCTCTCTCTCTCTCTCTCTCTCTCCTTCTGGTGGCCACCTTCTTCTACCATGGCTGTTTTTGAACTATCCAACTCCTTCTTCAGCTGGCACACTCTCTCAACAACTTGGCTGCCACTGGAGTGAGTACCCAGAGTGTCATCCTCTGGCATTTTGTTTCTGGTACCTGCTAGGGTCATTCTGGAAACAAAGCTGCTTTGGAAAGCAGACACCAGACACAAAATAGCATCTTGGAAGCTGGGTGCTCAGAACCAGTCACTTGGCAGAATCCAGACATCTCTAGGGGGTTGAGGTCCATGTAGAGGTTAGCACTACCAATCCCACTCTTCTCCCGGGTTCACTTCTGGATCTGCTGCTGGGTCCACTGCTGCATCTCCAGCCTCCCAGCAGCTTCTTACACCGCTTGGAGTGCCAGCTGTTAAATTCTCGGGGCCATGCCAGCTGTGAGGGCACATGTCTCTAACCCAGGCACTCAGAAGTCAGAGGCGGGTGGATCTCTCAAGGCCAGCCTAGTCTACATAGTGAGTTCCAGGACAGCCAGGGCTGTGGAGAGAGAGACCTTGTCTCAAGAGAGAGAGAGAGAGAGAGAGAGAGAGAGAGAGAGAGAGAGAGAGAGAGAGAGAGAGAGAGAGAGAGAGAGAGAGAGAGAGAGAGAGAGAGAGAGAGATCCTCCATGTGCCATGGCTCCTCTGCTCTTTGGCTGTCGGTGCCCTCTGCCGGCTCGGCGGCCACTTTCATATTAGTTCAGCTTGCACTGAACTAACTGCAAGAAGGAACGATCAAGAGAAGCTGTTTGTTGGTCTGATATACAATGTCGGGAAAGGCAACGCAGCGCTGTCTCTCAGCGGGTTCCCTGGGTAAGGCTGAGCAGCACAACACATACACAGCCTGAGAAGGGGTAATTGAACCAATTACAGCCCCGTTTTCGTTCAATCGCAGCCTTGTCTCCAGCAACAGTCACACTCACTGAGGCGTGAGTTTTGGACAAACCATAGCCTTTACCTTTTAACACCAGCCATACAATTCCTTCTGCCAGCACCAGAGGAAAGGCTTCCCCTCTGGCCAGCATGGAAGTGGGCACAGAATCACCAGGAAATTATTGTGCCTTTTGGTAGCAAAATACCTGGTGCAAACTGGTTCTAAGAACCCTGGCTGGGGCCACACAGCAACCTTTCTGTAGTTTTTTTCAAGGCACCTTGTAGCATGCATGAGAAAGCTGGTGCATGAGAAATTAGGTTCATTAATAACATCAGAAAAACTAAGTGTAGACCAGTTGCCTGTTAGTTTGATAGTCTTTTTGATTAAGGGAGCTAGCCAGTTAAGAGAGAGTCCCAAAAGGCTGGAGAGATGGCTCAATGGTTAAGAAAGCCAGCAACCATATGACGGCTCTCAACCATCGGTAATAAGATCTGGTGCCCTCTGCTGGCCTTGCAGGCAAACATACAGGCAGAACACTATGAATAATAATAATAATAATAATAATAATAATAATGCCTAAAAGCTGCCAATTAAGACTCATATTCATTATCCCTAGTGTATTTGCTTACTTACAGAAAAGTAAACACCAGAAATTCTTATAAAATAACCTTAAAATATTTATCATTAACAGAAATTTTAGCAGCTTTTTCACCATGTGAAACAGTGCTTAGTACCTCTCCAGTGCCTAGGAAGAAGTGAGTTCCATTCACTCGTCTCAACACCACTGAGGACAGCTTTGTTTACAACCCAACACTTGTGTAGCATATGTGTGCTAAAACTACATGAACTCTCTACTCACAGATAGGAAGAAAGGCAGTGCACCTAGCCAGGAAAAATAAAAAAGTTAAGGGCTCAAGAGACGCTCAGCTATTGAGTTTAACTAACGCTCTTGCAGAACACCTGAGTTCAGTTTCCAGCGCCCACGTCAGCTGCCTCACAGCCACCTCCAGTTCCCAGGCATCCCCCTCTTCTGACCTCCAGGGTGCCTGCATGTATACGATACACATAAACGTGTGTGGGCACACATATATGCATAAATTAAGGTAAGCAGGTGAAAAATAATACACATCAAAAGGGAAGATACTTTCCAAAGTAGAAACTAAACAAGCATAGAGTTTAACCAGCAAATACCACTTATGTTCTTTATAACAATTTTTTTAAAGATTTTTTTATTAAAAAGACTGGTCAATAGCATGACGTATTATATTCAATGTACAAGTAGGAAAAAGCAAATGTAATGTGTAAGGCTGACAGCTTTTAGAGAGCACACATCCAAAGGTCCTATAAGTAGCAAACTCCAACTTCTTTCCAGCCCCACATTCTGCCTTTTGACTCCATGGTTGCTTTTTCCCAAACCATTTCCTGAACTCTCTGAGTGGGATAAGTGCTTCAACAGATTGTTAGGGAAACTGGGTCAGGAAACAGGGAATGCAGTCAAAGCTGGTGAGATAAATTATTTGCTTGTATATTTTTCTTTAATTCAAATAATTTTTATTCTAAGTTTAGATAATAATTACAGAAAACACCTTTGCTTTAGTACTAACTTTAGACAGGTCAGTGAAAGAGCCATGAAGTGTCATACTATCGATTTTGCTTTTCAAGGTTCCCAAGTTCAGAGAACTTGACCATCTCTTCTTTCAACACGTGAATCACAATCACTTGGAGCATGAAGTCTAAACACCGTTCTGAAACTCTGCGTCCTCTGCATTATTATCAAGAAGAGTCAAGCTGAAACAAACAAAATGTAGTATCCAGAGACACAGGGCCAGCAATAGATACATTCCAGGCTCCAAATGGCCAGTGTAGACATGCCTTTATATTGGGCATTATTCCTTGATGTTCAAATGATTTCTCAATTGACAGGAAATTGCCCATAAAACGGACCATCAATTGGGTTCTATCCCGGACTCTAAGAATGACTTTGCACGTGGCTAGTTGCATAGGAAATATTTGCATTCTTGATATTATGCAAAAGAGATAGATTTACATAGAAACTAACACTCCTTAATCGTGTAAGCCTTCATCCACATTTTAGGTTAGCGTACAATAATAGTTTTCATCACTGCATCTTTATGCACGTGTGTCATTATTTTGCTCTTGTTTATTCCATTACCTGCTGCACTCCTCATGATTACTCCCCCGCTCCAGCTGGGTCCCTTTCCTCCCCCAGTTAGATATGGCTCATTTTATTACATGTGTTCCATCACCATCCCTTTAGCTTCTTAATGTACATACCATGTCTTCAGTTCCAAAAAGTATAAAGCTGAAGTCAATAAAATGACATATTAAAGAATCGATACTAGGAAAATGAAGTTCTTGTAAATAAAGCGTAATACTAATGTTCTAGTTAGAGCCTTTTTAAATCCTAAAAACAGTCATAGTAATATGACACTGTTGCTGTGTGTTCTTATTCTTAATTCCTTTTTATGGTTATTATTTGTAGTAAGCACTTAAAAGCTATCTGTATAAAATTTTGAATAATTAAATATTGTTATTAAATAAGGTATTTGTCTCTAGCTTGCTTTTATATGATGATTGAAATCCATTTTCATAATGAGTACATATACACACACCTCATACTTAATGCATACCTAATTCAAATATATGACTTAAATATTCACTATAAGAATCAAGTGACCTTTGCATAGTATAACTTTTAAAGCACTGAGTTTAGAAATGGTGGCTGGCATAGTCACATTAAACCATTTTTATAAAAATCAAGTAACGTTTTTTCCGTGTTGGGATCTTTTGCCTTTTTTTTTTAATCCCCCAGTCTTGAAATCTTAACAGGAAGCACCTAGGTGCCAAAAGGCTGTGAGCCCTGCCACAATCAAGGGCTAGCTCTTAAAAGCTACAGACAAAGGTGAATTAGTTAATATTTTATTTCAGGTGAAAATGATTCTATGTCATAAATACATTGTGTGTTATGTAGGTGACTTCTTGCACCAGGCTTTCTTTCAAACAGGCTTTTCAAAGGTGTCATATAAACAAAATCTACTGTACCCCACTCTGATGACCTTCACAAAAAAAAATCTTTATTACCGTGGCATTCAAGGTTTCTTCAACCTCTACAGATCATAAGGAAAGTCATGAAGAGTCTGGGAACACTAAATTATAAAAGAGCTGATTTGACTTCTCTAAAAGCGTGTTGTGACAGCATCCATGTCTGGCTTGTGAACACTCTCACCTACCTATTTTCAATACAGCTCTTAGAACACTAGAATTTTCTTTGTTTAAACTCTGAGTTAACATTCTCTTATTCACAGTAGTTCATTACCTTTCTTTTGATGGACAGAGTATTTTTATTGTGAACAAATAACAAAGTGTAGTCTTTAGCAAATTTATTTAAGGTTACTGTAGTGAATCCCTTTCATACTTACTACTTTATTAGTATTTGTTTAGTTTTTCTTTATCATTATAAAGTTTACGGGGGTGGGGGGTGAAGCTGGACCCTAGAAAAAGCACAGTACAAGCTAAGTTCCATCACTTTCTGAGTCTTTGATGGGATTGCATGGGTAATACATGGAAACAAATGATTGTTTTCTCACCTTGTCGGGGGGGGGGGGGGGGGGACCTTTACCATATTAATAAATGAGATCAAAGTTGTGGTACACGTCTTTTAAATCTATTTTCTCTGAAAGTTAGGAAATTATTTTAATCTGAAAATGTGTGTTCCCTACTCAAAACTCAAGTAAATTCAGTTTTGCTGTTTTGTAACCCTGCTCTGAGTTTATCTTGACATTCACATAGAAAGTCTACTCTCCCAGTCTTTTCCTTCCCCATCTTCATCATATTTATTCACTTCATCTACCCCAAGTATGTCCATTTTTGTAGGGCCAACAAAATTTTATGTGAAGGTAGTCTGGTTATGCACAAGTGTGTATGTGGTATACTGAAAATTTAATTACTTTAATGATGTTTATTTGTAGTAGTGGTTTTTTAACTTGTTTGAAGTCTAAACCCTGTTTTGTTTTGTTTTTAATACTTAAGTAACATCACTTTCATGTCAACTCCAAAACAAAATTCAATATATCAAATCTATTGTGCCAGTACATGGATTTGAATAAAATTTCAAGATCTATTTAAGTGATCAGTTTCAGGAAACCGATCACTTAAATAGATCTTTAAGTGATCGAAGATGTTATTCTTTCTTCTTGACTAAATCTGAAGGACTGACCCATTATTATTAGACGCAATTTCAAACACATTTGTGAAATTTTAGATATCATCAGTGTTCTCCAGCCCTTGTTTCCATAGCCTTTAAGCTGGGTTTTGCAGAAGATAAGAAAGAGCTGCTGAATTAGCTGGGGTTGGGGGCTTTCTCAAAACTTCTACTTTGTTCCAATTAGTTTTATTCAGAATAAACATTAGCCTATTTTAATTATCTTCCCTGGTGTGTGGTGGGGGACCTGCTTTAGGCAGAGTTTATTGATGTAGCTATGTCCTGGAGGTCAAGTTCACACTACTGAGGTACCTTGAATGGCAGTTAGGGAGGCAACCTGAAATGGTAGCACATGCTTACAATCCCAGCACTCAAGAGACAAGGTGGGAAGATCATGAGTTCTCAGCCAGCTTGAGCTACAAAGCAAACCCCTTGCTCAAACAACTACAACCACAAAACAATGTGAAGAACAAAAGAACTCTCTTCCTAATAAGTCAGACATCTGCCCAGTCTCGGGGTACAAGTCTTCTGGATTACCAGCTGAAGAAAAAGATCTCTGTGATCTTCAATAGCAAAAGACTGTATGAGTCCTATAGAAGGCAAGTCTGAATAAATGTTCCTGACTAGCCTTCCCGAGCCTCACAAACCATCAAAATTCTCACTACCACCCAAAAAACGCAACTGAGGAGCTGCATCTCACTCCCGTGATGGATCCCAAGTAATCATTATTGTGCATGTAGTATATGATGTGGGTGTGCACATGTGCCACAGCACACTTATGGAGGGCAGGGGGCAGTTTTGTGGAGTCTCTCTCCACCTTTATGTGAAATCGAGGGTTGAACTGAGGTTCCCAGGCTTGTCCAACAAATGGCTTTATTCACTAAGCTGTTTCACCTCCCCCGGGTATCCAGTTTTTCAGTCCTTCAACATCTAACAGTTCCTTCCGTATTTTTCTGATTTTCGTGATCTTGAAACTTTTGAAAACTACAGGCCACTTACAGTGTCTCCAGTTTGGATTTATCTGGTGTTTCCCCAAAACTTCCCTTCATGCTGTGCAACATTAATGCCAATATTGCAAAGGTGAGATTCTGCACTGAATTGCATCCTCTTGGATGGAACAGGCTTTGAACTTGTTTCATCATTAATGGTTGTTCTTTGAACACTAATGAAGTTGATTTTTTTTCTCTCTCTACCTTAAAGTTTCTTGTTTGGAGAAGATTGGTCAGGTAACATAGTAAAATACTTGTCACACAAGCACAAAGACATGAGTTCTATCCCCCTAAGCCATGTGTGATAATAGCACACTCTTGTAATCTCAGTGCTGGGAGACAGAGGTGGGTAGATCCTAGATCTCACTGGACAGCCAGCCTAACTTGCTTGCTGAGCTCAAGGCTAATGAGAGATCACATAAAAAAAAAAAAAAAAAAACACAAAGAGGGGCTGGAGAGATGACTCAGCAGTTAAGGGCACTGGCTGCTCTTCCAGGGTTCCTGAGTTCAATTCCCAGCAACCACATGGTGGCTCACAACCATCTGTAATGAGATCTGGTGCCCTCTTCTGGCCTGCAGGCAAATATGCAGACAGAACACTGTATACATAATAAATAAATAAATCTTAAAAAAAAAAAAAAAAAAAAAAAAAAAAAAAAGAGGA
The DNA here is from genome assembly GCF_049852395.1 of Peromyscus maniculatus bairdii. Lineage (NCBI taxonomy): Eukaryota > Metazoa > Chordata > Mammalia > Rodentia > Cricetidae > Peromyscus > Peromyscus maniculatus. Next base: position 54,605,762 of record NC_134872.1, on the reverse strand, counting down.
TGCTGCTTGAGGAATGTTACCCAGTCTTGAGCTCTGGCCTCAACAGATGTGTACACACTTGTGCACATGTACCCATTCCCACACTAGCATCTACACAAACATGCATGCATACATTCACAGTAAGTCAACAGTTTCTTGCTTTGTCTTTGTAATTATTACTTTGTGGGGAGGTAATGGGAAATGCTCACGGTCCCTGTGTCACTGCCTCTTCTCTTGCAAGTCGCTCAGTGTGGTCACATGTTAATGGATACCCATACAGACTTACACTTGCTTGCTTGTCTGCTTGTTGCTTGTCTGCTTGTCTGCTTGCTTGCTTGCTTGCTTGCTTGCTTGCTTGCTTGCTTGCTTTAGTTTGTTTGTTTTTAAAGGCATGGTTTCTCTATGTAACAGCCCTGGCTGACCATGAACTCACTTTACAGACTAGGCTGGCCTCAAACTCACAGAGATCTACCTGCCTCTGCCTCCCTAGTACTGAGATTAAAGACCTGTGCAATCATTCCCAGCTCTTTTTTTTTTTTTTTAAGATTTATGTATTATGTATACAGTATTCTAGTTGCATGTATGCCTGCATGCCAGAAGAGGGCACCAGACCTCATTATATATGGTTGTGAGCCATCATGTGGTTATGAGGAATTGAACTCAGAACCTCTGGAAGAGCAGCAGTCAGTGCTCTTAACCTCTGAGCCATCTTTCCAAACCTTTTCCCATCTCTTACCAGTTCTTAACAAAACATAATAAAAATTGTTATGAAGATGAAATTATCCCTGATTGACCAATATACACCTGTTCATGACACTTTCTACATCTTTCCTTTATGTGCTTGTCTCGTGTTTTGCCCAGGTGAGCTCTGGAATCAGCCATTTCTTTAACAGTTCTTCAAGTGGCACTTACCTCCGGGGATGTAAAGGTGTATGTGCTCATTGTCATTGTGGTGTTTGTTCTTCCTGGTCCTATTCTGTTGTCAGAAATAGAGGATGTAGACATGTGAACCTATATTCCTATGTTTTCAGCTACAACTAGCTCAGACTATCTAAATATTCACACAGAAAATGGCAGCTATGACAACATTTGCTTCAAAACTGTGAATTTCTCCGGGTGTAATTGACAAGTTAAGGGGGAAAAGTATAACAAAATGTGTGTTTACACATATTAGATTTTGTTTTTTTAAAGTGGTGCACAAAACTCTCAAAGAACTAATTTTTTAAATCACGTAATAGTATTTACATTAAAATCAATGATGTATCTATACAAATGTATTTATGTATTTCTATATATAAGCAAATGCATAGAAAGTCAATCAGAGAGTGGCAAATGTTGCATCTGGAAGGGCAATGGACTCCTGTAAAAAGAGGTCTGTGGAAGAGAGATTTTTGATTTGCTCATGGCAACTGTTAGCACTGCTTATATCTTCTGTGACAGTGTGGTATGTAACCATGTAATGTACATGAATGCAGGTTAGACAGCTTCTTAAAAAGAAAGAAAAACAGCTGGTTGTGGTAGTGTACACCTTTAATCCCAGCACTAGGGACAGGGGCAGGCAAATCTCTGTGAGTTTGAGGCCAGCCTTGTCTACATAGTGAATTGCAGGACAGCCAGGGCTATATATAAAGAGACTATGTCTGAAACACACACACACACACACACACACACACACACACACACACACACAAACAGAAAGGAAGAAAGAAAGAAAGAAAGAGAGAGAGAGAAAGGAAGGAAGGAAGGAAGGAAGGAAGGAAGGAAGGAAGGAAGGAAGGAAGGAAGGAAGGAAGGAAGGAAGCTGAACACAGAAAACTGCATCTAGCCAAACAAGATGGCACATAAAATATAAACATGTATTATGTATATATACATTTTTACACACACATCCTTAAGTTCTACCCCCTGATTCAATTCATTTTGCATGTACCTGCTGTGAAATAATCCTCTTGTACACTATAAAGATCTGTCACTCGAATTGGTTTAATAAAATGCTGATTGGCCAGTAGCCAGGCAAGAAGTATAGGCTGACGACCAAACTAAGAATGCAGGGAAGAGGAAGAGTGGAGTCAGAAGTCACTAACCAGATGCAGAGAAAATAAAATGAGAATGCTGTACTGAGAGAATGTTCCAAGCTGTGTGGCTAAACACAGATAAGAATTATGAGTTAATTTTAGTGTAAGAGCTCGTTAGTAATAAACCTGAGCATTTATAAGTAATATTAAGCCTCTGAGTGGTTATTTGAGAACTGGTGTGTGGGAGAGAAGCATCTATCTACACGTACCTCATCTGATGCTCACCTCTTAGCTTCAAGCCACCCTTTGTGATGGTTCATCTTCATTGTTAGCTTGACTTGATTTAGAATCGCCTGGGAGACACATTTCTAGGCTTATCTGATATGGTACTTTCAGAGAAGATTTGCTTGCAGGAACCCCACCCAGAATGTGAGCAGCACCATTCAATGGCCTAAGTGCCTACAACACAAAGGGGAAATAAGGACACAAAGTGAGCACCAGCATTCATCCCTCTGCTTCCAGAATGCTGGCACAATATGACCTCACATTCCCACCCCCAAGCTTGCAGTTCTATGCCAGGCTATATCCTCCCAAACCATGAACCAAATTAGGCCTTCCTTCTTTGAATGGCATTTGTCAGGTGTTTTGTGACATCAACCTCAAAATGACTCCAAAGTTGCAATCTTTCTGATGCTTACTTAGGCAAAAAAAAATTTTTAGGCCCTTTGTAAGGTAAAGGTCTACATTTTCTAATTGTTGAATCTGATATTCATATTATTTATAAATTATATGACCACCTTTATTAGGTCTCTATCTTGGATGTTTGAGTGTGTGTGTGTGTGTGTGTGTGTGTGTGTGTGTGTGTGTCCCTGATGAAATATTTGAGTTTTGTGTTCCAATTTTGTTCTTCCATAAACTCTTCATTGTCTTGTGTGATTTTTTTCCATGACACAATGGTTTTTACTAAGGCATATGTCACAACAGAACTAATACTATTAAAAACTGTAAGTTCATGAAAATATGTCTCAATTAAGTCCAGCACTGTAGAACTCATTCTAGTGTTTTCTATAATGAAGCTCATATCTTCAATATAAACATGACTCCTACTGTTCTGATTATAATTATTTGATCAAGACAGATCGTTCATCACTAATACTGCCTCATTCTCAGTAAAGATGGATCCTCACCATCTGCATTCAGGCTTCCCCTGTGTGAATACCACTTTACACTTAGGCAGGCTTTGGCACACACACAACACCAGGCTTGTGCCTATATCCCCCCTGCCCAATTGTTGGATATGTAAATGAGCTGGGCGGTGGTGGCGCACGCCTTTAACCCCAGCACTCGGGAGGCAGAGGCAGGCAGATCTCTGTGAGTTCGAGGCCAGCCTGGTCTCCAAAGTTAGTTCCAGGAAAGGTGCAAAGCTACACAGAGAAACCCTGTCTCGAAAAACCAAAAAAAAAAAAAAAAAGAAAGAAAGAAAGAAAGAAAGAAAGAAAGAAAGAAAGAAAGAAAGAAAGAGAGAGAAAGAAAGAACTTAAAAAAAAAATGAATGGAAACACATGAACTATGAGCCAAAGGCTGAGGGGCCCCCAACTGGATCAGGCCCTCTGAATAGGTGAGACAGTCGATTGCCTTGATCTGTTTGGGAGGCATCTAGGCAGTGGTCCAGGTCCTGGGCTCATTGCGTGAGTTGGCTGTTTGAAACCTGGGACTTATGCAGGGACGCTTGGCTCAATCTGGGAGGAGGGGACTGGACCTGCCTGGACTGAGTCTATCAGGTCGATCCCAGTCCAGGGGGCAGACCTTGATCTGGAGGAGGTGGGAATGGGGGGTGGGCTGGGGGGAAGGGGAGGGGGGCAGGAAGGGAGAGAACAAGGGAATCTGTGGCTATTATGTAGAACTGAATAGTATTGTAAAATAAATTTAAAAAAATAATAAAGTTGTGCACCACCAAAAAAAAAAAAAAAAAAAAGAAGAAGAAGAAGAAACGAAAAGGGGTGAAGAAAGCTAAACAACCTCGGTTTGGGGCAGAAGAATAGAAGGTGGTGACATCACCATGGGATATTTTCTCTTGCATTCGCATTATGGAAAAAGTTTGTGTATATCTGTTCCCTTCAGAGTGGATGTGAAAATTGCTATCTTGAATTAGAGTAGCTGGTATAGAAATTTTTAGTTTGTAGATTTTGACATTCCAAACAGACTCTCCAATGTCTTCAAAAGGTCCTGTGTACAGAGAGGAAAGAAGGAAGGAAGGAGAGAAAGAAAGAGAGATACAGAGAGCAAGAAAGAAAGAAAGGAAAGAAGGAAGAAAGGAAGGAAGGAAGGAAGGAAGGAAGGAAGGAAGGAAGGAAGGAAGGAAGGAAGGAAGGAAGGAAGGAAGGAAGGAAAGAAGGGAACTTCAGGCATCATTATGCATTCTTTTTTTTTTCTTTGAACATTATAGTTTTTTTCCTTTTATTTTATTTTATAATACCATTCAGTTCTGCATATCAGCCACAGATTCCCTTGTTCTCCCCCCTCCTTCCCCCCTCCCCTTCCCCACAGCCCACCCCCCATTCCCACCTCCTCCAGGGCAAAGCCTCCCCTAAGAACTGAGATCAACCTGGTAGACTCAGTCCAGGCAGGTCCAGTCCCCTCCTCCCAGACTGAGCCAAACAACCCTGCATAAGCCCCAGGTTTCAAACAGCCAACTCATGCAATGAGCCCAGGACCCGGTCCCACTGCCTGGATGCCTCCCAAACAGACCAAGCCAATCAACTGTCTCACCCATTCAGAGGAGCTTGGGGGAACGGGAGATCCCAGCTGGATCAAGAACAGAGAGGGAGAACAAGGAATAGGAGACCATGGTAAATGAAGACCACATGAGAATAGGAAGAAGCAAAGTGCTAGAGAAGCCCACAGAAATCCACAAAGATACCCCCACAATAGACTGCTGGCATTATGCATTCTTAAATAATGATTACTTAAGATTTTTGTGTCAAAGTTGGGTGGGAAGGAAATGGGGGAGTAGATCTTAGAATAGTTCTTAGAAGAGTTGGGGGATGGTGAGTATGATCAAAATGAATTGTACAAAATTCAAAACTCAATACAATGCTTACATTCTATTAGTGTAGTTAAGAAGAATAAGAACTGCTATGTTGCATGAACCAGAAAATACTAAGTTTAAGGGTCGTCCAGATCATTCTAACATTCAATTAAGTTGTTAGAAAGACACACAGTGTGGAAAAGATAATGTATTGGCAGCCATATTTTGTTACTGCAAAAGGACACAAATTAAATAATACTTGGACAGGGGTGTATGTTCTCAGGATAAAGCCAAAAGAAACCCAGGCACAGGCTCACAGTTATTTGGACTTCATGGAGTCAGTCAAACAGGACTTACTCTTATCAATGATTTATGGCATTATACAAACCTACACATATCTTGAAAGAAGGCATCTTAATTGAGAAAATGACTCTATAATCTTGGCCTGCAGGCAAGTCTGTGGAGTATTGTCTTCATTAATTATTGATGTTGAAAAGTCCAGCCCACTGTGGTAGGTGGTCCTAGATCTTTTAAGAAAGCAGGCTGAGTAAGCTATAGGAATATCGAGCCAGTAAGCAGCATTCCACTACAGACTCTGCTCCAGCTCCTGCTTGGAGCTCCTGCCTTGGAGATCCGCTTTCCTCAGTGATGGCGCTGGACCTGAGAGTTGTAAGCTGAAATAAACCCTGTCCTCCCCAGGTTGCTTTTGGTCATGATGTTTTGTCACAGCATTAGAAACTCTTCGCTAAGACAGTAATCACACAAGCCTAAAAGGCATCTAATTCAGATTTCTAGTCAGATTTCTTTACCACCTTTAAAGGTTTTAAAGGGTGTGAAACAAGGCATTGCCTTCAAATAACGCCTCTTTTATAAAGTTTTAGATGACAGAAGATAGACTATTCCAGTCAGTACACAAGATTAGTAAATAAACACCCACCTACACGTGGATCTTCATTCCTTACTTACTTTTTATTGTTTGTTTGTTTTTTTAACATGCTTCTCACATACCCCAGGTTAGATAGCAGGGATTTGAATCTCAATTTTACAGATTGCCACATGAGAACAGTGAGGATAAAGGAGAACACTTCACCCTTTGTGTTCCAGATAATGGCTTCTTTTTGTTTTATATCTTTCCCTTTGTGACTTATATAATCCTCACAGATGGCCCTTTGCTGACCTATGACAAGGCCAGTCACATAACCCCAAATTTCCCTCCACACAAATGAATAGCTGAACTGCTAAGTCATTGATCAGAATAATCCCCCTGTCCTTCCTCCAAACTGTGGCTCCTCCTCATGTGGCTCCAACATAAAACCTCTCCAGAGAATATTCTGGCACATGGTAGCAAACAAACATTCTGACCCACTTTTCAATCTTTCTACTGGTTTATCCTGTACACCCAACTCTTTCTGCCCTGGTTACTTAACATCTGTACACCATTAGTCAAAGCATTCTTCCTATTTCAATTGTCCCTCCTCTTGTTGCAGCAATAATCCCTCTCTTTTCTTTATAATAATCACTATAATTAAAATCTCGCTTTACTATATTAATCTGTTTTTAATTTGATAGATGCTGTTGAATGTCGAGCTTATATAGACTATGCAGTGTACTTATATTAATGAAATTAGGTTAAAATTCACAAGAAAGAAAATGTTTACACTTGTAGGTATTTCATCAAGGCTAAACAAACATACACAGAAGTCCAGCTTATTGATAATTGACCTTTGTGAGTAACAGGGTATATTCTTCACATTTAAAAATTACTGGAAAACCCAAACTTTAATTACACTTGCCAGTCTTAACAATATTTGACATCCTAGTCCCCTACAGATAGCCTGCCTCAGATACAGTTCAGTTCAAAGTGCTTGCCTACCATGTACATGTCTCTAAGTTAGCTAAAAAAATCACAGTAAGACAAATAATATAGGAAATTTACAGAAGGAGTTCATTAAGTGAAAAAGTAAGAATTCTATGACTTATAGAGTCTTAGATATAGTGAAAGAGAGCGATTAATAATAATTAAAGCAAAAAATAAAAAATAATAATTAAAGCACATTTGAATTAACATGTAATGTACAACCTACCAAGATGCAGATTCAATGCTGTTTTAAGAATCAATGCAGAGTCAAAGATGTTTTAAGTTGGGAACTTGTTTACTCAATGCCCTGAAACTATAGAACACTTCCAGACCTTAACATAGGCTGACAACTGGCCAGTAAATGACATTATTTTTATATATTTCAGTTTTGATAACTATGATTGAGGACAAAACATATTATATAATTGAGCCACAGACAGGTTGAGTATTTTCTTACAAGTGACCTAAGAAAAAGCAGAATTTGAATTCAAATTCAAGTCTGTCAAAAGTCACAATTTAGTCTTTCTGCTGCATCAGACCTTTTCTACATCCAAAAAAAAAACATTACCAAAGTATAATATTTGGAGCTCATGGAAGAAAAACTTTTGGACATACCTCATGATACAGAAAACAAATAGAGTTTGAGAGGTGGCAGTGAGTAGACATAAATAATAATCAAAACGACCTCCATAGCAGTATGACATCATTTTAAAGCATAAAAGGGAAGTGCAAAAAGAACTTTGGGATCACTTGCATACTTTTTTTAAAGAAAAAAATATGAAAACAACAATTGGACAACTTTACTTAAGTCACCATATTTAGCCCTGAAACTTTTCAGTCCACCAGTTTATGTCCAGGCAGTTCTGTGACCTCCCATGACTCCATGCTTGACCACGTCTTGTGACTACCTCTTATGGATTTCAGTGTGGCTGAAGTTACAAGGTTAGGATCCAGTCACACATGGAGGAAGAATCCATGGAGACATGGACAAGATGTCCCTATGTTTCTTCCTACCAGTCCCTGACATTTTATATGCCAGTTCTTGGCAGATAACATTTACCCTCTCTGACTCGGAGGCTTGGGAATACATACAAAGTTATGGTCAGAGATTTCATTCCTCTTTTTGGAGGGGTAATAATAGTCAAAACACGAAACACCTAGCTTCCTTAACTGACATACATATATGCCAGGAAATAATACCGATAATATACAGCAATTAGCCTACGCATTCAGAGTAACAATAAGAAACAGTTATGGCCATGTTTCTTTGTTATTTGTCACAATCAGTCTCCAGGTGCTACATTAATCATGACCAGATGTGAGCCAGATGTGTTCATCATTAGGAGTGGGATCTAGCGAAGTGACATAGATATCTGGAGCATTCAAATCAGGTGAACTTGAATCCTCTCACTGACCTTGATCAGATTACTCAACTCCTTAAAGCTTCCATTTCCTCAAGTGTAACATTGAATAATTATAGTATGGCCACAATAAATAACAGTATTGTCTGTACAAAGTATATTCTGTACAAAGAAGCGCTATTCTTTGTTTTGTGGCTATAGCTGCCTCCTTTAAACTGTCCAAATGTTCAAGACTTGGTCGAGATTTTCATCACTGCTTGACAAATGAGGTTATCTGAGACTGAGATCTAGCAGTCCAAAGTCTTCCCAATTAGAGGGACTTGCAGCTATGTGTTAGAAATATTTAGTATCCTACCACTAAACCATGGTTTTGCAGCCGTGCTAAAATAAATAGCTAACCATATTTTTAGCAAGTCTCTTGATCTCTTTGTGCTCACTGTCTTCACCCATACAATGGCAGAATTTGTTTTATGTAGTCACATGATTCCTCTCAATTCAGTGTTACTAAGATTGACTCTTCAAAAAGTGTGAAATGCATCAATCATTCATTCAATTTTAATCTAACTACTAATTCGATAAATATTCATTAAGAGCTGAGTCCTGTGCTAAGCACTGTGGGTGGAGGCATTAAACATTAAAATGGAAAGTAGCTGTGCACAGTGGTGCATGTCTTTTTAGTTTTAGTTGAAATTAGTTTATTTTTACATCGTGAGGCATTAATAGGAAATAAAAACACAAAACTACCAGGGATATTAATAGTGGTAACATGATAATGAATATATACACATAATACACAAGAAATCATACAAGGAAAATGACTAGATGTTAAAAGAAATTTGAGAGGAAATACAAATAAGGATTTTGACAAGTTGTCTGGGTGATGTTCAAAATCTCAACACCACTCTTGTATGGCATATTTATAAAAGCTGTAGACTTCTTCAAAACAATGATCTGTTGTTTTAATAGGGTTGGGGGGTGGAGAGTAAGGATCCTGTGTTTTATGAACACCTACTTTACTATCTAACAGGTGAAGTCTTGTATTGAGAATGTGATGAACAAAAGGTTTGCTAAACTCCCATGACACAGAATGTAACAGTATGGAAATAATGACGCACACATTTTTAAAGGAAAATGGACCCCGGTTTAAATATAAGCCAGAAGTACTTACAGTATCAATGTAGACAAGAACAGCTTAAAGCAGTTGTTACTATCCCACTTTAAGCATACTAGTGTCTATTTTATGAATAGCCCTAGGTAGGTAAAAGTATAGAATATTTACATTACAAATCTCTAAGCTTTAGCCATATATGATGGCACATGGTCTGTGATTCCTGCACTTGGAAGGCTGAGGCAAGAAGGATCATGTGTTTGAGACCAGCCTGGGCTACATAGTAAGTTCAAGTTCTGCCTTGGCTACATATGAGAAGTATCAAAACAAAAATTTCATCACAACATTCCTTCCCCCCCACCCCCGCCCCCTCATCTTTCTTCTTCGCCTGCCCTAAGGCTGCCAGCACACATCCTCAGCATTTGTTTCCCAGGTACTCCTGAGAACACAACCAGGTTCAGTGATCTGCTAGGAGGATATATAAGACTTAGTGTCATCACACTCACAGCTGTGAACTAGTATAGCAACTAAAGTGTAACATTGTGATATGCAGTCTACCGCCAAAATTGTTATGGCTATGGTGCTCCAGAATTTTGCCAGAGACCAGTAACAAAGGTATTTTCTGCCTGGTATGTACCAACATCCTAGTCTCTCAGAAGGAAAGCAAGTGTTGGTGGTACATGTCTTTAGTTACGGTGCTTAGAACTCAAGAGGCAGAGACAGGAAGATTTCTGTGAGTTCCAGGCCAACCTGGTCTACAGAGAGTTCCAGGCCAGCGAGGGACACAAAGTGAAATCCTCAAAAACAAAAAATAAATAAAATGAAAAGTAAAAAGGAATCGGGTGGTGGCCGCGGCGGCAGCAGCGGCGGCGGCAGCGGCAGCGGCGGCACACGCCTTTAATCCCAGCACTCAGGAGGCAGAGCCAGGCGGATCTCTGTGAGTTCGAGGCCTACCTGGTCTACAGAGCAAAATCCAAGATCCAGGACAGGCACCAAAACTACACAAAGAAACTCTGTCTCAAAAGAAAGGAAGGAAGGAAGGGAGGGAGGGAGGGAGGGAGGGAGGGAGGGAGGGAGGGAGGAAGGAAGGAAGGAAGGAAGGAAGGAAGGAAGGAAGGAAGGAAGGAAGGAAGGAAGGAAGGAAGGAAGGAAGGAAGGAAGGAAGGAAGGAAGGAAGGAAGAGAAAAGGAAACATACTCACTTTGAAGAATTTTGGTTTGATACAAAGACAAAATGGTAAACTCAACATGAACCATGGCGGTGTCAAGTGAGCAAATGAGGGGAAATGCCATCAAGGAAACAATGTGCAGAAATTTAGTCACTGCAACCTGTTAACCAATTTCCTTTTCACAGTTCTGATGCAGAAAGGAAAAAAAATGTGCATTTCTTTCTTGAGCAACTGAACTAGAGAGAGCTTGTCTTGGGTTAAAAGCGCAAAGAAAGCTGACAAATGAGGTAACAACAAGACAGGGAACTCTTCAGGAAAGAATGAAGACACAAACCAGAGAACTGGTCAGTGAAAGGAAAAGGATACTGGAACCTCAATGTACACCAGGGGCTACATACTCAGTATCCATCAAGTGATTCAATTACTTATATGCTGCGCTGTTATCATGTTTTTCTGTGTCAGCTGAGAAGTAAAGGCTCAATAAAGTTTATGCAAACAGACAAGTAGTGCACACCTGTAATCCCCGCACTCCAGAGGCTGAGACAGGAAGGTTGCCAGCTTAAGTCCAGTGTGGGCTCTATAGCAAGATCATATGATACAGCTACCCACCCCTGGATGCACACCTAAAGAAGCCAATGTCAGAATGTAATAGTTACCATTCATCCCACGTTTGTTGTCCTTATTCATAATAACTGAGTTGTGAAATCACTCTAGGCACCACAAATATGTAAAGAGATAAAGAAAACATGGAATGGCTGTCACTGAGAGGATTCAGGAGGTAAAAGGGTCTACTGCCAAACCTGATGACCCCAGGATCCACATACAGGAGGAAATCACCTGCCACTAGCAGTACTCTGACCTTCACACAGTGTACACACACACACACACACACACACACGATAAATAAAGTGCAAAAGCAAACAGACAGAGAGGGGGTGAAGAGCAGAAGAGAGATTGAGAGGAAAAAGAGAGAGGAGAGATGGCAGGGGGAAGGAAAGAAGGAAGAAAGGAAGGAAGAAATGCAATCTGCATAAAGTATTATTTAGATACAAAGAATAAAATTATTATGTGAATGGAATAAAATGTCATAATGTTAATCAAAATAAACAAGACTTGAAGGAAATCATACATGCTTTCTTTCGTATACAGAATCAGAATTTTTTTAAAAGACATGAAGTAAAGGGGGGACTATTTAGAAAGAGGAGGGGACCAGTAGGAGGTGGGAAGAAGTAAAAGAGGGGGCAATTGGGAAGAATAAGATCAAATTGTATTCTATGTATGTATCATCAAAGTATTGCCAAATATTAGAATTACAACACACTAATAAGATATTTAACAATACTCTTTAAAAGTTCTGTGTCATTGTATAATATAGATTGAGTATACCCACACACCATTACTTTCCTCCATTTCCTTCTCAAATATTTTCTAGAAGAGATTACTGAAGACCTGAACGAGAGTCTGTGCTCGTTGCTTACTAAGCTTCAAATAAGTGCCCTGTCCAGGGCATTAAAGGGAAGGACACATAAGATCACATAACAGTCTAAGAAACCTGAAGCTCTCAGTGTGGCTTTCACATCTATCCACCCATTCAGAGATCATGCTGCACTCTACTTACCAAACAATGCAATTGATCTCACTGTGGAAGTGTGGACTTTGTGTTCGGGATTAAGTGTGTATTATCTATCGGGAAAAATAAGATTAATCCCAGTATTACATGAAAAGAAAATCTTTCCAGGTTTTATTGGACAGAACAAGTTGAACTGGAAGGTTAAAGAGGAAAGGTAAAAGATCAAAACAGGGCAAGGATGCAGAACAGGGTTTATCTCGGCTTAATTATAAAATAGGTGAAAGACGGGGGCCATAGCAAACTTAGCGACACCTTGAAGTCTTTGATTAGTATCAGAAGTGTTGAGTCTATCTGATTATAATTGGGAAGATCTCTAATTCTTCAGTAATTATATCAGCTTAAGATAATGAGTGGGCTTGATTCTTCTGCTATACTTGCACTTCTGGGACTCATACTCATTTTTATTTTAAATATTAAAGTCTTTAAGGCTAAATCATCCAAACTACAGTCTCCTCCAGGACCCAAACCTTGGCCAGTTATTGGAAATATACACATCCTCAACCTCAAGAGGCCATATCAAACCATGCTAGAGGTAAGACATAAAGGCATACATGATCACTCACTTATGTGTGTGTGTGTGTGTGTGTGTGTGTGTGTGTGTGTGTGTGTTGCTACATCATTCTTGAACTGAGATGTTTAATAGCTTACATGTACTAACAATAGTTCATATATATGTTTTGAGGTCATCAGATTTCAAAATTAGCAGAGCTGCTTAAAAATGCATATGTACATTGAAATTGTGTGTGTGTGTGTGTGTGTGTGTGTGTGTGTAGATGAGCCAACATGATTCAAAGAGTTAAGTGGCAATTTTATTCTGAAGTATTTATGGCATATTATCTTCACATCAAATGTTTTGATCTAGATTTTTTTCATACATGACCTACTACAAAACATCTAAGTTTTGATTATTTGTTTCTCTGCAAACTTTAACTACTCAAAACTCTATCATAAATAAGATGGGAATCTGTATTACAGACCCAACAGTTTAGATCCAGGTCTCCTATTAATTTGATGAATGAGTTGAGATTCTGCCCCCTTTGTGTCACTGTCTTCCAGCTTACAGAGCTGGTGCAAGAACTAGACTAAATTCCTCCAGTTTTTCACTTCATAATTCTATAGTTATTGGTTACAAGGACAGCTAGTGTAAACTCTTGGAGCTGGAAAATCAACTATAAAGTTTAAACTTTAAATTCTGAAGTGTTTCTGGGTTGAGTTCTCATAGAATTTGTAACGTTTTAATTTTAAAATCTTAAGAGATTATAATTTTACCTCAATCAGCACAAAAGTAAAAAACACTTTAAAATTTGTTGTATTCTTTTTTTATTTAATAAATCAACATGGGGATTTAACATGCTCCTCCTAACTAACCTGGGGGAAATAAAATGGCATTTTAAATCTCCATTTTACATACGAATATACTTCACAGAAATTCACTTTCTAGAAACAAAATCAATACTTAAAACAACTTTGTGGCCCCTTCTCCTACAATCCAAAATCAGGTTAGTTTCTCATAAGAATGTAATCTTTCTTCAACAAATCCCTTCATCTAATTATGTGTTCCTCACCTTTATTTCTACATGATTCCTGTCCTTTGCTTATGTATTAACCAGCCTAAATTCTTTACAACATATTCTTTCATTTTCTTTCTCATTTCCACAGATATGCCGTTGTTCTGAATGATTTCTACCTACAAAAAAAGAGAGATTTCAATGCTCTTCCATAACCTATACTCTTTTTTTTTTTTTTTTTTTTGGTTTTTCGAGACAGGGTTTCTCTGTGTAGCTTTGCGCCTTTCCTGGAACTCACTTGGTAGACCAGGCTGGCCTCGAACTCACAGAGATCCACCTGCCTCTGCCTCCCGAGTGCTGGGATTAAAGGCGTGCGCCACCACCGCCCGGCCCCTATACTCTTTTTTATTAAACTAATCCTTAAATTGTTTTTCTGACATGAGCTAATCTATCCTATGTAAAGCAGTTCTCAAATAAGACACTCTGTTCTCAAATTCCCATTTTAATTTCAATTTCTGAAGTGATAATTCTAATTGTGCTAATTTTCTGAATCATTGAGCCATCCTTCGATCCCTGTTGCAATTGTAAATAAGTCAAGTTTCCTATATAAAGGAGTATTCCAAATTGTCATCTCAGTCTTCACCAAAGTTCAGTTGGGTTAAGACCACAGATTCTCAGCTGGTGTGCCATTGCTGAGCATCACCAACTACGTGTGACCTCATGAAGATAGAATAACCTTTCTATTCAATGGAGATGATAGATATATCTACATCAGGCAAGGTTGTAATGGAGCTAAGAATAAGTCAGGATGTCATATAGATTGGCTTCTGCTACTTCTTAATTATTAAAGAAAAGAGAAATTTTTCTTTCAATAAAGAATGTTAGCAGTAATGGAGAATTAACTTGACCCTACTACCATCATAGCATACCCTAAGAAACAGGATGTTCATATGGAATATATCAGTATGGTACCAAAGAAGTCATGTTTTTTTAGAGTTCTGGCTGGGCGTTTTCTGTTTTCAGACAAAAACATAATAGGGATAGACAACAAGTCCTTCTGTAGTAAAAGAAGAGTCTTACTCTCAAATTTGAAATCAAATGGAGCCCAGGGACCACCAATTGAAGGTCATCAGTGTGGCTACAGGTGCTTTGATGACTGGAGAAGTAACCCTAGTAAAGCAGTCCCAAGATCATACTCACCTTCGCTTTTGATTATATTGTGATGTTTGAGTTGTTTCTCTGCTTTTTTTTTTTTTTCTTGTACACCAAAGCTCTCCAAGAAATATGGACCCATTTACAGCATTCACATGGGGCCGAGAAAGGTGGTGGTGCTTTCTGGCTATGACACGGTGAAAGATGCCCTTGTTAATTATGGCAATCAGTTTGGGGAGCGTTCTCGAGTGCCTATATTTGAAAGACTTTTTGATGGAAAAGGTAATGACCCTTATGCTTCAAATATATCCCTTTGGTTAAAATCATTCAATCAACTATATTTTATTTATGTATTCCTATCTCTTTACTTTGATAGTTTTCTATGCTCAGGACTAGTCTTTCTCCCTGGAAAATAATGAATCTGTTTACAGTTTTTCATTAACACATCATTCACATCTAGCTTGATATAAGAATAAAGTACCCAAAAAATTGTGTACTGAATTTATTGACAAAAAAAATACAAAATGTTTTCCCAATCCAAAAGTCCTGGCTATACAACTAAAAAACACCTTCTTACTGAATAAACATTACATGAGAAGAATTTGCTTCACAATCTGCCACTGCAAAACCAGGAAGGAATGCCTTTTACATACTAGAGCAGATGTTCACATTGCATGCTCTCCGGATTAAAAAAATTAAAAAAAAAAAATAAGCTAAGACTCAAGATATTGTCTTTGTTAATTGGACTCATACCAAGAAAGACAAATTTACTACATATTTATGACAAAAGCTAGTTTTACAATTTAAGCTAAGTTCCCCCCTAAAGTTAGGCTCCTATCTTCCCATAGGAGCTGAGAAACGAGGGTCTTACCTCCCTGATCATTTCAGGCATGTCTTCAGATCTTTAGAAAAGACATTCTAGTCATATGGACATCTATACAAAATGATGGCTTGATTTTCAGAAAGATTTGTATACATTTCAAAGAGAAGGGAAAGTATTCAGAATGTTTTCTAGAGTAAATCCTCTAGGAAATGGAAAATAGGAGACTTCCTACTCTTTGTTGGGGGAGTATTTGTTTTCTTTTTTAGCTTACTGAGAAATGAAATTAGGGTTTGAAATATGCTAGATAACTACTATTAGACTATACCCTCAATCTGTTCTTCCCTTATTTCTAGCAGGGAAAAAAATCAAAGCTTTTGTTTATAATTTTTATTTGTCCTTGAGCACTAAATTTAACACTGTTGGGGGTAATTTAAACACACTCTTTTATCTCAAAGGAATTGCCTTTGCTCATGGAGAAAACTGGAAAACAATGAGAAGATTCAGCTTGACCACCTTAAGAAACTTTGGCATGGGCAAACAGATTATAGAAGACACTATTATAGAGGAATGCCATCATCTCATGCAGAATTTTGAATCTCATCAAGGTGTGTAGAGCAAATAAAGCCATTTCATTTTTCATGAGAAAGAAATCAACAAAAGGTATATTTAGTCACTTAGTTTGACATAATTTAACTTGTAGAAAAAATCCCAAGGACATACAAATCCTAATGCTGTCTACTCCAGCACTATCCATGTCAAATGTAATCATTTGCTCTCATTCTCTTCTCCTCTCTCTCTCTCTCTCTCTCTCTCTCTCTCTCTCTCTCTCTCTCTCTCTCTCTCTCTCTCTCTCCCTCCCTCCTTCCCTCCCTCCCTCCCTCCCTGTCTCTCTCCCTGTCCCTCCTTCACTTCCTCCCTCCCTCCCTCTTTCCCTTATTTTCCCCTACATATATGAGTCAATTAAAATTCACTTTATATAAAATTAATTTTAAACTGAAAGTATTTTGAAAATATGCTGTCCTTTTATTCTCAAATAATGTACAATAATGTTCTTGTAACAGTAATACAATCTTTACATCTCAAAAACAATTAACTTTGACATAATACATAGCATCTGGGGACACAGTGGCATTTTTCAGATTTTTGGTCTCCTACATAAAGGAATTTAAAAACTGGCCCATGATGGTGAGTTCGAGAACAGATAAAAGGTGCTTTGGGCAACAGAACAGATGGGCCTTCCATCTGGGCAACTGCCAGGATGGTGGGTGATAGATAGGTGAGGCAGCAGAGTTCTACTCATGAAGGGAGAAGTCAGAAAGAAGTCTGGCTCAGTAGTACATGCCTAAGAGCCACTACTCCTCAAGGCTGAGATTCCCAGGTCATCCTCAAGTGTATCATATTTCTTCTTTATCTTTGCACTTTACCTGACCTTCCTTAGGCTATAATGCTTTCTCATCTTTAATGCAGGAAGGTGCCTTGTCACAAAGGAGGTCCTCAGCTTTGTCCAGACAAGGAAGTACTCATTAGTAAAGGGGAGGTGTTACACACCCGGGCACTTGAAAAGATGATTACAACTATCAGCCATTAGAGGTGTGCTGGCAAATGCCAAGCTAGACCCCAAATGGTCCCTGGCAATCAGGCTCCAGGCCTCTTTGCACTCTTTTTTTTTTTTTTTTTTTTTTTTTTCTGATGTCTCCTCTCAGAGCCACACTACAGAAACTGAAAATTCTCTCGAGGAAACCCTTTTTTTCAAGGCAAACTGGGAATATCATTCTAACTTTCACTGGCCTTTCTGTCTCGGGGTTGGCTATGATATTAGATCCTAAAACTCCCATTTGTGAAGCTGTTCTGCTCTGTCCCTTGGAGCAACCAACAGGAAGAGGGACAATAGGAATCTGAGTAGCCTGCCTGGGTTTCCATACTAAGTCTATTATGATGAGATCACACCCTTTGTGTCCAATCATGTTTTCACTTAACTCTCCTGATTCATGGAAACAAAGCGGAAAATGGACACTTTACCCTTTCTTTCCATGTCTCCAATCTAAGGGGGCCTATGTCATATAGAGCAGTGACCAAACAAATTTGTCATTCTCTCATTAACTTAACTTTTGTGGTGTTTTAAATGTGAATGGCCCACATAGGTTCATGCATTTGAATACTTGGTCCTCCTTTGGGGGAACTGTTATGGAAGGATTAGAAGGTGTGGCCTTGTTGGAGAAGGTTACTGGGAGTGTGCTTTAAGATTTCTAAAGCCCACACCATTCCCAGTTGTGGATAAGGTAAGCTCTCAGCCGCTGCTCTAGTACTATGCCTGCCTGCTGCCATGCCTGACCTGGTAATGGGCTCTAATCTTTCTGAAACTGTAAACCGATTCAATGCTTTCTTTGAAACGTTGCTTTGTTCATGGTGATTTCACAGCAATTGAAAAGTAACTAAGACTGTCAGTCATGATCCATTCATCTCAGCACTCAAGAAGTAGAGGCAGGTGGATCTCTGTGAGTTCAAGGCCAGCCTGGCCATATAGCAAGTTCTGGGCTAGCCAGAGCTACATAGTGAGATTGTGCCTCAAAAATAAATAAATAGATAGACAGTTATGCATGTTCCCAGGTGACATGCTAGTTAGTGCCCAACCTGATAAAGCTTAGTGCTATGTGTGTGTGACTATTCCTGACTGCTTGATAAATGCCTTCTAGGAAAACCCTTTGAGATCAAAAGAGTACTGAATGCTTCTGTTGCCAACGTCATTGTGTCTGTGTTGCTTGGGAAACGGTTTGACTACCAAGACCCCCAGTTCCTGAGACTCTTATCTTTAATTGGTGAAAATGTGAAACTCATTGGAAGCCCGAGAATTGTGGTAACATTTTTCCTTGTTTGATTTGGTTCCTCTGAGGTACACCTGATTGTTCAAGAGACTGTGCAAAGGATGTTAATGCGTTCTAAGTTTAATGGTATGACAAACGTTTGTTTAGCATACCTGATGATTCTGTCACCACAAAACACTGCAATAAATACCTTGATGCATGGATTGTGACTCACACTAATGTTGTATGGCTCTGGTCTGTCTTATAATTGTAGCCATCTGTCATTACCTACACCAACAACTATTCATGGGATATGAACTTAGCATCTATTAAACAGAAGTGTATAATAGAATTCAGTTAGGAAAGAGAGTTTTAACAAGAAGAACTAACAAGCATATTAAAGAGAAAGAAAGTGCCCAACTAAACACTATCTCAATATTTATGTTGAACTACACATGTTCACAGTGGCTCAGCAATCCAATTCTTTTATCATTGTAAATTCTGTCTTCTGGGGGCTAGAGAAATGGCTACTCAGATAATAGCACTGGCTGCTCTTTCAGATCTTGGTTCCATTCCCAGGACACACAAGCCACCTGTAACTCCAATTCTATGGGATCAGATGTCCTCTTCTGACCTTTGTAGGCACTAGGCATGCAAGTGGTGCACAGATATACACGCAGATGAAAACCCATATATGTGAGATATGTATATAATTTACATCTTTCATCTTCCAGATCCAAGAGAAGAAAAAGAGTTTTGTAAAATTTTGAATAGTACCAGTACAACCAATCGTATCATTTCACTTTGGGACAATTTAGGCTTTTACTATAAATGCAGATCAGCTCTCAATACTGGTGCTTGGAACAGGTGCAGGTAGCTATCTCACACAACCTTAGATGAGATCTTTTGTCTCTTTTGTTCATTAAGTCATCTGTGGAAGTCATGAACTCCCTTGAGAAGGTGGCTAAATATCAGATCTCACCTAACTAAAAATAAGTATACTGAGAATTTTTAGCAAACAGTAAAGTTATACCTGAAATGTCAAAGCTTGCTGCTGCCTACCAGATGCAGATTTGAAAAAAAAAAAAAAAAAAAGTATTGAATCTTTAAAATTAGCTTTATTCAGAGAGCTATTAACGTCCTAAAAAAAAAAATCTGTCTTACATCTCATCCCCAGCCAGTAGATTAAATAGAGAAAAGAGGGGATAGAGAGAGACAAACGCAGTCAGTCTCCCGGTGCTCAGCCTTGCCTCTCTGGTCAAGAGATCTGGCACAATTCTGAGACTTCTCTTGTCTCTCTTGTTAGTATCCCTTGCACTCTTGCCTCGTTGTCTGGCCATCTGAGCTGAGAAAGTCTTGAAATCTAGTTGTCATCAGTCAGTATCACCCTTGTACTCTTCCAGTAGCATCTGGACTGGGAGGTGGTTAGCTGAGAACAAAACAACCAGTAACAGTATGTGTAAGCTAAGTTAGTAATATCATGTACCTGGTGGACCTTTTCTATGTTGAGGAGTTCAAGAGTGTCCTTAGAGAACACAATACAGAGGAAGTGTCAGGAAGTGTCCCTATCATATCTTCTTTGAGTATTTTGACTAACTGGTACTTATTGATGGGATCTACAGATAATGTCTATTACAAACTGAAGTATTTCTGTGATTCTACAGGAAACATAAGTAAATTTATTATACTGTTTAGGATTAAAATAATGCAGTTGCTTACCAGGACTCACATAAGATTTTTTTTTTTTTTTGAGAAAAATACTGGGTCTATCACTCTTAGCATAAAGCTGATATTATTGTGGTATACCTTATCGTCTTCAACTATATTGCTCCACAGATACAATATGCAAAATATTCTGCACACACAGAGATTATGAGCTGTATTAGGATTCACTGTTGATCACCTAATTCTGACAAATGAAAAAGCATCATTATACAATCCTGCTTATCATTGTTAGCTGAGGCAAAAACTAAAAGTGTTATTTCTGTAATTTTTCAATAACATTATCCCAACTGGTTTAAGCTCATATTTAAAGTACTTTTTTTTATATTCCTTTAGCTTTTTAATATGTTTCCTGTTTTGGGATTTCTCCTAAGAAGCCACAAGAAGGTCATAAGGAACAAAGATGAATTATTTTCCTTCATAAGGATGATCTTCCTAGAACACCATCATAATCTTGACAAAAATGATCCCAGAAGTTTCATTGATGCCTTTCTGCTCAGACAGCAGGAGGTAATGGTGTTTTTCTCAGAGGATTCTTTAGCCAGTATCCACTATTTAACTAATCACTTCTAGAAGCAAAACATTCCTTCAAAGAAGACAGATGACTGGACTCAGATTAATAGTGTGTACTTTAAAAAATCTGAAAATGCTATTTATTACATTTTGCATATGTTTTCCATAGTATTCTTTGGGAGAAAAGATATATAAATTTCTTATATTGGTTTTTAAAAATATTCTGTCTTTACAATCTTGAAATGTATTTCAGCTGCTAAATCTAAGAAAGATTACTTTGTTAAAATTTTTAAAGAGAAATATAAAATTTTTAAAGAGAAAAAAATTAAAGAGAATTAATATAGTATTTCACAACATTATAATAAAATGTGGGAAATGTTTTAATAACTCAATGAAATACTAACTTGTAACCTTCCTAAACAAAAATAGTCTTTGTTATTTTTAGTTTATTTACCATTGATAGCATCTAGGATATACTCTACATCCTCAAGTTCGGTATGACGGTTGTATAATAAAGGGGAATTCCTCTAAGTTGAAGAATGCAATACCTGCTATTTTTAATTTATGGTAACTTTTTACAATTAACCTTTGTGAAACTCTTCCATGACTAATGATGTATTTTACCATTTTAGGAAAACAATACATCTGCTGACTATTTCAATGAAGAAAATTTGTTGCCCCTTGTTAGTAATCTGTTTGCAGCAGGAACTGAGACCACAGCCTCCACACTGCGCTGGGGAATTATACTCATGATGAGATACCCTGAAGTTCAGGGTAAGTCTCCAAGATTGAGAGCATTGCCCAAATAAAGGAAAACAAAAGTCTCTAGGAATCAAAAATGCAGAATTCTACAGTCATAGTGGATGCCTATAAATTGTAACCTTGACAATAGCTTGCGTAGTTAGTTCCCTTTGAGAATAAGAAAGGAAGCAGTGGGGATGGGGAGATAGCTCAGCAACTGAGTGTGCATACTGCTCTTGCAGAGGATCAGAGCTCAGGTCTCAGATTTCACACCAGGCGAATCACAACTGTTTCTTTTTTTTTTTTTTTTTTTTTTTTTTTGGTTTTTTGAGACAGGGTTTCTCCGTGTAGTTTTGGTGCCTGTCCTGGATCTCGCTCTGTAGACCAAGCTGGCCTTGAACTCACAGAGATCCGCCTTGCTCTGCCTCCGGAGTGCTGGGATTAAAGGCGTGAGCCACCACTGCCCAGCCACACTGCTTTTAACTCTAGCTCCAAAGGCACTTTCTTCGGTACTCCATGGGCACCAGAACTCACATTCACATACACACACACACACACACACACGCACACGCACACGCACATGCACACACACACGCACACTTGAAAACTAAATAAACCTTTTAAAAGAAAGTAGGGCTTGCTCTTTAAGTCCCCTGAGATAGTCTGAAATCTTCCCATGCTCATTCACAGAGAAGCCTTAGAAACAGAAGCGGAAAGTAAGGGGAAAAAAAAAAGCCCTCAACTTGGGAGAACATTTGGGTTTGACTTTCCTATGCAAAGAAAACGTGTAAAATTATATGAATCCATGCCCAGGCAGGACGCTAAACTCGAATTGCATTGTACCCAGAAAAGGTCCACGATGAGATCACCAAAGTTGTGGGCTCGGCTCAGCCTCGGATTGAGCACCGGACTCAAATGCCCTACACAGACGCTGTCGTTCACGAAATACAGAGGTTTGCTAACATACTGCCCACCGGCTTACCCCATGAGACAACCACAGACGTTGTGTTTAAGAACTACTATATTCCAAAGGTAAGGGCTCACGCAGGAGAGAGGAGAGGGTGTGTTCCAGATGCTGACAATGATGGAAGCACTGAGATCGAAGTTCAGTGGCAAGCTTGGCCCACCTGTCTCCTTCCACCCTGCTCCCTCTCCTTTACTATCTCTCCCCTTGCCTCCCTCCCCATCATTCAAAATAAGATAACTGAGTGTGTGTGTTTGTGTGTGTGTGTGTGTGTGTGCGCGCGCGCGCGCGCGCACGCGCGCGAGCGAGGGAGAGAGAGTGTGTGTATATGCGACTGATGACAACTGTTCTCTAAGACTTTGTGACCTGTTATCCTATTTTATGTTATAACTGGGGGGTGGGGGGTGGGGGTGGGATGGGATTCAGAGAATGTCAGCCTTTTCTGGGATGAAAGGTTGCTCCTTCAAGGAGCCAGGATTCCAGGTAAGCTGTCAGGGTCAGAGCTCTGAGCTTTTTGCAGGAAGGCTCTTTCATCCACATTTCCATGCTTCAATCCCATCCTCCCATGGAATCATGCACACTGATTTCCAGGCACCTTCTTCATGCAAACCTTTTTGCTCCTATGGACAGTTGAAGAGGTGTATGTATAACTTCCTAAAACTAGACTGAAGGCAAGCATGAACAGAAGATTATCATACACCTATGGCACCAATTGCTCAGAGTTTTGTGTTTGTTTAGTCATTATTTTATTTTGTTTGGGTGCTCTCATTCTCAGAATGTCTTTTCCTATACAATTAAAGCCACCCCCTTTATTTATAGAAAGCTGTTTTACAGCATGTGGCACCATAAAAGCAGGGAAGCTTATGTTTTAGAATCTGTCCATATAATCTTCCTTGATTTGCCATCCACTATCATGAAACTTGGGGATAAAAGAGCAACTCTTCACCGAGCCATTGAACCTTCCAGAAATTCTACCAGGCTCTTTCATTTGTTATTTTTCACCTACAATTTGCAATGCCAGTGAAGACCATTTAACTCCCCCCATGCAGACTTAGAAATGAATTTATTAAAACTTATCAAGCTGAGTGTGGTGGCTCATACTATAAATCCAGCACACAAGAAGCTGGAGATCATGAGTCTGAGGCTGGCCTGAGCTACATAGTGAGTTCAAGACCATCTTGGGCCACATAGAGGGACCTGTTAAATAGCATGCTGTCATCACATGACCGATACACACTAAAGGCTCATTTTTAGGTTCTGCTCTTAGTTAGGAACTAAAGAAAACTTTGGTTACTAAAATGAACATCCTATTACTGAACTTAAAACCTTCCCTGAGTACCGTATTCCTTCGAGAACACCCCCTACCTGGAAATTTGCCAACCATGGTTATAACACATTGGAAAGGAACCCCTAGGAAGAAATTGAATCTTTTTCACTAACAGCACTTTTATTTCTAGGGCACAGAGGTCATCACCTTGCTGACATCAGTACTTCAGGATCAGACACAGTGGGAAACACCAGACATTTTTAATCCTGCTCATTTCCTCAGTTCCGAGGGGAGATTTGTCAAGAGAGACGCTTTCATGCCCTTTTCAGTGGGTAAGGAGCCTTACGTAACACGGCTAGTTTGAAAAGCAAGAGAGATGTCACCTCCAGATTATGCTCATGTCTTCTGGTTTGCATTATGGACAATTACCTCCAATTTTCCTTTGGTCCCATGATCAGTATTGTATCCAAGCCTGGCTGGCTTTGCACACACTGTGAAGCCTCTTTAGATCTTTAAACAAGCAGCCTTATTCAGGATGAGAAGCCTGTTCAGGGATTTTACTCAATTTAGTGTGGAAATCAAAATTTTCTTTATGAGGCTGGAGAGATGGCTCAGCAGTTAAAAGAGATTTTGTGAAGGACCCAAGTTTCGTTCTTAGCACCCACATTTGATGATAATGATAACTGCTTGTAACTCCACCTTCAGGAGTCCTCACTGTCTCTGGAGTCTGCTGGCCCTTGACCTATGTGCACATACTTACACACCAACACATAGACATACACATAATTAAAAATAAATCTTTAAAAGGGAATTTATATAGGCCTCAATTAAAGAAAGCTAGGAGTAACAATACTACTTTTTTATTTGATCAGATTTTGGTGGTGTTGTTATTTTTGTTTTGAGACAAGGACTCTCTATGTTGCCCTGGCCATCCTAGAACTCACTATGTACTCCTGGTTGGCTTCAAACTCCAGAGACAGAGAGATACACTTGCCTCTGTCTATGGAGTGCTGGGATTAAAGGCATGTATGTGCTACTGTGGTGATATTTTGTTTGTACTCATTAACAAGTAAAATTTGCCTGAAGATCAGAGAACAGAGCTAGTCACTAGATTAAACATAAAGGCCAGGCAGTGGTGGCACACAACTTAATCCTAGAGCTCGGGAGGGAGGCAGAGATCCATCTGGATCTCTGTGAGTTCAAAGGAACCCTGGACTACATGAGATTAATCCAGTTTAAAAGAGAAACAGAGCCAGGCAGTGGTAGCACACACCTTTAATCCCAGTACTTGGGAGTCACACGCCTTTAATCCCAGCACTAGGAAGAATGAGACAGGAAGTGCTACAGCTGGGCAGAGACAGGAATATAAGGAAAGAGGAGAAAGGACTTCAGCACCCTTTCAGCTGAGGACTCAGAGGAATTCAGTCTGAGGATTTGTGGAGACAGGCTCTCATCTCCCTTTCAGTCTGAGGATTCGGCAGTGGTGAGAAGTTTCTCTAGTGGCTTGTTTTTTTGTCTCTCTGATCTTTCAGCATTTAACCCAATATCTGGCTCTGGGTTTTTATTATAAGACCAATTAGGATTCATGCAACATTCCACCACACCCAGCCCAATATTATTTCTTAGTCATAGACAAACAAGTAAAATTTAAACTATAAGAAAAATATTAAATATGTACAGTTTTATGTTAGGTACAACCTCCCTGTCCTTGTACCCCTCTATCTGTGGGGAGGCACCCTTTCCTTCCATTTCCATTTCCATTTCCATTTCCAGCTACACTGTTCAAAGTCCTGCTCTCTCAAGGGCTTTTGTGATCTAAACGCCTTTAATTGTATCCAGAGATCATTCTCAGATTTACATGTACAAGAAGATTCTCTTACTATGGTTGTAATCTCTCATAATACATGCTTTATCTTGTTGGCCTGTTCAGAGTTTACCATGAAACTCAATGAAGCTTAAACAGAAGGTCATAATTAACATCGCAAGTTACTTTATTTACCATCATGTTAAACACCATTCAATTATGTCCTTATTTCTTGGGAGATGGAAGGATCCAAACCGAAAACTATATTAGCTGACCCTTCCACAGACTCCTCCACAGCTTGTGACACTGTATTATAATTATCCATTCCCTGTTGGGTCATTTGTTACACAGGCAAGCCCATGAGAACAATAGCAGTCTCAAAACCAAGCACAATAATACCTGCGTCTTGTTGACATTAAACCTACTCATGGACTGAGTGGTTAGCTGTTTTATGGATGTCTCTAAACAGAGAGGAAATACCCATGACTTTTCACCCCATAAAAATCTTGCCTCATTACTGTGCCCAATAAGAAAATGTGTAGTTATATGGAGAGTTATTCTATTCCTTGTAGGTCTCAAGTAAACCAAAAGGTTAACATGAGATCTTTTCCCTCTGTTCTAAAATAGAAGTCTTCCATGATTTTGTACACTTGTGATTTATGCTCAAAAAAATAAAACAGAGATCTACAACTGTATTAACTACAAAAATTACTGGTCATAATGTAAGCAACATGTTAAAGCCCTCCCCCTGGGAACAGGATAAATAGACCTGCTGTCCCTTCAAAAGGACTGAAATCAGATTTTACATTTAAAATGCTACATTTCAGCCGGGCGTTGGTGGCGCACGCCTTTAATCCCAGCACTCGGGAGGCAGAGCCAGGCGGATCTCTGTGAGTTCGAGGCCAGCCTGGGCTACCAAGTGAGCTCCAGGAAAGGCGCAAAGCTACAGAGAAACCCTGTCTCGAAAAACCAAAAAAAAAAATAAAATAAAATAAAAAAAATAAAATGCTACATTTCATTCAAGTATGTTGCCTTCAATCTACAAAAAGGATAAAAAAACTGATTATATAATAAAAAATAAATAAATAAATAAATAAAAAGCTGGGCGGTGGTGGCGCACGCCTTTAGTCCCAGCGCTCGGGAGGCAGAGCCAGGTGGATCTCTGTGAGTTCAAGGCCAGCCTGGGCTACAAAGCGAGTCCCAGGAAAGGCGCAAAGCTACACAGAGAAACCCTGTCTCGAAAAACCAAAAAAAAAACAAAAAAACAAAAAAAAAAAAAACTGATTATATTTAATCTAAAAGTAAGATCATTATTCAAATAGTACAATCTAGGAAATACAGATAACTATTTTTTTTAATAAGCTTCTACCAGGAAAGTTTCTTTTCTCAATTTTATTTCATTTTCCCAAACAATTTCAGAATTATAACAGTTGGGTCTCTCTTACCAAAATGCTTCTGCAGCTTTATATCATTTTCAAGATCACTGTGACCTAGTTCCTGTTCCTTCCTCTGATGCAAGATAATCTACCTGGTGCTCTGTGTGTAGTGAGAGTCAAATCTCATTCAGCCCATGAATGGCCCAAGGACCTCATCTTCACCTGGCAAATTTCTCATCCTTTCTATCAAGGCTTAGTTATGAAGCTCTTGATCAAAGAATGAGCCTTCCCTGGCTTATTGGCTATCTTTCCACAGGTCTCCTAGTGGCTTGTGACACAGTATTACAATTACCTATTCATCTGCAGGTCATCTGCTACACAGTAAATCTCTGGAGAACAATAGCTGACTCTGAGCCAAGTTCAGTAGCTGTAGTGTTGACATTAAACTTGAGTTTGTGGTCTGAATGGCTAGCTTTTACTTAAGAAGTGTGCTTGCTTTTACACACTATCGTGTGTTGCACTTGACTTTGTCACAAAATATTTTCAAATTAAAATATTGTTCTTGTTGTTTTCTTTTTCTGTTACTGTGGTAAACATCATGACCCAGAAAGCACCTTAAGAGAAGAAAGGGTTATACTTCCAGGTCATATTGCGTTACTGAGAGAAGTCAAGGCAGAAACTCAAAACAGGAGCCTAGAGCCAGAGTCCTTGGGGGAACATTGCTTCCAGGATCCACCTCTGGCTCATGCTCAACCAGATATCTTACACATCCTATACCCACATACCTAGGGAGGATGTCACCCATATTGTGCTGGGCCTTTCCACATCAACCATCAATCCAAACAACCTCTCAGAGATGACGTGACCACAGGCCAATCTGATCTGGGCAATTCCTCAATTGAGGTTGCCTCTTCCCAAGTGATTCTAGGTTGTATCGTTTAAAATAAAAATTAATGAGGACAACTTATTAGGTTTAATTGCTTCTCTCTATCATTAAAGCTGCCGTTGGATTTCTTTTTCTAGGCCTTACTGTGAAACAAAACCAATAAAGCTCAGAAGAAGTTGATGACTGATCCACTTATTTGAAAGTGGAGGAAAACATGTGCTCTGGTCTTGTCTTTGTCTGGGGTTGTTCAGGTTTTTGTGCTGATGCCTTATAACCTCCTATGGTGTCTGTGTCTCCAGGTCGTCGGATGTGTGCTGGTGAACCGCTGGCAAAAATGGAGCTTTTTCTTTTCTTCGCCAGTCTCATGCAGAAGTTTACCTTCCAACCACCCCCTGGAGTCTCCCATCTGGACCTGGACCTAACCCCAGACATTGGCTTTACCATCCAACCAAGGCCTCATAAGATATGTGCTGTGCTCCGAGCCTCAGCTCTTTGAGTTTATTGCTGCAGCCCCAGTTCTTGGAGTCACCTGTGGTCCCTGGCACAAAAGCCTTCCTTTCCGTCATTCCTATAGCTATGGTATTTCGCTAAATCCTTCATGATTATTTTTGCAGTTAGTCACCTTCCCACAGAGGACTGTCGTTTCAAGTCAGAATGGGTTTCTCTGCTAACTGTTGTGCAAGAAAGCTCTCTACCACTATTGCCCAAGACAAAAAAAAAAAAAAAAAAAAAAAAAAAAAAACCAGATAATTCCACAAAAAGAACCCAAACAGACATGGTCTTCTTAGCCATGAGACATCTAAGGATCACCAACCAAGAGTCATAATTGGTGTTTGTGTACAGGGGACGGTATAATATCCATGAATATCATCACAATTGCAGTAAGGAAAACTCAACTCTTGGTAACGCACACACTAAACATAAGGCATTGTTTACATTCTGAGAATAAAGAAGTGGTGGCTAACAACAGATAAGTGGTTGGGAGTACAGCCCGTTTGCTGAGATCAGAAAGTGCTTGTGAATCAGGGTTCTACTAGATGGGTATGTTGGGCAGGGGGTTGGTAAAGGAACTTGTCATGTAAGCCTGGCACCACAAGTTTGATCCCCAGAACTCCCATAAAGGTAGAAAGAGAGAACCGACTTCACAAAAGTTGTTCTGTAACTTGCACATGCATGCCATGGCATGTGTACCTACACCCATACATCATACATACACACACACACACACACACACACACACACACACACACACACACGTTATTTCTAATGATATTACTTGTTTTGAAAAGGAGAGTATTCATCTGTGCTCTGGCATATCCAGAATGTGCAGTCACATGCCTGTGCTCAGTGCTCTGAAGTCATATACAAGGGACCCTGGCAGCAGAACAAAGAAAACCATGTTGTTCCCCAGACACGAAAACATCTCCGGCTTTTATGAAGTCAACTGCAGCTTCCCACCATCCATGCATGTGCTTCTCCCCTGCTCTTATCTGATTCGTATCTAAGTGAGAATCACACTAGACAAAGAAGACTTTATTTACGACTTGATTGTACTAGGTGAGAACTTGGTCAAGGTCCAACTGTGCAGAAGAGCAAAGCAAAAAGGCTTTCCACAGTGGGGTGTGCCATGGAAAAGTACTGAAGGTTGGGAAGGAGTCTGGCCAATAGGCTCTGTCGAGCTCACTGAATTACTTACTCCTGCATTTTCAAATATTTCCATGGTTGACTGTCTCCTTGCTACTCAGTGCCCATTTGATTTTTTATCCACTGCTATAGATAAAACCCAGAACACTGTGCATGCTAAGCAAGCATTCTACCATTGAGCTCCAGGCCCAGGCCTTGAGCCTCATTTGAAAAGCTGCTGCTTCTCACGGACAATAGGATTCAGAATGGCCTATCTTCCTTGAGAATTCATCTCAAGGAAAGCTCTTAGGTTCTTCAGAAATGCAGTCCACATATGTGAAACTGGCAAGAGATCTTTTTTAAAGACTTGCATTTCAAAGGGAAAGAATTAACAAGAACATTTCTCAACTCAAATCTCAAGAGAGAAGTCCCTGTCATTAGGTAGGTAAGGACAAAGTTAAGCCATCTAGGCCATCCTCAAGACATGGTTACCCACAAAGACTTTTGATGGGAGGTCCTTAGGTGCCCTGTCTTGCCAGAGAGCTAAAGGATACAAGGAAGTGGAACGTACTAGCCTTACATTGCTTTTTGAACACACACACACACACACACACACACACACACACACAGAGGAAAGTATATTTCTTGGCTACTCTTAGTTTTTTGCTGGGGTTCACTAGTATTTCAGTCAGTTCTGAATCAATAATCAAAATTTGCTGGTGGACGTGTTTCTCTTACCTGGGGAGTGGTGAAAATATCTTACGTCAGGTATCAGGAGACCCAAGTTACAACCTTGTCAACTTTCTATTTTTATGACATTATAACTACACACTGGTGAGGAATACATGCTCTGTCTGCCACCAGGAGCAGGAGAGAAAATAATGTTTAGTGATAAGCATAACGTAAAACAAAGAGCCATTTTTGCTGTGGTCAGAGAGTAAAATAAAAAACATCATTTTATGTAACTGTAAAATAATAATTAAACTTCAAGAAAGCTAAAAAATGTCTGTAGAAGACACCATAGACAAAACTGATTTCTACTAATATATTTTTCCTTGATTCATTCTTTAATAATAACAATTATAAAATAAAGAATTTCTTGTTCAAGCTATTCATGTCTAATAACATTGTACTTATATAGTAAAAACATTACATTTTATTGTTTCTCTATTTGAAGTGTTACACATAAACTATATATCAGAATCAATATAACTTAGGTTTTTTCCTTAGTCACCATAATTGCTATGCTCTTGTCTATATTAGTCATTTAAATTTTTTAAAAATATTCTTATTACATGATATTTATTGTATGTACACATGTGTGCATCTTTTTTTCAACATGCAATTGAACTCTGGTTGTCAGCCTTGGCAGAAAATGCCTTTAACCACTGAGCCATCTTGTGCTCCGCCCTTGAATTTATTTTTTGCAAAGCTCAAAGTTGAAACCATATTAGACAAAAGCTGTGTCACTGAGTACCACCCAGCTGAATCTACTCTTGAAATGTAGAAATAGATTGAGGATGAAGTGTGGTGGTATTGTGTTCCCCAAAATATTGTGTACCCTAATAAACTTATCTGGGGTCAGGGAACAAAACAGCCACTAGATACAAAGGCTAGAAAATGGTGGCACTCACGCCTTTAATCCTACCATTCCAGAGGCAGAAATCCATCTGAGATCTCTGTGAGTTCAAGGCCACATTGGAAAAAGCCAGGCATGGTGACACACACCTTTAACCCCAGGGAATGTACCTTTAATCCCAGGGAGAGAGCCTTTAATCCCAGGGAGTGATGGTAGAAAGCAGAAAGGTATATAAGGCATGAGGACCAGAAACTAGAGGCATTTGGCTGGTTAAGCTTTTGGCTGGTTAAGCTTCAGGCTTTTGAGCAGCAGTTCAGCTGAGAGCCATTGGGATGAGGACACAGAAGCTTCCAGTCTAAGGAAACAAAACCAGCTGAGAAGTTGGCCAGATTTGTGCTACAGTGAAGAAAAGGTCCACTTGAAATGGACGTGGAAGAGTCTACCCTTCAGGAGGGTCCACTAGTCGATGCACGAGGTGAGGATCTTTGTGTCTGTTTTGTTTCGGGGGGACAGTAAATACTGCTCTTTAAAATGAGCTTCTGCATGAAAAAATGATAAAGGGTGTTCTGCCCAGATTAGGACCCCCAAAGAGACCACTGGAGACCGTGGATGTCCAGAATGCAACAGCAAGGTTTACTTCTCAGAGCAATACAAGCTAGCAGGGAACCCCAGTCCTCACCGCCCAGCTAATCAAGGCAAGGAGGAGAGTTCCTCTTTCTTGGGGAGGTTAGCTTTTGAAGGCAAAAACCACAAAATTCTTCAGAGAGGAGGGGGTTAGTACTGATCAATCCTTGATTGGTCCAGTTTTCCTGAGCTTGGACTTTATCTTATTTTTTTGCTCTGTCAGGAGTTTTACAGCCCATCTCAAAAATCTAGTCATGTTATCTTGGGGGAGGGGGGTGTCTCGTGGTTAGTCACTACCAGACAGTCTGATTTTGTACTTTTTTTTTTTTTTTTTGGTTTTTCAAGACAGGGTTTCTCTGTGTAGCTTTGCGCCTTTCCTGGAACTCACTTTGGAGACCAGGCTGGCCTCAAACTCACAGAGATCCGCCTGCCTCTGCCTCCAGAGTGCTGGGATTAAAGGTGCCACCACCGCCCGGCCTGATTTTGTACTTTTAAAACTTTTGACTTCACCCTGTCCGGGAATGGGGTTCTGGCTATTTTAAGATGTCCCTTTCCTCAGCTCCCCGGGCCTTAGAGGGAACTGGGGTGGGGGGTCTCTCAAAGGGAAATTAAAACATGATACTTTAAAGTTTACATCTGCATGATTAAAATTCAAGCAGCAGCCACCACCAGACTCGGCCTTCTGAATGGAAGCTGCAGAGCTTTGCATTAGATTTCACATTTCCGGGTTATCATATACACTGAGTTGTGTAGACTTCAGGTCTGGTTAGTTTTGATGTGTGATGTTTTTACTTATTATTTATTAGCAAGTTTTTAATGACTTAAATTTTTAAAATAAGTAAAAATCAGATCAATAACTTTTTAAAAACAGAAGTGTTTTATATCTAAACACATGATGATAATAAAAAGCAGACGAACCTTTAGCCTGATTTATCATCAGTTTTGAATGCCTCTGTTTATTTCTCAGGACAATTCTCCATCCCCATTGCTTAAACCTTGGCTCAACCCTGAATATGGGTTGCTGATTCCTTTCTTCTACTCCAACATAATCCCCGAAGAGAATTTTATTATAAGATTATTTCACTTAGGCCTTTGAATTTTCCTCCACATTGGGATGGAGAGTCCCTGTCACCTGAGTCCTTGTAACTTCGAGGATCTGGGTCAGCATTAAGTCTAGCCCAGCCTTAATTATTTTACAGCCTTGTTATTATTCTGTGACAAAATCTTTCTAACTCCCAGAATCCTCACACTTCTTCTTAATCAAAGAGGGATGGATACGTAACTCCATAGCAGGCAGCATGTTTTATATTTGCAATGCTTGTTTAATCTCCAAGACATGCAAAACTCAAAATTAGTAGAAGACTGGATCCATAGTCAGTTTATTTACTGGAGTTAGTTGATGTACTGAGGATCCAATTCAGGGCCTCAGACATGTCAGGCAAGCATTGTGCTAGGCCACGCCCCCAGGCCAAGGTTGAGTCCATGTGACAGCAGCCAGATCTTACATGGAGATACTTGAAAACAGATGGAAAGGGATCTCTGCAGAAACTGTTGCAAGTATTCTGCTTTTTGTCCTTAGAAAGTACAGCTTGGGATGCTGGCTAGCTTGCTCAATGCTTAAGAACGGAGGAGACTACTCTTGATGTGGACCTGAATCCGGTTCCCAGCATCTTTGTTGGGTGGCTTACAACTGCCTATAACGCCAACTCAAGGGGTTCCAGAGTCCTTCAAAGCCACCTGCACTTAAGTGCACATTACCCCCACAGAGACACACATACAAAATAATAAACAAATAAAAATTACAGTTGATTAGAATGAAGAGGGAAGTAAACATGAGCCCCATGACTGATTGCGATGATGATGATAATAGCTAATTTAGGTTTATTATATGACAGGCACTACGTAGCTTTCATTAAATTTAATCTTAGAGAATTGCTACAATGCTGACAGAATGCTGCTCAGCCTCTGCTGCCGTCTGTCCCTAATGGCAAGCTTACTCAGTAACTGCCTGCTTTCTGATGTGTCCACCTTGTCACTCAGTCCCTCCCTGATGTAAATCCCCGTGATGAGAAGTTGTCTTTCTAGACAGCCCCCTCCCCAAATTCTGATGCCAAGATTTGAAAGCAGTATGTCTCGAGCCTTTCCCTTTTCTCTGTTTCCACTTCCCTATTAAAGAAATTTTGCCCAGACAGATTCAAACAAATGGAGACTTTATTGGAGATTTTTATGTTCGGGAAGGAGAATAAACTGAGTTCCTTTGAGCGCCATGGCAGGAGTTTTTAAAGTGGTGAGAATGTACTGAAGGGTATTATTGGAGGCAGGTTGTCCAGTGTGATTGGGCCATCCGTGTTTGTTACCTGACAATTAGGGAATTTAGGTTTCTTGTATCCAGTCTTTCCCCCACCACCCAGCTCCCAAAAAAACGACACAGAGACTTATTAATTATGAAAGCTCTGCCAGTAGCTTAGGCTTGTTTCTAACTAGCTCTTATAACTTCAATTAACCCATTCCTATTAATTTACTTTCTTCCTCGTGCTTTATTACCTTTACTCTGTACTGCCCATGCTGCTTTCCTGCTTCCCCCGCATCTGGCTGGTAGCTCTGTCTTCTTCTTCCCAGCATCCTCTCTGGCCCCAAAATCCTGCCTGGCTATAGGTTATTTAGCTTTTTATGAAACCATTCACAGTGGCATATCTTTACACAGTGTAACAGAGTATCTCCCAGCAGCTTCTATTCTCCCACACAGAGAAAGAGAATTCAGGGTCCTCTCTTCCTCAATGACTCCATTTCACAGAAATGACTCATGGGCCCTTAGTCAAGCTAAGTAAGCAAGTAAAATTTTCCTACTACCTGGGTGTTATTGCTTGCAGCCAGCCTGAGAGATGCTAGCCAACTCCCTTAACATCATTACAACCTCTTTCTGTTTTTTAAGATTTTAATTTTTACATATGTGCATAGGTGTGACTGTATGTCTCATGTGTGGTGTATGTCTCATTTGTGCTAGTGCCTGAGGAGCAGAAGAAGGTGTTGGAGCCCCTGGAGCTAGAGTTACAAGTGGCTGTGGGATGCCCATCAAGGATACAGGGAACTCAACTGAGATGCAGCAATGAGTATTCTGAGCTGCTGAGCAATCCTCTCTCAGGCCCTCCAATATTCTCTCTTAAGCTGTGAAGTCAGATTCTGATTTTAAATTCACTTCCTTGTTCTGAGCATAAACTGTTCTTATTCTATTGGGAACTATTGGCTGGAACAGTGCCCATAACCTGACCATACTCCTTCTGCTGCTCCAAGTAATCTGGACTTTTCCTTTCCTTATCTCCATTTGTGAGATTATTTAGAGCAATAAATTCATAAAGAGTCACCCTGTCTAATTAAAGAGCAAAGTACTGGCCGTGGCTACAGAGATTTCAGGGTGTTCCAGAGTCCCGGCCCTGTTTTCTTACCTGAATCAGTTGATTGAAATTCAAGCCCCACCTTTTCCCCACTCCCTCATAATTCATCATGAGTGACTGACAAGCGGTGACTCAGCTGCAGAGGTCTGCCACTGTGTTGTTCTTAATGACTTCCTGCCCTTCCTCCCCCAAGGGGCTTCTGACAAGAAACCAGTTCACATTCTTTGATAATGAAAGACTCATTCTCAGTTAAGAGAGACAATAATCAATCAATCAATAGTTCACTAGGGACAATTATAGAATAATATGCCTGTTTAAAAAGACACAATTTTTTTCCAACTTACAAATCCCTTATGAACTGTATTGTTATACTTTTTTATAAACACTAGTTTCATAATCCTCCACATTGTTATTGCCCAGGCATTGTTAACAATAAATGATAATTTTTTTAAAAATTATATTTTTAATTCTAGTAAGTGACTGATATGTTGAAGTAAACCTGAGGGATAGGTTGACACTTGTGAAACTTTAATGTGAATCACCCAGGGATCTGGGTGCTCTGACTCAGAAGGAAGTTGAGACTCTGCTCTTCTCTCCTTGGGGGACCCCTTGAGCTAGATTATCAGTGACACCAGCCTGTATGGGAGCTTACCACTGACAACAGCCTGTATGGGAGCTTATCATTGACAACAGCCTGTATGGGAGCTTACCACTTATAACAGTGTGTATGGGAGTTTACTATTGACAACAGCCTGTATGGGAGCTTGCTTACCACTGACACCAGCCTGTATGTGAGCTTACCACTGTCAACAGCCTGTATGGGAGCTTACCATTGACAACAGCCTGCATGAAAGCTTACCACTGACAACAGCCTGTATGGGAGATTATCATTCTGGTTCCTTTCTGCTGCTGTGATTAAACTTTATGACAAAAAAGGGACTCAGTAGAGGAAAAGCTTCATTTTTTCTCACACTACCCAGCTAACCAACCAGGACACTTACATAAAAGCATTACTCAGAAAATACACAGGGGTTACACCAGGACCATTTTTTTTCTTATAATTTATGCTTATAATAAAATAAATGCATAAGTTTGCATTAGCTGAAACTAATACATGAAAGCCACACTTTGAGTTAAACATTCTATGTTGCTGATTAACTAATTAATTAACTGATTATAACTTGAATGATTATGCAGAGTTTGAATGTTGCAGGTCAAGACCCAATGTATCTTGGGTTATGTAAGCTCACCTCTATGTGTGATCTAACATCTGTGGAGTATATAGACTCTTGGATTCCACCAACACAAAGGCAGATTGCATCTGAGACCTTTAACAGAAGTTTCCCTCTTTGCTGTACCCATCTACCTGATGTTTCTACCAGTGTGTTTAAAAAGCCTGTGGATTTAAGAACTATTCTGATGTTCTGATATTATAAGAATGTCATGAAATCACATTGGCACATGGTTTTTGGCATAACCTGTATCACTGGATTCCTGGACCATGGTCACCCATGTTTGGTTTTAGAATGGACTGTTTTTTATTCCCATTGAGGTGAAAACTGTATGTTCTGTGTCAACCTAAGTATATACATAAAAAGAGAATTAAAACACATTTAAGTGATACTAAATATTAAAAGAGATGTGGAATCATGGGGGGATTTCTGTTGTCTTTTAATCTATTTTATTAACCTCATAATATTTCTTTAATATTTTTTTTCTAGATGAGCAAACATTTTCTCATTTTCCTTCTTATTTCTTTTCTTTTTCTGCTTTGTTTTATTACAAGGTTTCACTATATGTATCCCTGCTGGCCTTAGGATCCCAGATCCTCCCACCTCTAGGCCTCTAGATTGCTGCAATTAAAGGCTTATGCTACACTGGGCCCCAAGAATTTATTTTGAAAATAAGGCTTATTCTTTCTTCTTCTAAGCATCTTCTAAGCACTTTCAGGGCTGGATAAATGGCTCAATGGTTAAGAACACTTGTGGCTCTTACTGAGGACCTGGGTTTAATTTCCATTACCCATATGGAGGCTCACAACCACCTACACTCCAGTTTTAGGGAATCTAATACCTTCTTTTGCTCTCTGTAGGCCGCTGGCACATACATTGTACACATCCACACATGCAGGCATATGGTCATACACAAAATACATGTAAAAATTTAAAATCTTAGGAAGAAAAGAATCACAGTGAGCTTTATTAACATGAGCTGGTAAGGCCCCTCAATACAACAGCAAGTCAAATATAATGAATATCACAGGTAATCACAGGTAGTAACAGGTGTGGAAAAATGGGTTAAAAAGAGGTGGCAGTCAGGCATTCTGGCACACACTGTCATCCCAGTGTGTGAGACGCTGAGGAAGATTTCAAGTTCAATCACCGCAGGCTAGACACCAAGTCCAAAGTAAGCCTGGGATACACAGTGAGACACTGTCTCAAAAAAATTAAAAATACATATTAATTAAAAAAAGAGGTAGACCCTGGCCTGATCTGTGCTGGTTATGTGGCTTTGACATTTGTTTCAGTCATAACATGCTCAGATGGGCATCTGGGAGTCTTTGATGCAATTTATCTAACAAAGACAATTTTAGATGAACTTGTTTTTCTGTGAGGTAGAGATTAAGTCAAAGAGTGGAGACCCGGTCATCCTGAGAGATTCCTTAGTACTGGAGACAAGTTCAGATGCTCTTCCCGAGACACTTGTAAAATGGAAAGTGTTCTTCACCTGTAAGGCAAATCAAGACAGTTCAGCAACTACTTTCTGCTTTCAATGTGACATCTGTCTTAAACCTATAAACATGTTGCAGATAGCTAACTGTGGGCAGGGGGTTAGCAAAGTAGCTTAAAAATGGTTTTTCAATCTGGAGAGTGATGGCACATGCCTTTAGTCCCAGCACTCGGGAGGCAGGCAGATCTGAAGTCTGTCTGATTTACATAAAGATTCCCAGGCCAATCAAGACTACATAGCAAGACGCAAGACCCTGTCCAATATATATATATTTGAATATATATGTATATATATATATTCAAATCTTCAACCTGCCAAGGAGGCAAGGAAAGCTTTTCAATCACTCCATTCACTCAACGTAGTGACTATGGTCTTCTAACCTTAGCTGAGGCTTCCCACATGATGTAGAAATAATTTCTAAGAAATCTAGAAAATGTACATAATGATCCATTAATGATGGGAAAGGCTAATAATAAGTCTTTCCGGAATATAGGAGAAGTCTTAGTAAAATCTACTAGTTCAGTTTTCATTATTTATTGTTGTTTGTTTTGTTTTTTACTTCTATACTATATTATTAAATAAAAAAACCGAGTCCTGGTTAGGAGAAAAGTCTGTTAAATGATAACAACTACACTAGTCCTACTAGGAGCTGTTGTTGAGCATGTATTACATGCCAGGCAGTATTCTAAGGATTTTAACTAAATCCTACCCAGAAAGCTCAGCATTTGTTATCCCCACTTAACAAGTACAGACATAGAGATTAGGCACCTTGCCCAAGGTTACTAGTTAACAAAGGGTTGGTATGAGCCACAAAACCCCAGAGCCTGCCTTCTGAGAGCTGAAGGATGCTACTGTTCTGGGTCATTGCAAAAGAGGGTTGTTTTTCTTGTCTCCATTCAGTGTCAGTCTCCTAGGACCAAGCCAACAAGCGCAGAGCAGCCACTTACCAGTCATGATTAACCTTACAAAGAAGCCACGAAGAATTTCTGGAAAAGGAGAATCTATTGGTGGGCTAACATCACGTTTTCCAACTACTCAACAGATCTGTGAATAAGCTCAAGGACTAATGTCCTTCCTTCCTCAAGGGAAGCTCTCCCAGGCCTGAGAAGTGCCAGTGGTGAACCTCAGTGAACAGGCCTTACAGGATGCAGGGATTCTACTCTGATATTTTTCCTAAACCTGCCTTAGAAACCCATGGTGCCCTCAGATATCCACTTTTGAGACAGGGTCTCCCCGTGTAGCAGGCTGGCCTAGAACTCAACTTCTCCTGGTTGAGCCTATATAGATTCCCAGAAGTAAGACCCAGCAAACTTCATCCATGAATCTTCAGGAGGGAGATGATCACGTTTCTTGTCTACTAAGTAAGCATATGCAAGCAATTGCTTATGATTTCCACAAGCTATGTGACCTCTAGGCCCAGCTTAGCTCATCTGTAAAAGAAGGATGATCTCTGGCCAGGCAGAATAGAAGAGGAGGATAAGATGATGGCTTGAAGGCTGTTCAAGCTCTAACTGAAGACAGCTGGAAGGTCTGGGACAAGAGCAGCTGTTCAAGCTTCACCCCCAAAGCAGAGCCCCTCTCCTCTGTTACCCATCTGTTACCTAACACCCCTCTCCTAGGGTCAAGTCAAGCCCTCTGCCCCTCAACCTCTTTCTAAGAGCTTTGTTTTGCTCCTCGGAGTTCCAAACTAAGTCCCAGCACTAAAAACAATAATGATGTGGAGCTGGAGATAGGCTTCAGTGGTTACCGGCACCTGCTGCTCTTGCAAAAGACCCAGGTTCAATACCCAGCACCCAGACAGTGGCTCACAACCATCTCTGACTCCAATTCCAGTGGATCCAATGCCGACTTGTAAGAGCAGCAGGCACAGATACACAGATGTACGTACAAGCAAAACACATAAATAAAATAATGAAGTTGTTTTTAATGATAATGTCTATGACAAAGGGAATACATATTAAAAGACCAAGTGTTAGCCTTAGATCATTTTAAACACAGGGAAGGGTTTGCAGAGGGGCCTCAGTGGTCAAGAGTGCAGACTTCTCTTGCAGAGGACCAAGTTTGGTGCCCAACACTCAATTCCACAATTCTCAATTTCCTATAGCACTAGTCCCAAGGAGCTCTGGCCTCCAGGCACCTATCCACCAGCACTCACATGCACATACATAACCACGTACACGTACATCTAATTGAAGATAATAAAAATAAAACTAGACTTTAAAAAGCAGCAGAGTTATTGTCAATTCAGTCTTAATTAGAAAATCTTATTAAAAACTATGGATAAGAATAGGGCATATTTCTTTCTGAACAGAAGCAGAGGTGGAGTGGATGGTGGGCGGGGGTAATGGGAGGAGAGGAGGGAGAGGAAACTGCGGTCGGGATGTAAAATAAATAAATTTAATTAAAAAATAAGAATAGGGCATACAACCATTTATGACATATTGCATACAGAATATCTACCTTACTTATTAACCAGGAAACTGGATTAGATGTCCTCTGGGATAAAGCCCTGTTAAATTGCATCTTACTCTCAAGGCTCAGGCCAGTCCCCTCCTCCCAAAAAACCCACCCTCCCACCCGGTCTTTCTTTCCCTTACTCCTTTCTTCTTAACACGGAAATACGAAGGACAGGGTATAAGCTGCACACCAATACAGAGTTCCTAGGGACGTTTTGCTTCACTTCCTGTTTCTTTCTTTCTTTTCTTCTTCTATATATTAAACAACAACAGCAACAAAAGTTCTTAAGGCTTTCAAAGCAAACCTCTCTGAACCCACTTCACACACCACACACATCCTAGAGAGCGGACTTCAAACTTTACTTCCGCTTTGGGGTGCTCAACAGGAAAAGAGAAACGCAGACAAGCAATAGGAATTACTTCCTAAAACGCCAACAAGTGAACTAAGGCTTTGCGCTTTCAAACTCCCG
Organism: Peromyscus maniculatus bairdii; assembly: GCF_049852395.1. Lineage (NCBI taxonomy): Eukaryota > Metazoa > Chordata > Mammalia > Rodentia > Cricetidae > Peromyscus > Peromyscus maniculatus. The sequence goes on along the minus strand of NC_134872.1, from coordinate 54,565,184 downwards.
TCTACCGCCAATGTAAAAATACCTTTGGTTCTCTTAAACGACTGTGAGACACTGGAGCCACCGAGGAAGTCCAAGGCTGCTTGGAGTTGGTTCTTCGAGCATTTTCTCGCATTCACAGCCCTGGAAAATTTCTCAGGTTCGGCTCCTTGACGACAAATTATCCTCCCGTAGCAAGGCGGGGTAGATCCAGGTTCTGCCGGGGCCCCCGGGGCCCTACAAACCGTGTCACTCACTCTGCGTGCGAAAGGTGACAGCGGTCACAGAGCGCTCCTCGGTCCTCGTAGTCATACGCCCCTTGGTCCACGCTGTCTGCAGCACCTCCTGCGTCACCTGGTAATCCACGACCCGCACCAACACCGACCTGGGTGTGGCTGCGGGGTCCCCGGGCTGGAATCTGGGAGCCGTGGCAATGCGCCTGCGGGAAAGCTTCGGGTCCGGTTCGGAATCGCGGTGGTCTCCAACCCTCGGGGGAAAGTCCTCGCTATCCTCCAGCTCTGCGCCAGCAGGGTCCGCTGGTGTTCCCAACCACCTCTGGGGATGCAGAAGAAAGAGCACTTTCTCTCTGACCCAGGACTGGCAATCCAGATTCTCTCGCGTTCGCGATCTCACGTCCCCACTTGCTGCTGAAAGGTCCCCGTCGGTCCCAGCCAGGGCGGGATCCGGGGCCGGGGGATCCAAGGGTGGCCCACACCCCCCGGCGCGCGAAGTGCACCCGGCGCGCCCCCGGGATCTCCCGGGCTTGTCCCCGGCGAGGGGGTCATTCATACGTCCTCGTTTCTCCAGTTCTCAAAGGAAAACTCCAGCTACGCTCAGAAAACCACGGGTGGTGCAGGCACTGGGTGTGGCCTGAGCGAGTCACAGACTAGAGGAGCAGCCTGAGGCCAGGATAGCTGAGGATTCCAGCTTCCTCTCTGGGTCTCCTTTCCGCCCTTAGACCTCATGACTCTCCACCTATTCAAACACAGCCTTGGCGCCTCTTCTTTACCCTTGGCCATAGACCGGATTCTTTTTTTGATGTGTTTGGCTCCAACCCCACAACTGCCTAGTGAGGTCTCCATCTGCCCTCACACCCGTATCCCTTTCCTCCAAAACAGAAATTAGAGGCACTTGGGTGCTGTGACCCTCTCCAAATAATATTCTTTATTTCCTTTCCATGGATGTTCAAGCATGAAGAAACAAATAAATTTGGTGTTTAATCATGTGATTTAATGAAATTCTTTTGAAAAGAATATTTATTTGAGAAAGGGTGTCATGCTGTAGCTCTGGAACTCACTGTGTAGCCTGACTATTCTTGAACTCCTTGGGAATGCCCAGTCCTCAGCTTCCTGCACTTGAACTGAAAAGGATTCCTCCGTGTCCACTTTAAATCCTCCCCTAGGCGATCACACTTCCAAGTCTATAGACCACAGATCACAGGGGTGGGGTTGAAGCGGTTAAAGTCTTAGGGAACAGCGTTCTTAACTAACTAGGACATTTCCTTTGGAACGCCAGCATCTTTTGGTTGTTAGCATCTCTTATCTCAGAAAGAGGCCTTTGACTTGAAGCACTTCTAGGAGAGAATCAGAAAAAAACAAGAACAGATCACTAAAACGGGCTTCAGAATTTATGTTCTTGTATCTTTATAGATCTCCCTCCAGTTCACCCATATAATATGCATACATACGTTCCCATGTGTGCATATATGGCTAAGCTTGTTGATATTCATGGTCAGGGCCTATGCCACATTAGTCTATGCTGAGGTTCATGGAAAACACTAGCCAATAGGAGAAAAAGCTTGTATGTGTAAGTTTTAGTCCATCCTTGATAACAGCTATTTGTTTTACTCAATAATACTGTTTTCCTTTCTGCTTAGCAAAATGATCACAACTGTGGGAATTTCTGCTCTGGCAAGAAAAACTGAATGGCATGGTAAAAAAGACATTCTGATATCAGGATGGAGTCTGGCTGATTAGAAGCCTGGTGTGGCTGGCCACTGCTACTCCATATTTATTATTCTTGATTGCTTCAGATGAAAATAGCTTTAAGTACTTTAAACTCTGTTATCCTTCACAATGAAATAAGACAGTAATATTTCTTTGGTATCTTTGGGAATTTTGAAGCATTCCTGACCCTGGTCAAACACTGATAAGCAGTAGAGCCTCATTTCTATTATGTTTATATGCTTGTTCCTAACTGACCTGCAAAGTATCTTCTTATATGACTATAAGCCTCTGTTCTGTTTCTATACTTAATCAGGAAGTACTTAGTATTACTAAATGCCAGTAACAAGGTGATAGGAGGTTTTGAGGAACAAACCAAACTGCTTATCTCCATAGTGTGCTTCCCTGGAGGTACAGTGATGTAATCACCCAGGAGTCATAGCTGTATGTAGATGAGAATCATCTGCAGATCAAGGTTCTGACCTATTCTCTCAGACTTAGTCTCCATGGGTTTGGAGTTAGTCTTTGAACACTGACTTTTAGCAAATCCTGCTGTGGATATCGCTCTGTATGCTGTGAATGTGTTGCTTTGATTGGTTAATAAATAAAGTGCTGATTGGCCAGTAGCCAGGCAGGAAGTATAGTCAGGATAAGCAGAGAGGAGAATTCTGGGAACAGGAAGGCTGAGTCAGGAGTCGCCAGCCAGACACAGAGGAAGCAAGATGTGAAGGCAGAACTGAGTAAATGTACCAGGGCACATGGCTAAACATAAATAAGAAATATGAGTTAGTTTAAATGTAAGAGCTAGTCAGTGGTAGGCCTGAGCTAATGGCCGAGCAGTTTTAATTAATATAAACCTCTGTGTGTTTACTTAGGTCCAAGTGGCTGCAGGACTGGCAGGTGAGAGAGATTTGTTCTGACCTCAGGCCAGATGGGACACAGGAAAACTTCAGCAACAAAATCTCTCAGTCATTCTGATGCTAGTGGTCCATGAACATGATGGGAAACATACCACAAATTCACAGCAGCTGCAGATGCTTGCACAATTTCAGTACAAGATAGGGCCCTTTAACAGTTAGGCATGGGTGGAGCAAGGGTCTGGGGGCCCTAATCCTCACTGCTAAGCCATTTGCTACTGAATGATTCATTCAAGGAGGAGGGAAATCATTGTCTTCATTTGTATACAAACTGGTAACTCTGTTGGGCTCCAATGAATAAACCCATCTATTGGTCACACAGACGTCCCTGATTAATACATCACAGATGCTCAGCTCTGAGAACATACACACAAGTAAGATTTATACAAACTGAGTAGGTTACATTTAGGAATATATATGTATATATACATACACGCATATATATATATGCCACAACAATAAATGAGAAAAGAGGCCATGAATTGGAAAGCAAGCATGGAAGGGTATATAAGCAGGTTTGGAAGGAGGAGAGGGGAAGGAGAAATAGTATGTTTATATCATAATTTCAAAAATAAAAAAAGTCAGAAGTCATGAACCTGAGAAAGGTTGGTAGGGACAGGGAGGAGATAGGAATTGGGGGGGGGGGCGGGATTTCAGAGAGGGCGTGGGGAACAGAGTAATAAGAATACATTACATGCATGTATAAAATTGTAAAAGTCCCGGGCTCCTTTTTCCGCTCCTTTGAAGCAGCAAGGAGAACTATGTTTGTTTCCTCTTTTCAGGAAAATTGGGAGAATCCTAGTTAGAGTGTGTGTATCTGAAGGAAGTACAAGATTACTGCTTCCAAGTACTTTTCTTGCCTTGAGATGGGAATAAGAATTAAACCAGGCAATGGAAAAAGGAAAAAAAAAATTGCTAAGGAATGAGGCAGCCCCCTCATACAGCACCTACATTTTTAAATGAGGAGAGATTGTGTATCCGTGCACATAAGGCCACGAATGGAAAATGTGGAGGAAAGACACTCATGAAGCCCGAAAGTCGTAGCTCTCCTCCAGGGTGATGCTTCTGTGTGTTGTGTAGCTCTATGGCCTCCCAATGAAAATACTTTCCCACGGGGGGGTAGGAGGGAGGTTCATGATAGTCAGGGAGTAAACAAAATTTAGGAGGCTCAGGAACCTACTGGGAGGCATGCAATTCTCAAGCCCCCTAACTGTTGTATACACAGAGGTAGCGGCTGTGGGAGAACTAGCGTCTGACTGCTGTTAGTCTGACTGCTATTACGGGACCTCCTAGAATGCAGTTAGCGAGTCATCGCTCATGCTGGGTGGGCTTTCCAGTGATGCTTTTGAGTCACCGACGTTCTTGTAATCAACCCCAATAAACTCACAGGTTCACCAAGCTAGACTTGAGTGACATCATGCCTTTGGCTTGTCATCGATGTCTCTTCTGGGCTGAGTGCTCAGGTAGGTGTTCAGAGTCCCTTCCATAAGTCATACACAACACTGTGTTTTAATATATCGAAGTGATTTTTTTAAATGTATAAAGAGTCCTGAGATGGACCCTCTGGCTATCTCTTTAAGTTACTTGTGAGAGCTGCAAGCATGCTGGCCAACGGGAGCTGGTGTGTCGGTCTGTATTGAGCTACACAGAACAGTAATGATGAAACTCCAGTTTGCACTACATCCTCAAAAGTCAGAAGTTTTTCATGAATTTGCTGTGAGACTGTGTACCTCTTAGTAAAATGTCAGAAGCTACACGCATAAAGTCTCACCGCCATGACTGCCCAGATGTGAGCTGAACCAGGCTGACACCAAGGGTCATGCTAAAGTGAACGAGGGAAAAGCCATGAGGCCTCAACCCTGCACGTGAACTCCAGGGGACTGAAGAATGTTGGAGTGGGAGAAAGAGTCTTCCGCAGGGATGAGCACACCCCTTGGTTACTCGCACCGAATGGTCTGCCCTGAAAACATACGCGCAAATAAAACTGACTGAGCAGACACACATGAAATAACACTGAATGAAAAGGAGACCATGAATTTGAAAGAGAGACTGAGGAAGATTACATAGGAGAGTTTGGAGGGAGGAAAGGAAAGGGAGAACTGTTGTGATTATGTTATAATCTCAAAAATTAAAAAAAGTGAAAAAATATAATTACCATTTTTTTCCCTGTAGTATAAATGTATACTTTTGTTGGTTTTCTTACATTATAGGTTAGACTCAGAAGGATGGTTCTCTCTCTCTCTCTCTCTCTCTCTCTCTCTCTCTCTCTCTCTCTCTCCCACCCTTCTGTCTCTCTCCTCGTGTGTGTGTGTGTGTGTGTGTGTGTGTGTGTGTGTGTGTGTGTGTGTTTATGTAGGGGGGAAGGGAAGGGGCAGCCAGGGCCTTGAATGTTCTAAATAAGCACTCTGCCACTTAACCACATCCCTGGCCTTCAGGAGTTCTTTCACACACTTATATTACAGTATTCTTGTCAGTTAGTTATTCTAATTCCACTTCCTCTAGATAAACCGTCTGCTGGCAGCCTCCTGGCATTAATTTACACCCACATTGGCACTTCACAGCTTTCTTCTCTTATCAGAGTTAACATTCAAGAGTTGAAAAACCGGTGGAACAACCAGCTCTCGGCTCCTGGGAAAGTAACTGCAGGTGATGAGCCTAAAGGAATGTGGTGAGTCCAGCATTCACAGAACGAAAACATGGCCCAACTCCAGCTGCCCTCTAACCAAATTCCAAGTTACCCATGAATGAAAACACCTCATGGCTTCCCAAACTTGACTGGACACTGGGATAATCTAGAAGAGGGTTTTAAAAAGATGTTATCTGGTCTATTTTGAAAGATTTTCCCGTAACTGTGCTGGAATGTGGCCGGGGACGATGTTTAAAGCTTCCCAGATGGTGCCAACAGCCACTACATTTCAGAATCATTGAATTAGATCTTCTTTAAGGCAACACTAAATAAAGAAAAAAAATTAAGAAAAAGTTATTTTTCTTTGTTTATTGAAATATACTTATTCCAATATATTGAAATGTTACACTAAAGCCTGGGAATACATACAACTACTGTGTGTCTATGAAACAGATATTTTTTAAATTTTTTATTGATTCTTTGGGAATTTTACATCATGTACCCCATTCCCACTCAGTTCCCAGTCCTTCTATACCTACCTTCCACCCTTGTATCCTCCCCCGAAAAGAAAGATAATAATATATATATATTTTTAAAATCACTCCGCTCCTCCATCTTTCCCTCCCACCCATCACTTACTTGTTCGCCATAGTGGCACAGGGAACTTGAGTGTGTCATACAGTTTTTCCTTTCGCCCAAACAGCTTTACTTGCCTATGTTCATTGTAAGGAGTCCTTGGCCTGGTTCAAGACTTCTCGCTTCTGCTGCCCCATCAGTACTGGGCCCTCACTGAGACTCTTCTCAGGTGCCCTGCTGTTGCCACAAGAACTCCTATGGCTATGGTTCAGCAGGACGCATACGGTCCCTCCAGCAGGTCATAGATGGTGTAGACATTGGGATGGGCTAACTCAAAGCCCTGGATGTGGGCTTGGGTGGTAGCTGGGTTGGTAAGCCCAGGCCTCCACCGGGATAACTCCACTCCCCCAGGGGCAGGGCCAGCTCTCTTGTGTCTGATGAGGGGCAAGGCCAGTTCTCCCAGAGCAAGCGAGGGATGAGGGACGGGACTAGCTCAGTACTGGCCCTTGGACATCAACATGGCCTCAGATGGCAGTCCAGACCACGGGCATCTGCACGGCGCCTGGCGGCAACAAGAGCCAAGAACATCAACAGAGACCCCAGCTGCAGTAGGACCACAGACCTAGACATGGCCCTCAGCTGTAGCACCGGCCACTCATATCAGTATGGCCCTGAGGGGTAGCATAGCCCTCAGACATCAACATGGCCTCAGGTGGCAGCAAAGACCATAAATATATTTTAAAGTAGAACAGCACCTGAGGAACCTCGAAGATTGTCTTCAGGCTTCCATGTGCATAAGAATATACACACACACAAACGAATGAATGAATGAATGAATGAATGAATGAATGAATGAATGAAGAGAACAACAAATACTGACTGACTCACACAGTGGACTACTGCCCAGCAATAATAAGAAAGGAATCCTGGGTTCACGATATAGTTTTCTGAAGGAAAGGACATACACTGTGTGGAAATACTGCATGAGATGTTGGAAAGTGCTAAGTAATTTGAGGTGACAAGATGCACATATGCTGCATCCCAGATGTCCAGGGGGAGCAAGGCAGGAGAGAAAGTTCAACCAACGTGTCCATTATCTTGCTTACGACGATGCCAAAATCTTTACAAATCATGCATATTGAGGATGTGCATTAGCAAAGGTGGGTAGTATGAATGTATTGCCCCCCCCCCAGTCTCATAGGGAGCGGCACTTTTAGGAGGTGGGGATTTGTTGGAGTGGGTATGGCCTCATTGGAGGAAGTGTATTACTGTGGGAGCAGGACACATTCTGCCCAGTGTCCCAGTCCACTTCCTGTTGCCTACAAGACACAGCACTCTCAGCTTCAGCAGCACGTCTGCCTGCATACCCAAACCTGCTTGAGGAGGATAGGCTTGACTGTAAGGGTATTGAGAACACCAGACTTTAAATTAAGAAGAAGGAAAATGTGTTACAAAGGAATCGCAAGCCTGCAGACATGCAGGCTCCACGTCTTAGCTGAATGAAGAGCTCCGTCCCTCATTCTTGAGGCATTTACTCGGTAATCAGACCCTCCCTTGGAACCAAACTGGACCGGCTTACACAACCTTATTCTTCTTATTATCAATAAAACAAAAGATACATTTGAAAAGTCTTCTGGGGACCGCTGGTGGCTGGTATGCTATTTTAAATTTATTTTCTACAATTATGTGTATGTGCACATCTGTGTGTGGACATATGGACATGATTAAAAATGTCTGCAGTAGTCAGAATAGGTCATTGGATGCCCTGTAACTAGGGTTATGGGTGGCTGTGAGCTGCATTCTCCTAAGTGTGTGCTGTGAATTAGACTTGTTTCTCTGATAGAGTGGTGAATGTTCTGATCCCCTGAGCATTCTCTTCATTGTACTGACTTTTATAATGGAGAACAGTTAACAGAGTAATAAAATTGTAAATATGTATTAATATGGAATATCTTCCACAGCCTCAAAAGTTGAAGGCTTAGTCACCAGCTGGTGGGTCTATTTGGGAAGGCCCAGGAAACTTTTGGAGGTGGGTCTAATTGGAGAAAATATGTCACTGAGTATGATATGAGTATAACATTGTGGTCACATCTTATCCCATCTCTGAGTTGCCTCTTTCTGCTTCCTGACCACTATGAGGTGAGGGTTCTCATTCTTCATGTCCTTCCGCATGGTGCTGGGCCTCAGCACAGGCTCACCTTAACCTAGTCAAGCAAGCCTTGTCTCCAATCAAAATAAAAGTGTGAACCAAAATAAAAATTTCCTGTTTTTAAGTTATAGCAAGTGTCCTGTCAGTGGTGAAAACTGAAACAACTTAGATATGGGCATGACTGAGTATTCTACATAAGACATTATAAGCCACAATAAAATGATAAACAGACACACTTGAAGAGACCATTTTTTTTTTAACTGTTTGTCTAGACAGGGTCTTGCTACATAGTCCTGGCTGACTGGGAACTCATTATGTAGATCAGAGCCTTGAATTCACAGAGGTCAAACCTGCCTCCACCTCCAGAGTGATGAGATTAAAATCATTAAAATCAAACAGAATACACATCTGTTGTATTTTTAAAATGCTGGGAAGGAGCCACACCATACAACAGGGCCCACATATGAGGTTTATTGAGGGGAGGAGAGAGAAGGGGGCAGAGAAGAGGGCAGAGAAGGGGCCAGAGACCGGTCCCTGGGGACAAAAGTGAAGAAAGAGAAAGAGAGAAGAGAGAGAGCCAGGAGGTATACAAGGCCGGCCTATAATAAGGAATCGTAGTGAATGCGCACAGGAGACGCTCTTAGTGGCTACAGCTGAGGTTATCTCCTGTCAGGACTCTAAGGGCAGGCCAGTACAGACGCCTAAATGCTAACAACACCCACCTTGTTATTTTTATATTTCCCACAAGTTAAAAAATAATGTCCATCATGTTGTCCATACTCTCTGCTGACCACGTCCTCCATTCTGATAACTCTCAAGTTGACATTAATTCTCGCTGGTGCCGCTCACTTCTATTCTTACAGTAGACAGACAGCGTTGCCGTCACAAATCATTCCCTTCATCGTCTGAAATGGAATCACACCTCAGGCTTGTAGTTTGTGACTATGTGACTGGCCAGGCTTCATTTTTGAGAATACACTTTACTCCACTGATGTTGGGTTTGGCCACACGCTTTCTGAGTTTATGGCACCCAGAGACCTGACACTGGAATCTGGGAAGCGGGAGCTTGCAGTCATTACAAGGTTGGCCCTGTGCTTGGCCTTGATCAAGGTTCTTATCTGGGTCATTGCTATTGTTGTTATAACCCAGTGAGAAGTTGGGGCTTACTTCTCATGACAATCAAGACCTAATAAAACCTGTCCCTGGTGAATTTTCTACTGGGTATTTCTACAGAATATTCCCCATTCATATCAAAACCCAACTGTCCAAGGTTAATATTGTTTTTTTCTCTTCTCTCTGTCTCTACACACACACACACACACACACACACACACACACACACACACCTGTGTTGACCCAGGGTTTCTCTCTGTAGTACTGGCTGTCCTGGAACTTGCTATGTTTCAGGCTGGCCTCAAACGCAGAGATCCTCTAGCTAGGATTAAAGTTATGTGCCACCACACCCAGCTCCTGTATTCTCTTAACTGTTTTCTCATTCCTGTGTTTCTTATGTCACTGGTTAATAGGACTGCAATTTTATTGTTCTTCCTCTCCCTGAATGCTCCCTCTCCCACACATAACTAGTATTCAATGAAATGTTGGAAATCTCACTTCCTTATTGTTTTTTCTCTTTTTATTCCCTTCCTTCTGAGGCCAGACATAAAAATATCTAACTTTATCTAACCAAATTACTACATATGGTGGATCAAATCCCCCAAACAGGAGCCTAACAAATAATATCTATAAGCCCAAAGTGTAGGTTTGAGCAATGTGAGGTGACTCAATATAGGTAAAATCTAATCTCATCATGAATAATCTTGAAGACTACAAAATTTTTAAAGGAAGGCTTAATCACACTTCCTTTCATAGCTGATGTTCTGTGACTAATCCATCCTGACTGAAAAGAAATGCAAGCCTTTCTGCTAGTGTGTTGTGAATATATGTGTGTGTGTGCTCTGTGACTACAACCTGTGCAAAGTGTAACAGTACTGTCTCCAAATGCTTCTTGTGCTATTATATAATTCAAATGAAATGCTCTCCTAAGCTTCTCTAAATCATCAAACATATAAAAATAGAAAACACTTTAATTTTTAAGGCTTTGGTTTTCTTTTAAACTGAGAAACTACTGCATGGTTTTGGTTTTTTGTCGTCTGCCCCCCACCCATGCACACACACACTGCATGGTTTTTGTAGGTTTCTTATATCCAGAAGAATGGAAGTCAAAGATGTGCGTGTGCATATGTGTGTGTGTGTGTGTGTGTGTGTGTGTGTGTGTGTGTGTGTGTTCACATGTACTTTCCACAGCACATGAGTGGAAGTCGAGGACAGCCTGTGGAGTCAGTCTATCCTTCCATCACGTGGGTCCCAGAGACAGAGCTCTGGTTGTTTGTCTTGGTGGCAGGTGCCTTTACCCGCTGAGCCATCTGTCCGGCTGCCCCAGAGATAGCATTTACAACACGGAATTTTGTTTAGCACTTTGAACTCAAAGTGTTCGTGTTTGTTCCATGTATGTTCCTAGGAGACTGTTACAGAAACGTAGCTTTACCTAGCCTGTCTTCTGTGTCCCTGTGACTTTCATTATGGAAAGACATTATGAAACATTTGAGCACGTTCATACCATCGAAGGGGTGGCAGTTGCTTTGTATAATAGTGTTGGTAAGCTCTTTTGAAATTCTTGGTTAAAAGACAAAGGAAGCATTTAACCACAAGGCATAATATATATGTATATATAAACATATATCATTAATATATTTATAGATGAAAATCTATTAGTAAGTGGCTGCTTACATGGAAATTTTAAATTATAATTAATTGTTGGCTGTCTGCATTATTCAAGGTTTTAGAGTCAATTTATCATGGTTCTCTTCGGTCTGAGATCAGTTTAGGACTCAGCTCTTTGATGATACACAGCATTTTACAGAGCAAGAAGCTGCACCTCCAGAAAGAAACAAGACATTAATGAAGACCCAGTATTCTTCAGACTATATCCAACTTCAACATAAACAGATACACCTCTTCAACAGAAGCCTGCGGTGCTGCCAGAGAAAGAATTTCACCTTTGACCCGATACATTAGCGCTAATTACCCATTTCAAATGAAACTCACTGAGACTAGTGAGATAATGTCAAGATCTTAGTATCTGTTGTGGTTTGAATATGCTGTCTCCTAGAGACTTATGTGTCTGAAAGCTTGGCCTCCACCGGACCACACTGTATTGGGAGGGGATGAGACATAACGAGAGAGAGTGGATCACTGGGGGTGTGTCTTCCAAGTGTACCCCTGATGACTGGTTGCTCTGTGGCTCTCACTGCTTCCTAGCCACCAGGAGGTGGACAACAGCCTCTGCCACACATTTGTGTCTCTGATACTTTGCCCAAGCACAGGCGGCTGAGCAGCTCTGAAGAGAAATCACTGTAACTTTAATCCACGTTAAACCCTTTCTCTCTGAATTGTGTGTATTTGTACTTTGTTGACAATGATCAAGAGCCACTAACAACAATTGGTCGCGATTAGATCACAATTAAGGGTGGAAGGTTCTTTTTCTTCCAATGACGTCATTGTATAAACACTATTTCTCTCTCTGTCTGCCGCTACCCCTCCCCCACTTTTTAAAATCAGGCTTTGACAACCATAGGAATAATGTTATTTATCCAGAGATTTTGCTCTCTAAATATTTAGCTCTGTATGGAGATTCATGAATGTGCTACTCTCAGCAAGAGACAGATGAAGGGACACGCTATCTGCCCTTCCCCAAGTTTACAAACTAGTCGTTCTGGAATGTCTATCAGCTCAAAGAACGGATTAATAGTAATTGCTTTTCCCTCTCCATCTTGTACATATTGCATAATCCACTCCCTAAGAGCACGGCTTGAGCAAAATGCAGTGAGTTAAACTGTTCTCGACTTCCCTTTACTGTTTCTCAGCCCTCAACAATGGACTCACCATTTCTGTTTATTGTTTCTCTCTTTTCCCTTCCTCTTTGCCCTTTTTTCTTTCCTGCTTCCTGCCTTCTCCTCCTTTTCTCTTTTCTTCCTTTCTCTTTCTTTTGCTTCTTTCCTTTCTTTTTCTTTCCTGAAAGAGAGGGAGAGAAAGAGAAAAATCTCACTATGTAGCTCAGGCTAGTCCAGAGCTCACACTCTGTAGCCCAGGCTAGCTTTGAATTCACCATCCCCATGCCTCCACTGAGAGAGCAAGACAAACACCATTTTAAAGAAAATTTCATTTCTAGTAATACTAAGATAAAAGTTGAACCAAGTTCCAGAGTCATAAACACACAGATAAGACTCCATCGAGGTGACCTCCCGGCCCCAGGATGGCTAGGCTGCAGGCTGAAAAATAGCCTTAGAACTAAAACAAAGGCTTAGTTCTGGGAGAGTCTCCAATAGTTCTGAGAGAGTCTCCAAATGTATTGTCTTCTGTAGTTCTGCTCCTGGTTAAATAAATGTTCCTGTTAACTGAAGTATGACCCTGAAAGGCAAAGGCTTGTACCCCCGAGCTTTGGGTTTTTCCCTTTAAAAACCCGTCATTCTGGGAGCTCAAGGCCACCCTCCTTCACCTGGCTAGCCAGTGTGTTGGACACCAACCAAGCCCAGGCTTGCTTACTATCAATAAACCCCTTTGTACTTGCACTGGATACTGGCTCTGTGGTGGTCTTGCTTGGCGATCTCGTGACACAGGCACAACACCACCTCTCCTAATGGCATACTCAACAAAGTCTGGCTCTCTTTATTTATTTTCAACACTATAATTTCATTAAGAAACTAATAGAATCTCTTCTTTTATGCAATCCTGCCTTTGATTCCTAAACTAATTCGGTACAGAAATGTAGGCATGCAGGCATTACAGTCAGTCTTTGGGTTTGTTTGTTTGTTTGTTTGGTTGGTTGGTTGGTTTTTTGAGACAGGGTTTCTCTGTGTAGCTTTGTGCCTTTCCTGGAACTTATTTTGTACACCAGGCTGGCCTCGAACTCAGAGAGATCCCCCTGCCTCTGCCTCCCAAGTGCTGGGATTAAAGGTGTGCACCACCAACGCCCAGCTTGGAGTCAGTCTTTGTAAAGTCAGCTCCACCTCTGCTATACACTAGCTGGCTGGACGACTTCAGGCAGAACACTAATTTCCATCTAGCCTTAGTTTAAAGAAGGGAAAAGTTGGAGTGAGGAGAATACCAGTTGATAGGGCGGATTACTATCTAGAGAGCCCTTGGAATAATGCCTATCAGTAAATGTCATGCCCTCAGGGACAAAGGCAGAGGGTTTTGTTTCTTTTACTTGTACAACCATACCTATCCTGTTCTATTAGCTGAGCTAAAGAGTCCCAATACTGCTTACTGTCAGTCAATTCATTCATGCCGTTTGGATTTGTATCATTCTCTGTACTATTTCCCCCTGTGAACTTCACCTCCGCTCTCTTTCCTCTGTGAGATGTACCCCCAACCCTTTTTTCCCACATTGGAATTCCTCTTCTCTCAGTTTTCCATTGTCTATTGCCAGTGCTCCTTCTTATGTTTGGGCATAAGGTTCTAAAACAAAGTACAGCATTTCAGATTCAATACGTATTGGCAATGTTTAGTTGTGGGCTTCCTTAACCAGAGTGAAAATAAAATGACATTTTGATGTAACATTGAGTATAGTTTATGGTAACTTCTTTTATAGTCTGTTGAATAGTTTGAGCTATCTCTTAAATCTTTACTTTTAAGCAATAGCTTTATTTAGATTCAAAAATAAAATAATTAAAATGATAATATAATAAAATTCTATGTGCCTTTTATGTGCATCTATTAATATTTTGTCACATGGATTATCTTTATTTTTTCTGTTCTTTCTTTAAACACACACACACACACACACACACACACACATACCAGTGTACACCTATATACATCTTTCACTAGGAAAAAAATTGAAATTAAGTGACACAAATGAGACTTACTATAAACATGGCCAAAATATTTAAAATAAATCCTTATTCCTATGTAATCACTTGACCCCATATCATCTAAGAAAAGTAACATTAATTCACAAGTACAACTTAATATAAATTTCTGGTTTAGTTGTCCTGAGACCTCAACACACATTTTTATATCTTATTCCCCTGAAGGTCTGTCAATTATAATTAAGGCTTTTGGCTGTCTTATAAAATAGAATGAAGTGGTCAAATTTTTTCCAATGACAGTAACTTTTGAATCATTCAGGTAAATTGTCTGCGAAAATGTTCCACATTATAGGTTTTTTAAAAACTGTTTTTATTATGACTGGATTCCAGTTAAAGTTTTTGCTTTTTTTTATGACAGGGTCTTTGTAGTAGACTGTTTTAAGGTGTGTTACTTCGTTTATGGTGCATTTGTTTAGCTCTGTGAAGCTGTGTTACTCTGCCTGTCTTAAACACCTGATGGTCTGATGAAGAAATGGACAACAGCAAGGCAGGAGAAAGGACAGGCGGGGCTGGCAGGCAGGGAGAAGATATAAAGGGAGAAACCTAAGATCTAAGATCTAGGAGCCAGAGAAGGAGGAGGACTCCAGGGGCCAGCCACCCAGTTACATAGCAAGCCACAGAGTAAGAGCAAGATTTACAGAAGTAAGAGAACGGGAAAAGCCGGGAGGCAAAAGGTAGTCAGAAAAAGATAAGGAAAGCTGGCTAAAAACTAAGCCAAACTGAGGCTAGGCATTCATAATTAAGATAAGCCTCCGTGTGTGATTTATTCGGGACCTGGGTGGGGGGCCCCAAAAAAAGAGCAAACCCCCCACAACAACAGGTCTTACTATGTAGCCCAGACTACAACCTTTAACTAGCAATCCTCCTGTCTCCAGCTCCTGTGTGCTTGGATCAATGGTATGTACCACACCCAACTTCAGTCAAATATTTTTTGATTTTGGGCTTTGTTCTGTGACAGAATCTCACTCTAGCCTAAGCTGGTCTCCACCTTGGGGGCTGAAATTGAAGTCGCGAGCCTCCACATCTGGCTGTCAGCACTGTCAGTCTTGCACACTGCAGCCCATCAGACGGTCTGGACCACCACCCACAGTCACCTTAGTGCCCATGTGCTGAGCTTCTGCTGAGCTATGCACATATGAGTGACCTGACCTGACCCCCCCCCCCCCCGGGGGGGGGGGGGGGGGCTGCTACGGGCCTAGGCTGCTGCTAGGGGCTGAGAGGAATGAGCAGATGCCATAACAGGCTGCTCAGTCTTCTCTCAGAGATCAGGCCTCAGTTTCAGTTTCCTGACACTGAGCAAGCAGTTTATGAGAGAGCCACAAACAAAGGACATTCAATCTCCAACACCCCCAACAGCGAGGACAAGGAGGCCTGGTACATGCAGTACCAGACCAGGCCAAGCCTGAGTCACAGTCAGCAGATAACCAAATAAGGATAGAGCCTGGGACTTGTCCAGGCCTGCCCCAAAACGAAAAACTATAGCTCTGACCAGCCCCTGACTAGCCCTGGCCAATTAGAATATACTAATATGATTGCCACTTGCTTAAGCCAATCATATCTAAAATAACCTAACTGCCCTAGGACCTCTTCTTGGCTGTGCTTAAAAGGAGCATGCAAACTCCTCTCAGAGTCATCGTCATTTTGCCTTTGTGTGAAATGGTTGGCCCCAGCATGCTGGAATAAAGAACATTCTTGCTGATTGCTTATATGGATGGTGGTCTCTTGTAGGACTTCTCCAGGATCCTAACGGGGACTGAAAGGGAAAATTCAGTAGCCATCTTAAGAGATGTCCCCCCCCCCCCCCAAAGGTATTTGCTGACCAGCAGTTTTAGAAGTGATCAGAAGTTGAACTTAAGGCTGGGAAAACAAGATATGGGGAGTAATGGACTCAACTGACCAGAAGCTGACCTTAGAGGAGTGTAGGACTGCAACAATAAATCTGAATGTGTCAATAAAAGCAGGACATGGGGAATAAAAACTTATGTCTCTGTAGATACCCTGAATCCTGTTAGCAATTAGTAACCTTATGCTTACCTCACCCCTAGACCCCTCGTCCAATCCCAAGCTGCATGTAAACTTTTCCTATATAAACCCCTTAAAGTGAGTGCTCAGGGCCGTTCTCCTCCACCTGCTGTGTCGGATGCTGGATGGTGCCAAGCCTGCTTGTTTTGTTAATAAAAACCTCTTTGTGCTTGCATCGGATAATGGCTCTGTGGTGGTCTTGCTTGGGGGTCTTGTGACCTGGTCAAAAGAGGACCAGGTCTGAGTCCATGGTCCTGCTGTAGCCATGGTCTATGGTGAGGTCTGTGGCTCCTGTTACCACAGAAAGCAGTGAAGATAGTGCTGTACAGAGTTGGCCCCGCCCCTCACTGGATGCAGCGCTAGGGAGAACTGGCCCTGCCCCTCACCAACTGCATCACTTGGAAGAGTGGTCCTGCACCTCACCTGGGCAGCATAGTAGAGTTGTCTCTGTTGGGGTGGGGACAGGTGAGCTGGCCCTGAAGGTGCGGGAGTGGGAGAGTTAGTCCCACTGTTCAGAAAACAATAATAGGTCCAGCCTTTATTGCTTTCTACCAGGGTCCGTGGAAGAGTCTAACAACCAGCTAAGGATTCTAATCTGAGGGATATCAAATGAATCTAAACATACTGAGTTCTTTAGTCTATTCACTTTATTCTTCTAAGCCAATTCTATCTACACAGCTTCTTTTCTGTTCTCATTCTTAGCTCCTCTCAGTCCCTCCTGCTCTCAGTCCCTTCTGTTGTTCTCTCTTCATTCTACCTAGTTCTTTCCATCTCCGTCCTCATCTTTGTTCTTCTAAATCCATTTTCCAAGTGCTGTGAGGGAACCAGTATATATACACAAGCAGTAATTCTTTAGCAAAGCAATAAGAGGCTTAAAGTTTTCAGGGTCACAGAGAGAGGTGATAAGAATCCACACATAAAGCAATAAATGTCAGCTTCCAATTACAACCCAAAAGAGAATTGACTAAAGGGGAGTTCTCTGGTAGGGTCAACTGAAGGCTAAGATCAATTAGGGAATGTATGTGCTCAAACTATAATCTAGAAATGGCTAGGTAGGACGTTAGGGGTCAGTAAATCACAAGAAAGTAAACTGTCTTTGGCGCTGCTTTTCCCGCTTGCTGCTTTCTGGTAGGGAGAGGGAGTATGCTCGGTTGCTATGCAACCTTCGTCCGAGCATGTAGCGTTTGGTTAATAAAAGCACCTTCTGCTCAGGGTAATTGCTGAGGAGAAAATCTAGGAATAGCACCTGGCTGAGGAGGAATAAAAACTTAATTTGCACAAGAAACAAAGCTGGCACCTGTCATTCACCTGGCTTTGTCAGAAATCCCCTTTAGTCAGTGGGAAATAACTATCTTAACTCAGTATCTAGTAAACTAGTCACTAAAACATCATCCCAGGAATGTAAGCAGTAAATCTCTTAAGTCAGGGTCTTTTGTAAATAACCCGGGGTGAAGGAAAGGAGTTGAGGATTTAATTGCTAGTGGTTATTTTCTCTTATCTGTTAGTGAGATGAGCTAATGTTTATCTGCATTTATCATTGGATAAAAAGGCATCTTAGCTGGAATACTTTTGTCTGGAGAGTGGCCCTGGACAGATTTACGTTAAAAAAAAATAAACACAGCTGGGGGCAGTTATCTAATTACCACAAATGCAAGGGGAAAGTTGTGCCCAAGACTGAGATGCAATCATGAGATTGCATGTACACATAACATGGAGATGCATGGTAAACGGAGAGAATCATAGCTGTTATAGCGCAAGAAGTTTACAACGAGAGACAGCCAGTTCATTCAAAAGGCAGTAATTCCATAATGCCTTGCATCATGGTTTCCTCTAACACAACCCTTAGTGCTGATAGATTGACCTTCTGAACACTAGTTGTCTCCTACTGTACACTCCTATGGTCTTTTGCCACCAGGGGCTCTCAATACCACATTTTGTCATGCAGTGGTGTGGGCAAGGAAGAGATAATTCCTCACCCCTAGCCCCTTGTCCCTCACCACCTACAGCAGGTGGCAAATGCTGGTCACTAGAATGGGAGAGCCGACCCTGTCCTTCACTGGCTGAAGCACTCAGAAGAGTCTGCCCTGCACCTTGGCCCACAAAGCAGCATAGTAGAGCTGACCTTGTTGGGGGAGGAGGCAGGTGATGCACGGGAGATCTGGCGCACCCTTCATCTGTCATATGGTGGAGTGGGCAAGAGAAGACCTCCCTGCTTCCCTGCCCCTCTCTGCCTGTGGTGGGTGGGAAAGCTGGCCCTGGTGGTCATGAGAGCAGGAGAATTGGCATTGTACCTCACACAAGCAGCACAGTAGAGCTTGGTGGGGGTGAGGGGGTTGGGGGGTGCAGGTGAGCCAGCTGAAAGGGCATGAGAGCAGGAGAGCTGACCCCACACCCTCCCAGACATGTGGTGGCATGGGTGAGGGGAAGATGCCCTCCCCCCTTATCCCTTGCCACCTGTGGGAGGGCTGGTGCCACCCTTCACTGGCTGCGGCACATGGGCAAACAGGCCCTGCACCTCACCTGAGCAACACATTAGAGCTGACCCTGTTGGTAGGGACTCAGGTAATCCAGTCCTGTGGGAGAGCAGGAGAACTTGCCCCCTCTCTTGTATGCCATGTGATGGCATAGGTGAGGGAAATATGCTCCCCCCCAACCCCTTGCCAACTGTGGCAGGCAGGAGAACCAGCCTGCAGGGGGTCAGAGGACCTGAGAATGGAAGAGCTGATACTGTCCTTCATCAACTGCAGCAACTGGGAGAGCTGTAGCCCTCCCCTAAGCAAAACATTAGAGCTGAGCTGGCCCTGGTGGTCTGAGTGCCAGAGAGCCAGACCTGAGGGCCTAAGAGCAGAACTGCCCCTGCTCCCTGTGGACGGCTGTGTTGGTTGGGTGAGCTGGCCAGGAGAGTGCTGGAGAGCTGGCTTTGGTGGTAATGACGAGGGAAATCTGGCGAGCTGACCAAGCCAGCGACCACCCAGGTCCCAGAACCAGGGCCATGAGTTAGCCCACCCCAACACCTCATCTAGAAACTGTTGGGACATGTGAAAGGGCCAGACCTGCAGATCTAAAGCTTCAGGGTCTCTATGACACAGGACAACAACAGGACATCCAAGAGGCGTCCCAGTGAGGGCCCAATATGGAAGTACAGCAGAAGTCAGGGGCTTTGAGACCAACAATCCATTGCAGAGAACACTTACACATAAAGATGTATGGACTAAGGGGGACACTGTGTGATTCACTGGGCCACACTGGCTTCCACGCCGAGATTTTGTTTTTGTTGTTGTTGTTGTTGTTTTTTTGGCTATGCTTTTAAATTTCGTTTTGTTTTGGGGGGAGGTCACAAGAGCAGAGGGTGCAGGGGAGGGGATGGGGAGATGAATGGGATTGGGATTCATGATGTGAAATCCACAGACTCAATAAAAAAATAGAAAATAAGCTAGAACTAAAATCTGCCATCTAGTGTTCACTGTCGTAACTGCATTGGCTAACCACCTGCCCATCCTCTAATGTGCCCTGTATTCAACAGTCTCAAATTTCATGTACATTTTTGCCTTGGAAACACAGACCCGTTGAGTAAAGAGAAAGCTGGAGAGGGATAAATACATGGTGCCTATTCCTTTCATTTATTTTAAAACGGGAATAGAAGATGTGAACACAAAAGTTTCCTAAGGAAAAGGAAATCACCCAGGTAGTGAGCTAGGTTGAAACAGTGGTGGGTTAACGTGACAATGGATCCCCTGCTGAGGTTTATGTGGGATCTAGAAAAGAGGAGCCATATGCAGTTGACCTGTCCAATTGTATTTCAGTCTTCAGAAAGAGTAGAAGGCTGACACCAGGAAGAACAAGGAGACTCACAAATTGGTTGGAACTAATATAAAAAACAAAATCTTGAGCTTAGAGAAAGTGTTGGAAAGTGAACTCGTTTGCTGAGTCTACCTCCAGTAAAGCAGAAACATATGCCCACATTATGTTGCACCTCTTCTACTTTTGCGTTCCCCCACTGAAAATGTCTAAGCAACCATCGCCAACAAGAAGGAAGATATCATTGTTGTAATCTCGGCCATGCAATTCCATTTGCTTTTACTTTTGTTCTGAGTCCTAAAGTTTACCAAGGTTAGAGAAAAATGAACACACTGTAGGTCTAAGGTGGACAACTTCAAGGAACTGAATGTATAGTTACCTCGTTTGTTTCCTCAGAAGTCAAATCACTACACATAAACCATTAATTAAAACGGACCGAGAAAGGCCCAGCCTGTGTTCCCATTGAGATTCTTTCCCAGGGTGTGTGCTAATCTCTGCGTGTCTCCCTTTGCTACAGAAGTGTGAGACTATTTCGTTCTTGGTTGTTCCTGTCACTTTTCCTTGGTGGATCTCAGGAAGAGTGAATTCATTCTTTAGAAAATACTAGACGCTTACAAGACCCCGGGAAGGCCCATGCAGAACAGACAAGTGCATGTCTTGGAGAGATGGGGCTTGTTGCCTCTACCAACTCTTTGTATCATCATGCCCAGCCCTGGCTGCACCATACAATGCTTGTTACTACTTACCAAGGGCTCCTCTCCCTCAGTGGGCATCATTAAACTGCTTTCAGATCTATTTCCCTCCTCTGTATCTTTTTAGTTAAATTTTAACTCTGTAACTGCTTTACATTTACATGTGATATACTTTCCCTTATTAACATATTCTAATATGCCACATGAGTTCATCTGGTGGTCGCATTATATTTAATCAGTGTGCTGCTTTAAAAAGTATTTTCCAGGCCTGGAGAGATGGCTCAGCGGTTAAGAGCACTGACTGCTCTTCCAGAGGTCCTGAGTTCAATTCCCAGCAACCACATGGTGGCTCACAACCATCTGTAATTCGGTCTGGCACCCTCTTCTGTATACATAATAAACAAATCTTAAAAAAAAAATAAAATAAAAAGTATTTTCCCTTATAAGCAGTGCTTTTACGCAAATGTTTATATTTTGTTTTATAAAAAAATTTACAGGTAGCAGTTAGGTAAAAGGGCTGTACTTTTGTTAGATTCCAGCTCATTTTTTATTAATGATTTTTTTTAATTGTAGAATAACACAGATACATAGGTGTATTTGAATTGTTGTAACTTGATGGTTTTTCACAAAGTGAAACCTATCCAGGAAGTGCCGATATGCTGGAAGAAACCCAGCCCTTCTGAAGTATAGCACATTTCTGATAGCAAAAGCTGTCGACTACTTTTGCCTGGTTTGTTTTCAGGATTTATATAAACAGAATCATCTCTCTATAATCTTGTTTCTTCTCGATTTTCAGCACATTCATCTTTAAAGTACACCCTGGTGCAGCAGAGACTTCTCCTTTCATGGTCTTTTGTAGTTTTGTTTCATTTGAGACAATCTCATGGAACTTGGATGGGCCTCAAACTCATTGTGTAGCTGATGATGGACTGGGAACCTATCTCTACCTCCTGAGGAGTAGGATTACAAGCCTGCTCCACAACTCCAGGCTCTCATTTTGTGTTATTGACCCTCAGCAAAATTTCATAGCTTGATCATTTCTCATCTTGCAAATTTTTCTCTGTGATGGTCATCTTATGGCATTTCTCTGTCTTCCTTTGTCCATCATAGAGCCTTTGCCTCCACTCACCTTAAAAGTGATTTATTCAAGGTCTTGTTCTAAGCAGGTTTAGTGAGACTCCTGGTTTATTTTTGTCTGCATCATGATGATTCTTGACTATAATTTATGTCCTAGACTTCTCTTGTTTAATATTAAAAGGACTAGCCTTAATATTAATACTTCCCAGGGGCTCAGGAGAGAAAACTACGAATGGCAAGGCCTATTTTTGGGAAATAGAATCTCAGCACATCGAGCTCTTTAGTCCACTTGCTCTAATTCTTCTGGGATAACATCCTCTTTACACAGCTTCAGTTCTGTTCTCATGCCTAGCTCCTTTCTTGTTTGATTTCTCTCTATATTCAACTGCTGCTCCAAGTTCTATCTTAATTCTCTTGTCTTAATTCTGCCTCATCTAGGCCCTTTTCATCTCATTCTTACTCAGCTAGTACTTTCCCATGTGGCTCTTCCTCATCTTCTATCTCGTCCACATGTTCTCTCTGGTCAAAATCCTCTGCATCCCTCTCCCTTCTCTGCCTCTCAATTCTCCCCAAGTCTCTCAGGAATCCAGTTGTAAACCTAAGCAATAGCAATCCCCTGGTCGAGCAAGGTCACCAGGCTTGAATTCTACAGGGTCATAAAGGGAGGTAAGAATTGTCCTCAGGCAGTGACCATCAGGCCTTGTTTTATAACCCAAAATGGGAGTGGTAAAAGAGGAGGTCAACCGAGTGCTAATGACCGTTAGTATATCAAAGAGGGGATCTATGCACTCAGTCTACATTCCTAGAAGTGGTTAGGAAAGAAGTTAGGGGTCTATAAAGTTAGTAACACTGTAAGAAAGGAGAGACCGAGTTAAATTATGTAAAGTTATTTATGGTGGTATTTTATTTGTACTGAAATGTGATTTTATTTGTATGTTTAAATAAAGTTGCTCGGGGGTCAGAGCTAATAGCAAGCCATAGCAGAGCTGGGCATTCGTGGTGCACTCCTTTAATCCCAGCACTTGGTAGAAGAGCTAGGTAGATCTCTGTGTGGTCAAGGATACAGCCAGCATTGGAGACACACGCCTTTAATTTCAATACCATAGAAGACCTGGAGGGCTGTACAAACAGGCAGTGACGAGGCAGTCATGTGTTTGGGTTTACAACCAATGAGAAGGCAGAACAGAAAGACTATATAAAGACAAACACACAGGAAGTAGGTCTCTTTCGGAGAGGTCTCTTGGGTGAAGAGGCTAGCTGCAGCAGGCAGTAAGGCTCTTAGCTCTGATCTCTTGGCTTTCTTCTTTGCATTGGTTCTGTGTTTCTTATTTAATAAGACGGTTGGTTACATCTACAGTTATTACTTAAGGTCCGCCTGACCTAGGCAGTGTCTCCTTGTGGAATTTATATTAAATCAGGAGACTAGCATGTGGTGATTTGGACTGTTATTTCTGTTAGTCCTTGAAAGTAGCTAAGGGAGATATCTGATTCTAGTGCTGAAAAGGGAGAAACCTGTGGGCTGGGGGGAAGGAAGCCTTTCCTGAGGCTGTTCTCCAAATACCTTGAATGTATATGTCCAAAGAGTGATCAGTTCACACTGTTAGCAATTTTTAAGGAAAAATCAATTGGGAGAACTATGAAGGCACACATGATTTTCATAATAGAAGACAGCTGATATATAACAAGCCAAATAACACCAAATGCTCCTTGGAATTTGGCTTCCTCTGAAGGAATTCCTTGATCCCTTCAGGCAGTGCCATAGCCAGCTGAGTTCTTATGATATATTCCTGCGACCCATAGCAGACTTCTCTGTGCTTAAACCTTAACATTCAACTTGAGCCCTGTAGATGTATCCAACCGTCTTATTAAATAAGAAACACAGAACCAATGCAAAGAAGAAAGCCAAGAGATCAGAGCTAAGAGACTTACCCTGCAGCTAGTCTCTTAAACCAAGAGACCTCTCCGAAAAGGAGCTACTTCCTGTGTGTTTGTCTTTATATAGTCTTTCTGTTCTGCCTTCTTATTGGTTGTAAACTCAAACACGTGACTGCCTAGTCACTGCCTGTAAGTACAGCCCTCCAGATCTTAAAGGCGTGTGTCTCCAATGCTGGCTGTATCCCTGAACACACAGAGACTTACCTAGCTCTGCCTACCAAGTGCTGGGATTAAAGGTGTGCACCACCACCCCCATACTCTTGCTATGGCTCTAATAGCTCTGACCCCCAGGGGCAACTTTATTTATTAACGTACAATTAAAATCACATTTCAGTACAAATAAAATACCACCATAGAGCCCACCACTTCCTGTTTCACAACTCCAAACTCCAGTCTAAGACTGAACAAACGTTTTCACCCCTTCCAACGGTCTCTTACCCGGCCATTGTTTCTGGTCTTTGAAACACACCACCAGCTTGTCACAATGCTGAGAATTCAGCCATAATTGGCGTTTATCACTCATTATTCCTGAGAGCCCCTAAGCTCAGTCCTGACATTTCCTCTCTCGTAGCTCAGGTAACTGTCCACTTCTCATGCTCAGCTTTGCCAGCATCCAAACCCAAGCCACTATTGGCTCTTGCTTACTTACTAGCATTTCAAGTAACAATTAAGATTAAACTGTACTTTAAAAGTCTGCATTGGTTTATAGTACACAGTGAGAAAATAACATCTGTCACTCCTCCCTCACCCTTCCCTTCTTCCAGGCATTTCTCCATATATCTGCATATTCCTTAAATATGATTAAAACAGGGTTGCAAGTGGAACAATTAAATCCATCATGGCTCCATGTTAGGACAGAATGACTAGTGTAGTGAAAACTAGAAGGAAAAAAATTTACATATCGGGTTCAATATTTTCTGACAAAATTACATATTTAATGAGGACTGACATACTAAAATATGTTCCATTGTGTCTAACACATAAATATACAGACTCATATGATTTTGTATACTTGTATGAGCTTTAATTAAAGTATATAAAAATTATTTCCTATATATACAGACAATGAAGCTGAAAAATGCCCCAAAAATGGGGGTCCATTGTTAGAGGTAAACATTTTTGGAAACAGGGAGATAATGGAATCCTTTCTAGGAGGTTTCAGTGACATGATGCAAATCAAAACAACTAGAAGAGGAAACTTTGTTCCAGAAGGAACTGTGAGGGGTCATCTCAGTTTGTGTTCACAGCAAAGGGGAGAACCATCACTTGTTGAAACAATTTTTCCCAGGTCTGAGGGAAAAGCAGGGTGCATGCAAATAGAGTCCAAACCTTGGAAGGCAGCAGGAGAGAGACGTTAGTATCCTTTCTTCTACAACCTCGCTGTTCACATTGGCCTATGGTCATCTTCATTTTGCTACCAGTGGTGTTCTCATCCTTCTAAAACTATAACAACTACAACACAGCCCCCTCACTTAAGGCTCAGAGAACATTGCTGAAGAGGAGGGCAAAAGGATTTTAAGAACCAGAAGAGCAGGAATGAGATGGTGTCTCCTAGAAATGTCAGAGAAGCCACATCCACGATGTCTCACCAACATGGATGCCTAACCAAGACCTGAACAAGGACAGCACCAATAGACTGGGGGTGGGGGAATCGCATGGGGCCCCACCCTTAGACAAAGAACTATAGGCATGTATGGAATGCTGAGAGTGGGGGAAATAGTCTTCTTCAGGGAAGAGCAGCCCCCAATTGATTAACCAATACTAAGTCATCAGGTTTGTAATCATATACATCAAATAATATTATATGGACTGAGCAGATTGCATTTTTATATTTAGGAAAGTGTGTGTATAACTACAGTTAAAGCAATAGAAGTCATGATTTTGAAAGAGAGTTTGGGGTAAACTAGAAGGTTTTGTGGAGATATGAGAAGGGGAAAGTGATGGGATTATATTTTAATATGAAAAATAAGAAAAATTAAGAATATAACTAACAGGTTCTGTATTGCTATAATATGCTTCTCCGCTGACACAGTAAGCCAGATCAAGCCAAACTGAAAAAGTAAAAGAACAGGTTTATTTGAGCAAAGCAGCTCCCAGGTGAGTTCTCCAGTCCCAGAGATAGAGGCAGGAGAAGTCACTCACCCTAACTAAAGCAGGGAGGTTAAGTAGCCTGTAGGTGAAGGGTGTCCACCACAAGCAGGGCTTGTACCCAAGTATGGTCAAAACCTGAACACTTTAGGTGAGGGCTTGGGCTGCTGGCAACTTCAGGGGAGAAGCTGTTGCAAGAATTTAGAACTGGGCTTTTTGAAGCCTCTTCTTTGTTGGCGATTCTCTGAAAGGGCAGGGTTTGGAGAGAGAAAGATGGGGCTTCTCAGACTGTGCAGGAGTGAGCTGGAGATTCCAAGAGAACAATAACAACTAATAACACGGTGTAAGTGTACAATTTGCAATGCAACAGATTCAGATTATGTCATGATTTTGCCACTTACACATTGAATAATTTTTGGTGAGTCATTACCTCACTAATTCAGTAAGAGAACAGTTCTATCCTGAAGATTACATTATGTACATACAGTGTTTGGTGTACTTGTCAATAAGTGGTAGATCAATTATCACTAGGAAGAAACAAAGCAATAATAAATAGCACCAAGACTGAGGCAGGTGCTACTCATGTTGAGTCAGGGCTAAAGTTAATGAGCATCCCAAGGGCAGAAATTAGATCATGTTCTCCCAAGAGTTTTATGGACTCTTCTCTCCCTCTAGTACCAAGGATGAGTTTCTAGGTAACCATTGGGTAAGAATCACCTAAGAATAAATCCATGCTCAAGATGTCTGATTATTACCATATCCTGTACATCAACCATTTGTCTTCTTTTATCAGAATAAACACCAATACTTTGGATTTTGCCTTATTTTTATTGTTAGGATTTTTAAGTTCCATGGGATAGGGAGGCAGTGGTTTCTATATGGTGAAGTCAACCTTATTGAGTCTACATAAGTTCAGCCATTGCATTTATGTCCGCTCTCCTCATGATGCTCATCTTTTCCTTTACAGACCTTGAAAAATACATATGCCTAGACTAGTGGAAATTAAATTTACAAGAATGGGCAGCTGAGATGTCTTATCAGGTAAAGGTGCTGGTCACTGAGTCTGACAGCCTGGGTTTGAGCTCTGAAACCCACATAATGGGAACAGGAAATTAACTCTTACCCATTGTCCTCCGATTTACACACAGAGACCAAATAACATAAGAAAGAATCACAACAATAAAATAACAAAGCATTAATTTAATTATTTGAGAACTAAAATAAAAATTACAGAGTTCTGGCTTTTCAGTACTGACCATATTAAATGTAATCTTGAAGCATTTATTGTTTCTAGATATCAAATTTCTTCAATATAATAAGAGGATTAAAATTGATTGTAATGTCAAACTTCTAGGATTATAAAAATGCCTACAGAAAATATCTATGTAACATCTTATATGCCATTTTTATAACCTCATACACACCTATATGTGAATTTCAGATTTTCATGAAAAAGGAGATTATAATCCAGGTGTCTGGAACAGTCATGGGTAAGGTCTGCAACAGTCATGGGTCAGGTCTGGAACAGTTCATGGATAAGGTACAGTTCATGGGTAAGGTCTGGAACAATCATGGATAAGGTCTGGTCTACTGATCACAGTTGTTCACCTATCCAAGGCAAATGAGAAGGAACACTGGGAAATGCAAATTCTCAGGCCCTGCCCAGGTGCTCCCTGCATCAGGAGCTACGGGGGAGGGGTCGGCCTCTGTGCTGCAACCTCTCCTCCTGGTGATTCTGATAAACAGGAACCTGTGAGAACCACTACCCACAAACACTCCCAGGGAAGAACTATAGCTTAACTCTCTGCACCAGCAGTCAGTCACTGAAGGGGAAAATGGCAGGTCCCCTACCAAGAGCTTAGACAGGTTGCTCAGATATCCAGCTGGGACCAAGAGGATTTTACAGCAGGAGGGGCTGGCGTGGTTGGAGACTGTGGAGCAGGAGGCCAATGGCCCCACATTAAATCACTCTTTCTCATGCAGGCGTTTCTAACATAGGCCAGGAATGGCTGGATTTAAAGAATTCTTCCCTGCGGAGGGTCCTAACAGAGGACACACACCCTCTATTCTGAGACACACTTACTGGGACCCCAGCCCCCAGAGTTCTTGATGGTGGAAATCTAAGACAGAAACAGTTTCTCGGGGTGATCTTGCATACTTTTTTCAGGCCCCTTTCAATGACATGCTTCTCTTGGTTTAATTCACACTTCATTTAAAGGGGGGTATATGCTCAGAGAAAGTGGAATATTCTTGGAGTTTCTCTGAGCTAAAGGTGAGCTTGTCTAGAGAAAGACGCAGGGGTGAGAATAAGCCTGTGGAAACGACAAGGCAAGAACTCAGCATGGACACTCTTTAGGAGGTTTATAGAGGCCACGTTGTCGTCCAGGACGTTTCCCTGGGAGGGGAATCCACGGCTTTGCAACTTCCTGGCCAGTGTGAGGGCCACCAGTCGGCTGTAACCTTTCCTGCGATGGTCAGGTAGGGTGTAGCCATGACACATGGTGGCAAACTGGTCTGTGATACCCCAGGACACTGGGTTTCCCTTCTCATCACGCACACACACGCTGGGAAAGCAGGCGATGAGTTTGGCTAAGTATCGGAGGCACTGCTGGTTGCCGCCACGTGACCAAGTCCGGTTGAGGAGATCAGCATCTGAGACACTTAGGTAGGTCAGTCTCGGGGAAGGCCCAGCTCTAGGAAAAAATAAATAAATAAATGGGCTCTTGGAGTCACGTGACTACCAGTCGCTACGCTTTTCATAACGCATTTAAAATGAGAAATCATCTCCGAGACTATGTCTGGCTTTTTCAAGAATTTAAAACCTAAACACGTCCCACTTGAAAGACAAAACGTGCATACTCAGTTTGTTTTGGCCAGCTCTGCAGACTGCGGTGTGGCGGAGGCGGCTGCTGCTGCATCCCCACTGTCTGGGAGAGGGAGTACAACTTAACTTAGGTTTGGATTGTTTGCGTACTCACACAGGTTCTTAGGGTTCAGCCAGTTACCAGCAGGCTGGAATCACTCCCAAAGGAGGCAGACAGCTAGCTGATCAGGCCAAGCATGTGATTCCCTAGTTTGCTCTCACATGTGTGTCCTCCTGGATGGGTGGAGCATTGGAATCTCTTTTGATTTTGAGTGCTGCCAAACTCTTGAATCATTCCTTGCACAAATAAGCGAGGCTACAGTTAACACACACATCCATGTTTATTTACCTGTTATTATTATTATTGTTGTTGTTACTATTAATTTCACCCAGAATTGCCCTTAAAGGATGTTTGTGAAGTCTTAGGCAGTCCAGATTTTTTTTTTTTGAGCCCTAATATTTTGGGACTAAATTGTATTCTAGCATTCGGGATCCTTCTGCTTTTGCATAGCCAAGGCTAGAAAATGAATACAAGTCGCTATGCATATGCACATACTCGGAAACAATTAGCTTTGCCCAGTTTTCCCCCTGCTGCTCCTCTCTAGACTGAATATTCTCAGTTTTTCACTGGCCAATGTTTGCAGGACACTAACTTTTATTTATTTTAATTGTATAATAAAAGTGTCTAGTAATTTTATATGAAAAAGCCCTGATGTCAAGATAAAGTTCCTGGTACATTTTAAGAACTGAAACAAGGGGCTGGGCTGGAGAGATGGCTCAGAGGTTAAGAGCACTGGCTGCTCTTCAGAGACCTGAGTTCAATTCCTAGCACCCACATGCTGGCTCACAGCCACCTATAAGGAGATCTGATACCCTCTTCTGGCATGCAGGCACACACAGAGACAGAAAACTCATACACATAAATAAACTGATCTTAAGAAAAGAAAGAACTAAAACAAATTATAACCTATGTGCCTTGGAAGCCTTGGAATTTGCTTACATTGTGAATTAGTCAATACTACTTAGCCCATTGACTAGTAAAGACTCATACTGTAGCCCTGTTGTGGTTGTAAAAATGTATCTAATTCTGCCTTTCACTTTTCTTAGTGGCCATCAGCTGTAGGCTTGGCCAATCTTCTATTCAGGGGGGAAGAGGGGAAACTGACTTATGATTTTTCAGTTCAACTTTGAAAGTATACTTCAAAGAAAGGGCAGAGGACTTCAAGCACAAATATTGCTACAAGCAGAAACATTGCCAAGGCAAGGATCTCAGGCACAGTGTGTCACACGTTTGTACCCGAGGACCAAGCATGCAGAATACGGTCCACAGTTTGAGAATGGCTTTGGGGCTAAAGACAAAATGTCACTGCTATGTGGGATCACCAGACTAAGTCCCATACTTTGGAATGGACAAGGATATCTGGAATAAGATACAGAAGTATGGGGGAGATTGCAAAAGGAGGATTACTTCCAGAAGAGATTCCAGAAGGCAGCTATGCTCACTATTATACCACCAACACACCATGGTAAAAGGCTGTGTACAGCAAAAGAAACAAGACAATGAAGGGAAACCCTGAAGAATGGTGAACGCACTGGAAAATTATACTTGTGGTAGGTGTCTAATATCCAGAATACACAGAATGAGGGAAACCCAATGGGGATAAAACCAAATAACCCCATTTAGAAATGATCAGCGGGAGTAGAATCAAGATGGCGGAGACAAGCAGACGCAGGTAGGCCTGTGGCAGCGGCCCGCGGAGGTAGACAGGTCCGGCGGCAGTGGCTGACAGGGACATTTAGGCCCAGCGGCAGCTGGCAGAGGCATTCAGGCCCAGTGGCGGCCCACAGAGGTGGACAGGCCCTGCGGCAGAGATAAGCAGACGGAGGTGGACAGGACTGGTGGCGGCGGCCGACAGAGACATTCAGGCCTGGCGGCGGCCCACAGAGGTGAACAAGCCACGTGGCAGAGACAGGCGGACGCAGGTCGGCGACTTGCGGAGGTGGAAGGCCCTGGTGGCAGCGGCCGACAGGGACATACAGGCCCAGTGGCAACTGCAGAGACATACAGGCCCCGTGGCAGTTCGCAGAGGTGGATGGGCCCGGCAGCAGTGACAAGCAGAGGTAGGTAGGCCCGTGGCGGCTGCAGCCCACAGAGACATACAGGCCCATTGGCCACCCGCAGAGGTAGACAGACCCAGCAGCAGCTGACAGGGACATACAGGCCCAGCGGCGGAGACAAGTGGACGCAGGTGGGCCTGTGGCGGTGGGCCACAGGGGTGGACAGGCCCGTGGACGGAGAGGGGCGGACACAGCTTGGAACGGGGACGCCCCTAGCCCCAACACCTGGGGAAGAGGCTATCTCCATGGATCGGAATCAGGGCGAGTCTGGACACTCCGTCTGGGGACAACCCAGGGCCCAACTGCTGATCCTGTGAAACCCAACAACTTGGAGGTGTTGGTGAGACTACCCTGCTCAGCTGAAACCCATCTCGAAGAGGATTCAGATGCCTACAGTTTGAAGTCTGAAGAAACAAGATCAGCTGAGGAGTTGACAAATGAACAAAACGTGACCTGGGAACACAGAAGAAGGCGCTACCCAGTCACCAAACCAGATCACGAGAATCATAAGTATATAATTCACCAACTGAAATCAGCTGTCCCTGAAGAAACAGCCCAATAGCACCAATTTAACCAAGAACCCCTACTAAACCAAGACTAAAAATTAGAACAAGAGAGGCACTCTCAGACACAGACACCACCTGCACTGCACAGAGGAAAAGATGAGTAGACGCCAGTGCAAAAATACAGGCAACAACATAAAGACCTATATGGCAACATCAGAACCTAGTGATTCTACACCTGCAAGACCTAAACATACCATGACAGAAGAAACAGAAGAGATCAACCCTAAAAATGACTTTAAGAAGATGATAGAGGCCCTTAAAGAAGAAATAAAACATTCCCTCAATGAGGAAATAAAAACTTTCCTTAAAGAGGAAATGAAAAACTACCTTAAAGAGGAAATAAAAACTTTCCTTAAAGAGGAAATGAAAAACTCTCTTAAAGAGGAAATAAAAACTTCCCTTAAAGAGGAAATGAAAAACTCCATTAGAGAGGAAATTAAAAACTCCCTTAAAGAAATGGAAGAAAAAACGAACAAAAAATGGGAAGAAATCAAATCAAGCCAAGAAAAAGCAATTAAACAGATGAAACAAACATTCCAAGATCTGAAAAATGAATTTGAGACAATAAAGAAAACACATGCTGAGGGAATGCTGGAAATAGAAATCCTGACTAAACGAACAGGAACTACAGAAAAAAGCATAACCAACCGATTGCAAGAGATGGAACAGAGAATCTCTGACACTGAAGACATGATAGAGAAAATAGATTCGTCAGTCAAAGAAAACACTAAAGACAAAAAAGTCATAACACAAAACGTCCAGGAAATTTGGGACACCATGAAAAGACCAAACCTAAGAATAATAGGGATAGAAGAAGGAAAAGAATACCAACTCAAAGGCACAGAAAATATATTCAACAAAATTATAGAAGAAAACTTTCCTAACCTAAAGAAAGAAATACATATGAAGATACAAGAAGCTTACAGAACACCGAATAGGCTGGATCCAAAAAAAAAGTCCCCTCGCCACATAATAATCAAAACACTAAACACACAGAGCAAAGAAAAAATATTAAGAGCCGCAAAGGAAAAAGACCAAGTAACATATAAAGGTAAACCCATCAGAATAACACCAGACTACTCAATAGAGACTATGAAAGCTAGAAGATCATGGACAAATCTCATGCAGACACTAAGAGATCATGGATGCCAACCCAGACTATTATACCCAGCAAAACTCTTAATCACCATAGGCGGAGTAAACAAAATATTCCAGGATAAAACCAGATTTAATCAATACCTGTCTACAAACCCAGCCCTACAGAAAGCACTAGAAGGGAAAATTCAACCCAAAGAAGCTAAACACATCCATGAAAAATCAAGCAATAGATAATCCCACACCAACATACACCACAGAAGAAACAAGCTGGTGTAGTATCCTAATATCTAGAGAAAAAGGATGTTTCAAAAGAGAAGAAGTCTTGTGGCAATGCCTCAGTGGTCCAGGTAACTACCAGAACTCGGAAAATTTGGTTGAACTTGGGATTGACTGGGAGGCCAAAGATTTAAAAAGCAGAAGATTCTCTCAAGACACAAGTTGTGTGATAATAGTGTGTTTTGTGTGTGTGAATGAGAATTTGTAAATGTTGAATTCTAGGCTTCGACAATCATTGTCAGTGCAGATTAAGCTGCAAGTATTTATGCTTTAAAACTTAAATTATAAAGCTAGTTACATCTTTCTAACAACTAGTTTTAATGTTTATGAGCATATTTTACCTACATTACCTTTTCAGGATGTTGAGAAAGATGCATCACAAGCAAAGACTGGAGGCTGGGGGCTAGATGGTTTTGAGGAAGAGGTCTTGGTGGACTCTTTCATAGAGCAAAGGGAAGCAATGCCTTCTGGGAAATGAGCTAAGTTTTAATCTAGTCTTTAGGATTAGAAGTCAAAAACAAAAATATTAAGGAAAGGAAAACCTAATTGATCTTTGAAGTATTGTTATATGGAATTGAGTGGGACTTTTGAGGCCTTTCTTCCAGAAAACAAGGACTTGGTTGTCAGGCCTATATTAGGCCTAAACCTTGGTGCCATGTAGTTGTACTTAAATCATTTCAATGGAAAGTGTCTTAGTGATTGGAACTTCTAATGCAGTTTGGAGTTTGTCTATTTGAAAAATGTGATATTTGTATGGGATTGTTTGAATCTTGTTTTCTGGTCCCTCCCCATCACCACTCTCATAGTCTGAAGGTAGATTTTTCTCTTGATAAAGGAACAAAAAAGGTGAACATCTTGTTTATAAATAAGTATCTAGTAACTAGTGGTAAACTTGAAATGGTAGAATTCTTTAAAGCCTAATTCTAGATAGCCTTAAGAAAATATATCTTAATTACTTTTGAACCTGTATTCACCTTGTTTTTTTTCAAATATCTTAAGTTATATTTTCTTTTTCAGAGCTGCTTCTTATTTGGGGCTACTTTTTTTTTTAATTGAGGCATAATTCATAAAAGGGTATATTGTTTTGATGAGACTTTTTACAACTGTGGCTGGATGTCTTTCTTTAGTCTTCCAAGAAGGGACATTTTACTTTTTTAGAGTTACTTTTTCAAGTCATGAGGTCAACAACTTGGACTACTATGCATGTAAGTGCTAATGCAAATTAAAGCCCAAGTTGACCTCCAGCAGCAGTTCATTCTATGTTGACAGTGAGAGAACACTTTGCCTGGGGACTGAAATGCTGAAGAAACCCCTCCCCCTATTTTGTTTT